>NC_135531.1:118817118-119124743 GCF_045843805.1 Urocitellus parryii
AAAAATTATTATTTGTCATTCATCTTTTATTTAACCATGTCCTTATGCCTTTTTTCTTTTTAGTTTCAAGACACATATTAATTACTTATGTGCTGCTATCAGCTGATGCCACTGTGACCATAGAATTGAATAATCCCGTTCTGTCCTCATGCTGACAAAGAATGCCCAGCAGTACAGGCCCAGTGCCTTCTATCTCCATCCAATGATTCTTGGTAAACACACAGTCTAATTTTACAGTTTTCACTTGATCCTGGTTTATCACTTTTAGTGGAGAAAAATCGGTAGGAAAGTTTCATAACCTATATGCAAATGAGCAACATTCTTGCACCTTGTATTGGTGGTCTTCAGGGATCCACCAGAGTTCTTTGGAGTAGTCTTAACACAGTTCTGTGCTATAAGTCTGGAAATTGGAGGAGACAAAGCACAACCTCACTCTTGGATGGGAATTTCTGACATTACTGAATTCTGACATTACCTGAGATCAGATACATAGCCTTCATAACAGATTTTGGTAAACAAATTAAAAGCCCTCAGAGTGGACAAAAAGAGACCTTTCTCATCTTAACTGAGTCCTGAGAAATGAGATATATATGTGAGAGATAAAGCTAGTAAGATCATAGGTTCATTCTTTCTTGAGGATCATGTATTGCTTTGATCATCTGGTAAAAGTTATAAACATTTTCCTCAGAAGAAATGTCCATAAAGATATATACGTGGAATTTTGCAAACTTTGGGGCTTGCTTATAAAAATTTGAGTATTTATTCACTAAATATTCATCTGGAATGTCTGGGGGTCTTAGGCACCAGGTTAAGAACCCCCAGAACTCTGAGAAGTGTTCTAGAAACGTGCCATGGATGTCTATGTAATTTGTGTTCACCAGCTACACGTACTTAATTTTATACGACAGGATTACCTGTAGTGTCTGTTTTGTGTCAGTCTTTCAGTTCAGGAATTCTGCCTCTTATAGAGTCCTTTTCTTCTTCCAACTTATGGTATCTGAAGTCTGGGAGATGTTTCAATTGTGTTCTGAATGAGCCCAGTCAGTGGTCATTACGGTCCTCTGGGTACTTTGGCTTTGCTGTTGCA
This sequence comes from Urocitellus parryii, assembly GCF_045843805.1. Lineage (NCBI taxonomy): Eukaryota > Metazoa > Chordata > Mammalia > Rodentia > Sciuridae > Urocitellus > Urocitellus parryii. The sequence continues at coordinate 118,818,206 of NC_135531.1, forward strand.
TAAGTCTGATTACCCTGTGTACTGCCACTTTCATCAGGAGCCTTTTCTACCTCTGAAGGAGACTATGATTTTTCTCCTTTTGTTGATGCATTGGAGCCCTTGAAGGGCAGAGGCTGCTCTTTCCAGGATTTCCATGAGTCCAAGCAAAGTTTGAGGGAGAATGTGTAACTGTTATCACAATTCAATTAGATAGCTACTGCTGAATTATGGTTTGAGGGTCCTTAGCAAGATAGATCTTTGGACTTCTCACATTCTAATTCCTCCCTACTTTTCATGAAGCCATGCTGCTTGTCTGAATGGCAAACCCTGGATCCTCTCTTATGATTGACTGTGACAACTTATGACATCTTATGATCTCTCTGGTCCAGTGCTTGCCTGACTCACACTCCCACTGGGAGCTCCTCATGGACATACTGTTCCAGAGCTCTGCATATTGCTTTACTGGGGACACTCAGAATTGCTTCCCAGCAAGAAACGTGTTTGGCACAGGTGTAAAGTAGGAAAATCAGAAACATTGATATGTAAGAAAAATATGGTCAAGAGTGTGAACTTTGGGGCTTAGGCACAATATTTTTTGGGAAAATTTTTAAGGGCTCTTCCAAATCTCCATGGCATCCCCCCAAAGACAAACTCTTTGTAATTCTATTCTGTCCTATATCCAAGCCAGTGCAGCATTGTGAAAAATAGCATTAACAAAACTGTAGACTCTTACTGGAAACAAGCACCTTCTTTATTGTAAATAACTCCATAAAGCACCTGTAATAAGTTAGAATCAGAATGATGTTTCTGTCATGATTCCATTTTTTATACAACTCATGTGCCTCAAACTTCAGAGAAGTCAATAAAATATGATTCTGAAATAATACTGAATTTGAGAGCTTAGTATGCAGTGTAGAGGGAAAAATGCCTTTCCATTTCTCTTGCTGTCATTGGAAGGCATTGTAGTAGATTCATCACAACTTGGGAGACACTTTTTGAAAATGCCAATATCTCCATCAGTTATAGATTTGTCATAATTAACACTGACGGCTCCTGCTGAGCCCTTGTGTTCTTCACCTATGCTATTAGTCCTGTCTGGTGCACTGGCTGTGTTCAGCCCCCTGGTGCGGCTTCCCCCAGAGTTCTATAGTCTTCACCTTCAGCTTTCTGCCAAGTCCACCGGCCAGTCTGCAGGCCCCTGTGGATTTCCAAACCGGTCCTTTGGTCTCATGAACTTTCTCTTTGATTGTTCTTTTTCTCTGTTTTCAATCTCATTTTCTCTTAAAAACAGACACAAGCATGTTTAAGACTTGATACATATATGCATGTATATCTGTGTGTATGTATTTATATGTGACACTTAAAGGTAGTATTAGAATACATATTCACACAATAAAATGTAACTCTGTCTTCCTCAAAGTTGGTATGATTTCCTTGTGGGGCTTGTCTTCTTGGGGCCCTGTCTATGGTGGGGTTAGGTGGGCAGAAGCGGGGAATTCTGAAGCTACAGATGAATTCTCTACCTCTACAGTGATTTCTTTTGGGTGGCATTCTCTAACGGGTAAATGCTTAATGTTGGGGCTTTCTCTCCCTCCCTCAGCTCCTTTGTAGGATGGCGTGTTTCCACGCAAGGGGAGGTTGTATGCCATCTCATGGAAGCAGGGCTGAGGGCCTCATTGTCTGTCAGGTGTCCTCTGGATCCTCTCTGTTCTGATTGGCCTGCTGTGCGTTGAGGCGCATCTCTCACCACCTCAATTCGTAAAAATGTGTGCTATCACTGACGGCTGAAGTCTGTGATCTGGCCATCTTCTTTTTATTAAGAAATCTCTGCATAATGCAGCATTTCTAGAATCCGTGTCTCTGCCAGTCCAGCCTCTGCATGTTCTCTGCCAGGCATGCAGAACCCCTCGATCCCCTGAAGCCCTGCGAAGGTGGAGGAAAGCCCTGAGTGAAACCTCAGGCTCTTTCTCCTTGCCACGTCACTCCTGTGCCATGCTGGATGTGGCAATGACTTGCTGGCCTCCCAGGAGTCTGTTGACTTTCCTGGGCTATACCAAAGGAAGTTGACCCCTGCCTTGGTGTCCTCATCCCGCCACCTCATTATCAACACCTTCTTCTAGAGTTTTCGCCAGGAGCTGGAAAATAGGACATAAATAGGTCTGACTGCTTCTACCTCTTTAGTTCCTCCTTCTCTGCTTTCTTTCTGGCACAGAGGGTTTCTTTTTATTTTCTCTTTCATTCTGGAGGAACTTTCTCTGTGATGATAATGGCAGAGAGGTTGCCAGACATCCTTATTTGAACCGGTAGAGAATGGTCAGGGGAGGGAAAGAAAAACCCCGTCATTTAAAAATTTTCAAAACAGTACCCTTGAAGATAAAATTATATACTTGTAACTATTATTTCCACAAACCAGATATCATCCTTGAAGGAAAATGGAGATCCTATGAATAGTAATAAGTATTCTTATTCTCATTCTCATCTTTATCTTTTATTTGGAAACTCGAGTCCCACTTGAAGTTTTCTGCATTTATTTCTGTGATTCTTCTTTGTTATTCTCTAAGTATTTCTCTGAAGAGTGTGAGTGTGTGAGGGATCCTCCTCCCTAGCCTCTGCTACCTGAGAAGCCCTGGACATCCCTTCAAGGTGTCTGTTGTTGAAGATATAGTAGGTGATGACGATGATGATGCTCAGGCTGAGAACACCCTCTGTAGCTACCAGAGAACACACTGTCCTCTGCTACTGTGCAAATGTTTGGCACAGGGTCTGTGGAGAATCTGACAGCTGTATTCCTGCTGCTGTCACTAGCAGGGAGAGCCAGGCCTCCTATGGTGGCTGCTTCCTGGCCGGTCCAGGCTGCACCAGCATGGAGAGCTCTGCCCATTCTGGGCCACATGTAAATGGCCAGAAGTTGGTTCTTCACGGTGTCCTAGTCATACTTCTCATAAAATTCTCAGGGATTTTTGAGTCTAAAAAAAACTAATTCAGTATTAACTTGCCACTCTTCATTAGTTCCACCTTGGGCCAAGATAGAGGCCAAATCTAGTCTTCTAATAGGAATAATCTGGGCTGGGGATGTGGCTCAAGCAGTAACGTGCTCGCCTGGCATGCGTGGGGTGCTGGATTCGATCCTCAGCACCACATAAAAATAAAATAAAGATGCTGTGTCCACTGAAAACTGAAAAATAAATATAAAAATTCTCTCTCTCTCTTCTCTCTCTCTTAAAAAAAAATCTAACATTCTTGTTCCTCTTCCAGTAACTGGGGTGTTCCTATTGGGTCAAACCTGAGACCTGTATTTTCTCTTTCAGGATATGTTTTCTTTACAGGTTGAGTTTAGGAAGGCCGTTTTATTTGTATGCAAATGCATAACTTGTAGGATTTTTCAAACCAGTTTTTCAGGTATTATTTGCTAGTGTTAGGTGTGGATTGAATGTTCCTTAAGGATTCATTGGGATTAAAGTCTTGGTTCCCAGGTTGGCACTGTTAGGAGGTGGTGAAACCTTTGGAAGGTGAGACCTCATGGTATGTGTGTGGGGGTGGTTCTGGGTCACTGGGGTATGAAATATTTCTCCTGTGACCTCTCTGGAAGTCACAGGAAAATTGTTACAAAGGAGCAAACTTGGGGGGGGGATAGTAGGGGATAGGAAAGGTAGCAGAATACAACAGTCACTAATATGGCATTATGTAAAAATGTGAATGTGTAACCGATGTGATTCTGCAATTTGTATTTGGGGTAAAAATGGGAGTTCATAACCCACTTGAATCAAATGTATCAAAGATGATATGTCAAGAGCTTTGTAATGTTTTGAACAACCAATTAAAAAAACAAACAAACAAACAAAGGAGCGAACTTGGCCCTGCCCACTCTCTCTTTGCCCATTGTGACTTCTTTCTCCTACACATGCTGCTGCCACAGTGTGCTGCCATGTGATGTCCTCACCAGAACTCCAACCAAAGGGGCTGCCCAACCTTGGAATTTGAACAGACACTGCTATGAGCTAAATAGAACTTTTCTTTATTAAAATACCTATTTCAGGTAAATTGTTATAGTGATAAAAAGCTGACTAATATACTACCCCAGTGCTGAACAAATTTATGCTTACTCTGGGAATCTATTTTAGTCACCTTTTTCACAGCTGTGACTAAAGGATCTGACCAAAACAATTATAGAGGAGGAAAAGTTTATTTGAGGGCTCATGGTTTCAGAGGTCTTAGGCCATAGAAGGCTGGCTCCATTCCTCAGGGCTTGAGGTGAGGCAGAACATCATGGCAGAAGAGTATGGCAGAGGGAAGCAGCTCACATGGTGTTCAGGAAGCAGAGAGAGGGACTCCACTTGCCAGATAGAAAATGTGTACCCCCAAAGCCATACCTCCAATTCCCACCTCCTCCAGCCACACCATATCAGCCTTCAGTTACCATTTAGTTAATCCCTATCAGGGGATTAATTCATTGAATGGGTTAAGGCCCCTCAAAACCCAATCATTTATTCTCTGAACCTTCTTGCCTTGTCTCACATATGAGCTTTTGGGGGATACCTCTCATCTAAAACATAATAGCTTTCTACCACCATGTACATTTTAAATAATTTACCAATTTACAGTTTTCTGTTTAGTTCCACAAATGTACTATGAAAGTTTTCATGAATCTATGAATCTTCTTGTCTCTAGTTTCCTAGGTTGCCAATGATTTTAACTATTTATAGAAACCCTTGAAATCTTTGAACCCTGTCCCTATTCTGCTCCTTCTATAATAATGGAAGTAATTGATTATAAACAATCTCTTTCATGTAAGGGAGAGATTTTATTTCAAATAAAACCTTGCCTGTTAGATTTTTCTCCTCCTTTTCCTGCCCTTTCCAAAGATGGTTCTTCATCTTGCTTCTCCCTTTTCGACACAAGTTTATATGACTCTTTACTTTTCAACATGTCTTTGCTTTCAAACTTGGTAAAAGTGAGTTGAACACAGTATGATGGATTGAAACTCCTCTCCCCACCCAATTAAGACCATACATAATCTGTTGAAAGATTGTGCCATTTATCCTGGTTGACTCAGAGAGAGCCATTCTCAGCTAATATGTGGGCTCTTGGTAATAAAAGCAGGAACAAGTGGGAGTCAAATGTTCCTTTAGCAAAATGATGCCAGCTATTTCTCAAGGTTTTCAAGAAGTCATTTCAAAATATTCTGAATATGAGGAACATGCTTTCTTCATGTAGACGGAATCTCCCTAGAATAATTACTTAATTAGCTAATAATTAATTAATGACTACTAGGATGAGATATACTTGCACTTAGGGAAAAACATAGCACTAACACTGTCATTGGAAATAATCAAGACCAACCAAATAAGAACAAGCAAAAAGATTGCTATTGCAGACCCATCAGCCACTATCACTTGTGCTTTGGCAAAGACTCAAGGGCAGGGAGAGGAGTGAGAAGGTTTGACAGTGGGAAGGGGTGGCCTTCAGGCATGCCTTGCTGGGGGCTGCTGACCTGGGAAGAAGCTCTAGACTAACTAGAAGATAGGAATTCTGTGACTGGTTAGTAGTGAATGTTTGGTTTTCTCTCCATAGGACTAAGTTGGAAGTGGGGATACAAATTAGGGTGGTTGTCAGTTTTTAATCAAATTCTTGCTGTTTGGGGGCAATTTTTACCAGGGATATTATTGGGCTTCCTGAATTACTTGTTGGAAAGTATGGTCTAACTTCCTATAAGCCTGGCTTACAGCAACCTGGCCTTCCTCGCTGGTTGCTGTCGATAATGGGTTGTTTTCCTGAGCTGACTACTACACTAAGTCAGAGTTTTCTTGTTATGAATGGTCTGGGCATTGTTGATTTGTGTATTTAGTCACTCATTTACTAATGGAGAATCAACCCAGATCAGACTATGTACTGTTCCCGTTACACATTTAGAGAACCAAAGCTCATCTACTCTCTGTGGGGCTTAAGGCAAATAAAACTGATGTGAACTTTCAGCTGAGGTGTAAACTGTTAGAATTTACAAGAAACAATTAGGCCTAGGTGCTGGCATTACTCAGATGGAGGTAGGTGGGATTTTCTGAAAGAAAGAGGTAGAATCCCAGCCAGGCTAGGAGAGTTGCTTGTAATAGTCTAAGGGTAACTGAAGTGGGAAGGATGAGGAGATGAAGGAGTAGGTAAAGAAGGAAGCATTCACAGGGGGCATTCTTCCAAGGACCAGGTCTTAACCTTGAACCCTCTTTGAGTTGCCATGAGAAAAGGGGGCTGGCATAGAGCTCCACCTCCTCATCTTCTCCCTTCACTGCTTTGTGGTGCTCATCTGAGGCCTCTGTGAAAAGCTGTTCCTCCTGGCTCTTCAGCACAGTTCAGCTGGGGAGATGGGGGCATGGTGACACTCAAGGAGGAGCACAGTCTGATCTGCCAGTTGGGCCCTGGATAAGAAAGGTAGAGGATGCTCCTTAGTCCCCCAACCAATGCAGACTGTGAGTTGAAAAGGTCTATAGGCAGGTGGGCTTCTCCCCTAAGTAGGGCCAGCAAGGCTGCTGTCCCTGATTTTCTTCCTAGGCTCTTGGCACAGCAAGGGGAAGCCAGAGCCACAGGGCAATATTAAAACTTCCACCAGACAAGCAGGCAAGCAAGCAAATGAAAAACCCCCAACTGAAACTAGTCTAAAGATCAAACTTCCTCAAACCCCGAGTCAGCACTATTTGAATGCAGGCCACTCATACACATAGGGCTTTTTTGACTCTGATTTTGATATAGAAATTGAAACAAAACATTGATTCAGATGTGTCACCTTTTGATTAGTAGGTTTTCTTTGCCAAATATTGTTTTTACTGATGAAAAACATCTTCCTCTAAGGAAAGTGGTCATAATATCTAAACACCAAACTACCCATAAATAGACTTTATAAGATGATCTTTTTCATAGTAAAATCATTTATTTGATTTGGTTAATCAAATGAAGATTTCTTAGGATTAAGCTTAAATCTTCTTTTTTCTTATTATTCTATGATGCTAGGGATTAAACCCATGACTCGGGGCTTATAAACAAGTGTTCTACCACTGAGTTGCATCCCCAGCCTTTAAACCTAAATCTTTTAGGGTGTGTTAGGTGTAAGGTGGTTTAGATGTGAGGTGTTCCCCCAAAACTCATGTGTGAGACAATGAAAGTTTAGAGAAGAAATGATTGGGTTATCAGAGTCTTAACCCAATCAGTGAATTAATCCCCTCATGAGATTAACTGAGAGGTAACTGAAGGCAGGTAGGGTATGGCTGACAGACATGTGTCCCTGGGGGTGTGCCTTTGGGGGTACATATTTTATATCTGACCACTGTAAGTCTCTCTCTGCTTCCTGATCATCACATGAGCCACTTTTTTTTTCACCACACTCTTCCACCATGATGTTCTGCCTCACCTTGAGCCCCAAGGAATGGAGCCAGTCTTCGATGGACTGAGACCTCTGAAATCGTGAGCCCCCAAATAAACTTATCCTCCTAAAAATAGTTCTTCTCAGGTATTTTAGTCATAGCAGCAGAAAAAGCTGACTAAAACAAGGGTGCAATACAATGGATTCTGAAAAACAAAACCAGTTCTTCAGATATTTGAGGGCTCATGTTTATACTTTCAGTTCTTCTGAAATACAGTTGCTAATATGAGTCTTTTTAGCTTTCATGAAACAAGATTCATCCTGTTTTATAATTCAAGGAAGTTAAAAAAAAAAGAAAAAAAACAGGGATTGAACCCAGAGGTGCTTAACCACTGAGATACATTCTCAGCCTTATTTATTCATTTATTTTGAGACAGGGTCTTGCTAAATTGCTTCACTAAATTTCTGAGGTTGGTCTCAAACTTGTGATCCTCCTATCTTAGCCTCCTGAGTCACTGGGATTACAGGCATGCAACACTGCACCCAGGCTAATTCAAGGACTTTTAATGCCAGATTGAATAAAGTTCAACTCAGATGACAAAGTTGAAAGTGAGAAGAGGGCAATCCTTTACAAAGGTAACTAACTTTCATGTGTCTGAATGGAGAACATATTTGGAATTCATCAGCACAAGTTTATCATAAATAGCATAAAAGTACCTGGGGACTCAAATATAAGAATTTGTGGTTAGGAAAGGACTTATAGTTCTAAAGAATTTCAACAGGAAATAGGAAAAAAATCTCTAGCCCCAATGACTTGGTTTGGAGGCTGGGTTCCAACCCAGAATGCAAGGGTCCTCTCATGTTTATCAGCACATGAAGTCTACACAGTATGGTAATATAGCTGTGATAGAGTACTGAATGACTAAATTATTCACCTAGTGTCTTTTAAATTCTATCTGCTTTTAAGATAGTGCTAGATCCAGAGGCTAAGACCAAACACACATGTGAATACAGTGGTCCTTGTTTCAAAGAGGAAGGAAAAGTTAGGGCATAAAGTAGACATCTCCAGAGTAGACAGGAGAATCTGGGGAGACCATGATGCATTAAGATTTCATTCAAAGGAACTAACTGCCCAAAGCATTGGAAATCCTAATCATAATTGTTCAGTAAATGTTGTTTTGGCAGCAGGTCTTACTATCTCTACAAAGTAATGTTATTTGAACCTTATCTATAAAATGGCCATGGACATGTTGCATCATCATGCTGTGGCATGATTTTGGCACGGACATTTTCTGCTTTCTAGAACTGTGCTGTGTGCTGCTGTACTGACTGATCCCATGGATGCAGTCTGTGTCCCACTGGATTATCAAGCAGCACAATTACTCGATACATAGCCAGTGTTGGATAGGAGTGAGCACATCAGCATTGCTGTGAATTCATGTGGTCATCACCCACTGGGTAGACAGGACAAAGAACATACTGTTTTCCTCTTTCATGTCCAGTTCCAACCAGGTAACTCTCCGATGATTTCAACATTGCATTTCCCTCCCAAATACATCATTTCTCATACTCCCTACCTTTATTTTTCAAACTCTGATGCTTAACAATTAGGTCAATCTTTAGTTTCAATTTTTTTAAGTCTACCCCTTAATCCATTAATTCACAATCATTTATTATGTCTATTTAATTTGTCCTTTGCCATGATTCAAAGTTGACTCTGTTAACTTGTTGTGTTAGTTATTTGGGCTAACTCCCAGCAGGTCCTGCTGTTGGTAGTATTTCTCTTTCTGACACCATTTTTATTAGGACAATTTCCTGTTTAAAGTCCACCATGCTCCCGCATACAGTGGCTGAGACAGGAAGAATGCAAGCTCAAAGTCAACCTCAGCAAAAAGCGGGGCGCTAAGCAATTCAGTGACACTATGTCTCTAAATAAAAATACAAAATAGGGCTTGAGGTGTGGCTCTGTGGTTGAGTGTCCCCGAGTTCAACCCTCAATACTCCTCATCCCCAACAAAAGTCCACTTGCTTATGGGCTCAAGCAGCTAAGACTTGTGTTCCAGATCTCTTGGGAAAACAAAAACAAAAACAAACAAACAAACCAAAACCACTGCCAAGCTTGTTTTGCTTCCCTTTTGCCACCATTCTAGTTACTGCACATATATAAAGCTTTTCTTTGCTCTGTGCCCCATTGCCTTGGGCGTTTCCCTTTTGCTCTGCTGTTCTAATTACACCTGTCAAGCACAACCTGACCCAACACTCACAGGCACCATGAAGTTTTCCCAGTCAAACGAGAGTCCACAGTGACTTCCTTCCTATGTTAATTTTGTATTTCACTATAACCAGCAATGTTCTGGTTTGAAAAACTTCTTTTGGTTTGAAAAATTCTTTCATGTATAGTCTTTGCTACTATCTAGTGTAATATCTTCAGTCTCTGAAATTAGTATCCATTTGTCCTGTCTCCTTAGGTATATGGGTAAACTTTTTTCTTTTTCAAGTTTTATTCCCATTGTGGAGAGTTTTATTCCCATTGTACTTCTCTTTCTACTATTTTGAGCTGAGATGAGTGGTTAGTACAGGACTAAGCACAGACTAGATTTTTATTTAATATTTCAGGAGCAATGAATTATTCAGCTAGAGATAAGGGATGCAGTTGGTGACAGAAATGAGCACAGAAGACTTTTATGTAAAGATGGGAATAAATTGAGCTTAATGATTATACATGGCTCAAATTACTGAACCTCAGGAAAAAAATATAAACTATACTAAATCAACAGTGACAAAATATATCATGTGTCATCTATCTCATGGATTAGAAAATGAAACAATTGGATTATTTTGCTTTGCTTTCAGAACATATATATGTGACAAGTAATAATTTTCTATTTATGAGAGATACTACTTCTGAACTTTTTGATTTATTAGTTCATACATTTGTAAAATATATGTTTGCTGGTTTAGTTGAAAAAATATTAAATAAGATTTTATTGAAAAAAAGTGTTTCTTATGATAAAACCATTGCACAAGAATATATGAAACTGTTTTATCAATTTTTAAAAAACTGCCTTGTGAATATCAAAGAGTTGTTCAAATGAGGAATTCGGTATTTCAATGTTTCTAAAAATATGTTAGACTCATTCATGTTGCAAGAAACAAAATATTTTCAGCTATTTCACTGAGTCAGGGTTTCTGGGAAGGATCAGTGCAGAAGTCAAGGAGGCAATTGTTTCCACAGCTGAAGATAGTGGTTGTGTAGGCACCACAAAGGCCCAAAGTCAGCCTTTCCAATGTCATGGCGCCTCTGCTCCTTTCCATCTGCCATTTGCTGATGAGTGGTATCCCTCAACTCCTCTGAACCTTGTGGATTCTGCTTACTGGTGACCCCTGTTGCAGTTGTGTCTCTATTGCCTCCTGGTCCTTGTCTACTGCATTCTATCCCTTCATGCTCATATACCTTGTTTTCTGTCAATTCATTTTGAACTTGTTATGTTGAATTTCCCTGAGGAAAACTCTGACTCCACATATTATCATCCCCTTCATGTGCTTGGGCCTTCTGTACAGCGCTATGGCTTGGGCATAAATCCATTTTTGCAATTAGCTATGGCCAGAGTGGTAGGGATCATGATGTTCAAGCAGGTCCACACAGGTTGAATTTTATTGGTAAAATTATTGTAGGCTAGAGTTTATCCCATTGACTTTGCAGTATCAGAAATTTTGACTTACCAGGGTCCTAGGGTAGATGGATAGGAGAATGATGCAACTTCAAGCTGAGAAACTCAAAAGATTTATCTAAAAGCCAGAGTACCATTATTAATTTAAGAGGAGAAATTTAGCTATCATGCAGATCAGATACTTGTGTCTGCCTGACCAATTCATTTTTATTTCCTGTAGGCAGAATTGGACTGTGGGCATATTAGACAGATAACTGGCCATAGTACCAAGCTATGAGGTGGCCCAAACAGCTTTGGAATAAATTGGAAGTATGTCCCAGTTAACTCAGCTTTCTGCACATAGCTCCTCACATAACTGGCTGAATGGAATTTGGCTCCACTTCTGATTCAATAGGCTGGTACTTAGTAGAGATTTATTGAATGTGAAAGTACTCTCTCCACTGAATTTTTTGGTGGAAATAAAAATCAATCCTTGTCAGCACCAATCTATTTCTTTAAAGTTTTCTTTTCCAAAATAAACAGTCTTGTTGCGTTGTTGACTTAGAGATGGAGCCCCAAATTCTGAAAACCCCTGGTCTTTTAAAGTATTTAGAGGTAACTATTTGCTTCTGAACCCACAACATCTCTTTTCCGTAGTACAGAGCAACCTCTTCTGCCCTAGGCATCCTGCTTTCCATAGTCAATACCTTAATCCAAATTAAATAAGCTTCCTAAAATCTTGTTCTAGGATGGCAGAGAGGAGCACATTCAGAGTCAACCTCTCCCCCAAATGCTTAAAACATTAATTTAATAGCAACATTAATTTCATGTTTATTCTAATCCCAGACATTAATGTAAGTTTTTGATTCTCACAATACCTAGATTCATTCATGCATTTCCAGCCCAGATGTCTTTCTGCCATTATAAGTGGATTTTCTATATTTCTGATTGGATCTATTAACTGTTGGCATGGTAATCACATGGCATTAAGAAGTTATTCAAATATGAGGCTATGTGCTAAATGCAAAGCGTGTTTTTGTAAATAGCCAAACAATTGTCCAGTTTTAGCAAGTTGAGACCTGGGGTCTGTGTCAAGACCGAGCACTGTACTGACACATGGCTGGTACTTAGTTGACTTTTACTGAATGTGAAAGATTTCAGTTGCTAGTATATCCTGGTGATTTCCTTTAATAGCTGCCTTTAGATGTAGATTGAAGATAGATTTAAAGAGTTAGTAGATTCAACAGAAGTTAGCTTAAATTCTTATGTATTTGACTAGCCCCATCACTGTGATAAACATACCTTCACTTTTCTTGTAAGGATATGACTTCAATATTGATTCAGTTTCATATTTGAAAGTAAATTGACAGAGTTATCAGCCTACATTACAATAAAATGTTATGATATATTACTTAAGTATTTGTATTTGAGCACTGTCAAAACTATGAAATGATCACTAAGTTGACTAATGTCTTGCTCTGTCTGATTGAGAAAAGAAAAAAATAGACCAGACTCTTTTTGACATTTTTGTTCTATGTGCGTGGCAGTAACTTATCCCAATTGACTTATCCTTAATTCCTAGGAAGACAGAGGTTGACCTTTGCTCTTCATGAGCTGTTTCTTGATATTTTTCAGTCACACCAAGTGTATGTATCTCTATATATGTTTGTGTATGTGTATGGTATATTCCAGTGTAGCCATCACAGAGTAAGGCAATTTCTCTCTCTTTTTAAGAGCCATTATCTACTATTAGCTGCAATGCAAAGTGTACTCTTATATGTTATCTGGTACACTAATTAAATTGAGTGAGGGAGTGAGAACCTATTCACATTGTTGGAGCTAATGACCCAGTGCATTAGTAGTGATAGGGAAGATACATTAGAAGACAAATGTCTTGTTTTAATTGCACTGTTGTAGGATTGGAGGAAAGAGAGAGGCATTTCTTTCAAATTGTAAGTCAGTCTTTATATGAATGGTAAAGAATCGTCTTAAGTCTCCAGACTAACTAATGTTTAGTAAACATTTTCCCTTTGTTGATTATATCCATCCAGGGACTGTAAAATCAGTGCTGCTAATGTAATTCTAAATTGGCCTTGATACCAATTACAGTTATTATACTGTTGAAAAATTAGGCAACATGCGAGCCTTTGAATTACATTAGAAAAGAGAGCATCTCTGTACTTTAAAAAAAGTTAGTAGTACCAGTTGTCAATAAGTACGACCTGCACTCAAGTTTGCATGACAAAAATAAATCACCTGGAAATAAATCATATATCATTCAGGAACGTGATCACCAAAAGAATGAAGTTTTGTTTGCTTTGTTCCCAGTTATATCTCCAAGACCTAGAAGAAGAATACTTGGCATAGGTTCATAGTAAATGTTTGCTGAGTAGGTAAAAGTCATACAATATCCCAGATCCATCTTCTCGAGAGTACTTAAAGGTTATTTCTAAACTATTTACTGTCTTAGTTCCTTAGGATTGGACTTAAAATATAATATTAAAAATATATCTTTAAGGCTGGGGATGTAGCCAAGTGGAAGACCACTGTACTTGCATGTCTAGGTTTGATCCCCAGTGCCTCAAAAACCAAACCAAAACAAAGCAAAAAAACCAAAAAACAAACAAACAAAAACCTCTATTTGTCTGAGTGCCTCTTATTAAGTGTTAAGAATTGTTAGTTTCCTGTTATAAATTTGATAACTTAGGTTCAAAGAAGTTAAAAAATTTGTGTAAGAAACAGAATCAGAATAATTCATCAGTATGTAAGTAAGTGATAAGTTTAATAAACTAAGCTCTTGGTTACATTCTTACCAGATTTGCACAGATTCAGTTTTCCCATATTGAAAACAGTGGATGCTCAAATTCTCACCATTCCCCCAGTAGCATTGGTCACTGTTGAGCACTTTCTTCTTGCTTTTCATGACACTACTCTCTTCTGATTCTCTTCCTACTTCTTATATTATCAACTCCTCATCTTCTACGTAGTCCTTAAATATGGATATTCCTTAGGGCTCAGTCCTGGGGCTTTGCTTTCTGCCACTATGCTCCCTTTGGGCAATTCATCTCATCTACCTCTGGGTTTCAGTTACTGTCTGTGTGCTAATAACTGAAATCTCTACCTTCCAACTAGTCTTCTTGAGTGTGGGTCCTATTTATATCAAAGACTTGCATGTTACCATCTCTGCTGGGATGTCTCCAAAGCACTCAAATCTCAACAGCTCATTCAGGGCTCAATGAAACATCCTACTCTTAAAAACATTCTCCTCAGTGAGAATCAGGCGTTAGGAGCCTGAGCTCTAAAGCCATGTGGCTGGATCAAGATCCTGGCTCCAATGCTTGGTTACTTCCTGTGTGATTTGGAGCAAATCATTATTTATCTTTCTGTTTCTGAACTTGGTTAATGTGAATAATAGCAGTTTTACCTACCTCAAAATTTTGTTGCATTACTGAGACTGTATGTAGAAACCCGAGACCAGAACTAGACAAATAGAAAGGATCAATGAATGTCAGCTATTATTTTCTACCTTGTTGCTCCGACAAGAAAGCTGGGTATCATTCTTGAGATCTCCAACTCCCTGACCTTCTCTCATTTTATATCCAATCACCAATTATATCTAGTGATTTTTCTGACTAAAATTTTCTCAAATCTACTTGTGGTGCTTGCTTTGGCAGCACATATACTAAGGATACAGAGAAGATTAGCATGGCCCCTGCACAAGGATGACACGCAAATTTGGGAAGTGTTTCCTATTTTTTGTCGTTGGAGAAGATAATGCTAAGTGAAGTTAGCGAATCCCCCACCCCCCCAAAAAGAAACAAATGCCGAATGTTTTCTCTCATATAAGGAGGCTGATTCATAGTGGGGTAAGGAGGGGGTGCATGGGAGGAATAGACAAATTCTAGATAGCACAGAGGGGTGGGAGGTAAAAGGAGGGGGCAGGGGACTAGCAAGGATGGTGGAATGTGATAGACATCATTATCCAAAGTACATGTATGAAGACACGAATTGGGGTCAACATACTTTATATACAACTAGAGTTATGAAAAATTGTGCTGATATGTGTAATAAGAATTATAATACATTCTGCTTTCATTTATTTAAAAAAATTTTTTTTAAAAAAATCTACTTGTGTACCACGATGGCCATATCTGAACTGAGAATCACCCCAGGAACTGATTTTCTTCTGTCTCCTCTGGCCCAATCTCTACAATCTGGCCAATGCTGTTTATCCTTTCGCAATGCCATCATTCATAAAACTTTTGAGTGGTTTCCCAGTTAGTGCCAGTAGTGAGGCTGTTCTCTCCCTTATTGGGACAATGAGACCACAGACACTAGAAGTTGCTGTGGCTGTTGCTGCAGGATTCTCCCGAGGAGAGAAGAAAAGCATCTGATTCTATCCACAATCCCAGCACGAGACTTCTTGAATCTGAGGAGGAGGATCTGACTCATATTATTTTTTCTGATGATTTGTTCAAGGAAGTTCAGAAATTCTGGATGGGAGTGTGGAATAATTTCAGGCAGCCTAAATAGAAACAGAACACTCAGGTAACTGTAGAGAATGTGGCCTGGGAAAAACAAGAAAGTTACAGGTTAATTTCATTATCTTGGCTCAAGATTCCTGCTCAGTACTAGAGCTTGCCAGAGTCACACTAACAAATCTTAAATTGAAAGAATGATTTCTAATTTTTACTTGGTTTACACATTGGTATTGTAAAGTGAAAAACAAACAAAACAAAAAAAAGGGATTATCAGCTAGGATTTTCACCTCAAGCTTGTGCTTACTCAAGAGAAATACTTCAGATTGGAATAGACCAAAGTGGCCTCTGGGCAAGCTTTTCTAACAATTAAATTGGACTGCCTTGTAAGCCATTTCAAAGCCCTTTCCTGTTTGAAGCAGTCCACCCACTGATGTGAGAGGATGTAGCTGATTATCCTCCTCTAAACAAGGGAAAGACCTTCAGGTGGTCTGACTTGGAAGGAAAGTCTGGCTCTGGGAGAGAGAAAGCTTGGAGGCTAAGGGAAAAAGGCAGGAGACAAAGCCCAAAGAAGGAAATTTAGAGCCTAAAATGAACTGGGTGAAAAAAAAAAAAACAAATCAAAATCCAAACAAAGTACAGTGGGAAAATTCTGCTGGCTTTAATGTTCTGGGAATGCTGGCCCTTCTCGGAGAAGACTGAAGCTACTTACTTCATGGAAGGAAGCCGGATTCCTTTCTCCATCAGAACCCTCTCAGTACTTCTGAAGAAAACACCAGAATAAGGGTAGACCAAGAAAACAATTTGTATTACAAAAGCTTTGAATATTTTTGTGTGGTGCTTGGTATTCTAAGTGGAACATAGAGAAGAGATGATTCTGAGAAAAATTGCATCAGACAAGTTTCAGGAAACTTCAAAACTTTTGCAATGGGGCAGAGATTGAACTCAACCCCACTGGAACAAAAGGCAGGAGGGTTTTTAAAGCCCTGGGTGAACTAGGGGAAAAAAATACTGGAGAATATTAGGGGAAAGGATGGCAAATGTGATTAGGCCATCTGTGTTTGCTGGTTGTGCCCTTTGCTTCTGAAATTGTCCTCTCCTCAGCACCATTAACTCTCATCTAGGGGGATCATTTTTGTGAGCAATTTGCTATAATCTCTCTAATATCTGAAAAGGCCTCACTTGAAGTCACATCCCTTTGAAGCTATTTGCTCATTTTTCTGCCTCCCTTTATAAAGCAGAACTCTGCCAAAGAGTTGTCTTTATTCACTGGCCTTCACTCCTCACTCTAGTTGGCTTTTATCTCCAAGACTCCACTTAAACAGCTCTTGTTAGGTTCTCAACAACCTCTTCTTTGCCAAATTCACTGTCTGTCCTCAGTTCTTATCTTACTATGCTCTTAGCAGCAATTTGACACATTTGTTCACTTTCTTCTTTGGAAAGTGTTCCCTGGCTTGTGGCATCCACACATTCAGAGTTAAACCATGAGCATGGAAAGCACACCACCTCACTGGCCACTCCTCTCACGGCCAACATCTAACTGTTGAAGTGTCCCAGGGAGTGATCCTCATCCCTGCTTTCTCTTTAGCTATACTCATTCCTTGGGGGTGGGGGTGGGGGCAGAAATCATGACTTTCTATGTCATCCAAGGATTCATGACTCCCAAGTTTATGTCTCTGGCCCTTAGCTCTACACTGAACTCTAAACTCAGATATCTGATGTAACCCTCATCTACGGGGATCATTTTTTGGTCCTACTTACACTGCCACCTAGGTATGTACTGAGCATCACAAAATTAATATGCCCCAAACAAAATTCTTGATTTCTTTTCACAATTCTCTTCCTTTCTCCCTCAGTTTTATCTCATCCTAGAAAGCAGCACTCATTTAATTATAATCATCCTTGGTTCCTCTTATTCTATTATACTTCACACTTGGTCTACCAACAAAACTTGCCAGGTCCACCTCCAAAATATATTCTGAACTCAGTCACTCTAACCATGTCCACTATTAGTCCACCTGCTGCTCCCTCTTTTCTTAGTAATTCAATCCAAACAAACAAATCTTATTTTCTTGCTTTCTTTCTCTCCCCCTTACAATATATTTCTTACATAGAATGACATCTTAGGTCACTCACTGATTGATCATATTCTTTCCTGACTCTCAATCTACCATTGAATAGAGTAATATCCAAAATCCTTATCATGGTCCATGAGATGTAACATCATTTGGCATTTGTTCATCTTTCTGATCTCACCTACAGTTTCTCCTACCATTGTGTTCTCTCCTTTACTACCCTAACTACTTTTTCTATCACAGCACATAACATTTCCTAACATTATATTATGTATTTATATTTGTGCTACTATATCCTTACCACTGAGAAAAAGTGCGTGACAGGTAGAGGGTGCTCAATGCACATGGGTTGAATAATAAAATTACCAACAGCTCATATTTAGGTTGTATATGCCAGGTACTATCCTTAGTGTCCCCCATGGATTATTTTATTTTTCAATAGTAATGGCTCTGCATGTTTTATGTTAGATGCTATCATTACTCCCAAAGGTCAGAAGACATTCCTCCTTTGCCTTGCACATTTGTTCCCAGCTGTTCTTGACATGACCTATTAACTTTTAGGGGGAGCTTTTGTGCCTTTTATCTTCTCAGAATTGTCAGATCAAAGGCTGGTTCTCTTTTTACCCACTTTAAAAATATTTATATTGCTGAAAAAAAGTGCAGATACATATTTTTTGGTATATGTGAGTAGATTTACCTTCAAGAAACTGAGTTGCCATAAATAATAAGACACTGTCTATAACTAATAGGACATGAAGGTTGTATTGCTATATTGTAAATATTTAGATTTTTTTCTGAATATTATGATGTTTTGACATCTTAAACAAACTTGTCTGTCTAAGGAAACACTGCCTCTCCTGGGGCTAGTCAATTCTTAAAGACAACAACAAAGGGTCCAGCCAGGAGCATGTCTTTGATGTAGGAACTTGATTCAAAGCCATACTTCTTCTATATGGTTCAGGAAGCACTATTTCTGTGTTTTAGTCATCCTAAAGGGACAGGTGTCAGGCAATTAGGAAGCCCCACAGTAATCCAAAGCCTGCAGAAATGGTTCAGACTGGCAGTCCTAAACTGTTTGTCTGCCCTGCTTTCCCTCTCCCATGGAAACCTCGGTGAAGACAGTGGCCTGAACCTACCCTTGTTGGCATTTTCAGCCTACTGACCACCTTGGCATCTTTCCCATGTGACCCTGTTGTACATGTTATGTCCTATGCAACTGTATTACAAAACAAAACAAGATAAAAACCATAAGTGGCATTAGCTTCTCTGTTTCATTACCCTATCACCTTTATAAATTAAGTTCCAGGTACAACACAACTGAAGAGTCAACCAGTATTTAATTAATGAGTAAAGGATTACCAAAACCATGAATATCCCTATATTTCAGTGAATTTAATATAATTATTGCTTTGAGAATAACTGTATCTCTACTTGCTGGAATATTCTTATCTGCTTTAAATGCCCTAAATGCTCCTTATTTGTGAATGTCATCCTGAATTAGACACAGAAGTGATTTGGAGGATATTTACTTTCCTTTGCATGTCTGAAATTTTATTTTATTTTTTTTTTTAGGAAAGCTAGAAGGGAAGAATCAGACAGTTTATTATTAGAGCTAGTTAGCATTACTTCCTATCCTGTTTTGTCTTCTCACAGTGTAAGTTGTGTATGTTGCTCTATGCTGATCTTGAGCATTCAACTTTATTTCACTTAATGTCTTTGGAACACTTAGTAGATGTGTTTTATTGCATAAATGGAAAATAATCCTTTAGGCTATTTTAAAAAATAGCACATCCTTTCTTAACTTGAAGATGGCTCACTTACCATTGTTTATGTTGAAAACAACTTCCTTTATTATACTGTCTCCTGATTTCTCTTGGATAATTAAATAACTGCTGTCACTCCCCACATTTGAATCTGGAGGTTAACCCTGATTCTGCAGCTGATTTCGATGCAGATCATGAGATAAAACTGCTTTTTCACTCTTAATGTCTAATGTTTTTAGATAATACATGCAAGGAACCAGTGGACCCCAGTGGATGAATCAATTGAGAAGTCAGTTTCAGTGCTAAATGAGAGTTACTTCTTATTTGTCTTTGAAGATGAAGCATATACAATATTGCTAATAAATGCAAACCAGTAACTCTCTCCTCTAAATAAATGATTCTATTGATTTATCGATGCCATGTCTTATTTTTCAGGACTGTCCACTATTTTCTCACTTTGTTTCCTAAATAAATGAAATTCTCATAGACTTCTTGCAACAGAGACCAAGTTCATGGAACATTATCTCTCTCACACGTTTCCATGCTCTTATGTATATGGCTGTCCTTCTGGCACTCTGGGGACCAAAGTTGAGAACTAGTTACTTGGAATTGGTTTGCCAATGACAAAGACCACAAATCTGCTGAATCACTCAGTTTTTGAAGAAAAATCAATTATGTCAAATCATCTTGCAGTATGATGGGAAACATTGTGGGCACAAGTCAATTTAATATTAATTTTGTACTTTGTATCTGATACTGTTTGACTCTAATCTAAATTTTACTTTCTTTCCCCTTAAAACAATTATGAGGGGCTGCACCTCTCTCACTTTACTGCCAACTACTTCTACTGCTACCAGTACTGCCACTACAAGCAACACCATCATGACTGCTACCATTACTTTTATAGTTACTGGAAAGCATAGGGCGCTCAGGATGTGACAGGTACTGTTCTGACTATTTCCATTTAAAACAAAAGCACATTATGGTTTCTATGACTATTTTATAAATGCACAAATAAAAACATAAAATAGGTTTTAACTTGCAAAGTCACATAGTTAGGAAGTGGCAGAATGGGGATACCAATTCAGAATTTCTGGCTTCAGAAGTATGTACTACCCTATATAACCATTCTGCATTTAAATACTACCACCAGATTTGAAGTTGATCCATCAAAGGAAATTTACTCTGTATGCTTTAATGTGTGAATGTGAGCAATGTGAACCTCTTCACTACTATAAACTGCATATATGACCAAATATAATTATTTTCTAATTAATTGCATAAGATTCACCTACTTCTCTTAGTAATATCTCCTTCTGATGCCTTCCCTCCCTACTCTCTCTAAATACCGAAGAACCTATAGGGCCAGTTCAGTATAAAGGGTCTGGTTCCTTTTCCAAACACCAGATGGACACTTGGATTATGTGTTCATTGCTGTCCTGCTTGCCATTCATCCTCAGTGCCCCACAGAGTTCCTGACAACTGGTCCTCCAGCACCCACAGAGCTGGTCTTCTATAGTAATTATGTCTTGACAATTCATTCGTTAAGCAAATGTCTTTAGTGACTAGGCATAATGTGCAAGGCCCTTTGTTGTACTGCTAGCTAGACTGCAAAGGAGATCAGGAGGACCAGAAAGAGCTTTTTATGAAGCCTACATTCTAGAAGGCAGGGCAGACGATAACCAAGGAAGCCTATGTCTTCAGATAGTGCTTGAACCAGGAGAGAAAGAAGACATCTGTACAGAGGTGTAGGTGTCACTTAAACTGAGACCTGCAATTATGAGAATGTTCTTAGATGATGGTGAATCTATTTAAAAGCTATTGAATCATATACTTTGGTCAGGTGAACATTATGAATTACATTCAACAAAGCTATGAAATGACAACATCAACCTGGAGCCACTGATATCCAACAAAGGTCTGATCAGAAGGAGTCTGTCCTATATGTTCTACTTTTGTGACTTTTGAGGATTCTGTTGCATTAACTAAGTTCTTAGCTTTCCGCTCTGGAATTGATTTCTTGGAAGTTATCATTTGTCCCACTGCATTACAGCTTCCTCACTTCTACTGTTGTCTTCTCCTCTGTTGTTCCTCATTCTTGTGAGCTTATGCTCTTCAACAAATTCCCTTTACTGTAATTCTGGTGGAGTTCAGAAGACAGCAAAATAACATGTATTTAATCCACTTGTAATGTTAACAAGTAACTCCAGCTTTATTTTCTAATATTTTCCACTCTGAATCTATTGTTATGTATGCCAGCAACTATGTTTAATTTCATTATTTCTATTTTCTTTCAGTCAGTTTTCAGGGATTTTTAAAGTATGCTCATCATTTACATGACTATATATTACTAATACTTATGTTTTATTTGTCTTAGAGACTGCACTGGCTAGTACTTTCAGCATAAGTTAAATAAAACAGTGATAGTGGGCTTCTTTGATTTGTTCTTCCTGAATATTCATGGTAATGCTTCAAAGGTTTCTCCATCAAGCATGGTGGTTTGGTTTGAAATTCATCTTTATTAAAACAAACCAACAAGCAAAAAGACCTAAAATAACATGGAAGTGAGTGATGGAAAGAGACAGTCACACAAAGGGTCTGGGAAAGGACATTGCATTCAGTGGTAAGATGAAGAGATAGAAGGGAGATCAGTGCACTGAAGCATAGTGAGCCTGGGGAGGAATGGATGGGCTGAGGCTGCAGAGGTAGGCATGGCCCCTCCATCTAGAGAGCCTAGTGGTTTCTAAAATGCAGCAGGGTAAACATGGGTGGCAACTACTCACCACTTGTAGTTAACAGCTGGGCGTTCATGATATATTTGAACCTGCACCATCATTGCTGCTCCTAGCTCTCAGCCCTGCCATCTCCCTTGCCCATTGTTTTTACCCCTGATGGGCCAGATGGATGCACACTCTGGAGGCCAGTTATGGGGCAGGGAGGAGGAGCCTGCTGCTGTTTCTCTGAAGCCTGGCTGCAGCTCCCATTTTGTTACTGGTTTGGACAATCTTCCCTGTGGGTTTCTGCTATAGGTTTCCTTTGCCCTTCACCGAATGCTATTCTCCCTGCCTCTGCCTGTCCCATGAGGGAGTTCATAGACAGCACACTCAGTTGTCTTTTGCATTTTGGAGTGTGCAAGTGTATCTGGATCTTAGTATTCAAAGTGAAACATCATTCCTCTTTTAAAAATTATGCTACATTGTAATTTCTATTTCAATGTTGTTCTTCTATTTTGTTGTGAACCTTTTCTAAGGTATTGAATTTTTTAATGTTATTTCTGGTGAGAAACAAGGCCTCCTGATTGGAGGATTTTTCCAGAATTTTCTGATTGTTTCAGACACCATTTTTTAGATTTTAACCTGGAATGTGAGACAGGAAAATCATCTGACCTTTATTTTGTCTTTTCTCCCAAGTCCTAGAAGGATTTTTTTCTCACCCTGGAAAGTATCTTCCCTGACCTCCTCCCCACAATCTTCTTAACCCCCTGCCTCTCTAAACTATGACTTCAGACCTCCTTGCTTTTTTATTTTTTTAAATTTTATTCTGGTGCTGGGGTTGGAACACAGAGCCTCACTTATGCTAACTAAGCATGTGCTTTATCACACTCCTAGCCCCTCTTTGCTTTTGATGCATGATATGAAGCTTTGAGAACTTAAAGAACCCCTATTCTTTCTAAACTCAAGTAGAGTTGAATATTAAGTAGAAATCGAATATTGAGAGGTAATTTCTAAGTTCTAGGTTGGGTTCAGCCCTTCTTGCGGAAAGTTTATACCCTTGATTTAAAAAATAGGTAGCTGCAGGGAGTAAGACAAAAGGCTTTACAGGGAATGAAACATTTGTGAGTTTAATGTTTTGAAATATTATTCCTATTTTACAGTGAGGAGAAGGTTTTTAGACTGAACCAGGCTAACTGATTGAACACTGGGCCCACCAGCACGAGAGAGATTGCACAGAAGCGCAATGTGCTGTTGATGCTTATTTGACTTAACAACTGTTCGCCTAGAACCCAAATGTGTTCAGGTGTCTGCCCTTTCCCAGTTTGTTTGTGTAACTCTAGAGGAAACCGGGATCCTCACACACCAGGAATAGATGGTAATTAGTTTAATGCAATCATGGTAATTCCATTTCAGTTCCTGTATCTTTTCAATAATCTTAATTTAAACCAGTCTATGCAGTTTCCCAGTTGACTTTCATTAGTAAAGGGTGTCCTTGTGACCTCACTTAACTCAATCATCTTCAACTGATGCTCTTTCATGGCTGGAAAAAATTCTCTGTCTTTCCTTTTGGATGTGACTTGGAAGATTGCACACCCACTTACTTCTGAAAGCCTTCCTGTGACTGGGTTAAGAGCATTGGGATGAAGCAGGCTCTGTATATGGCACCAAAGGGAAAGTGAATGAGCCTACCTCTGAGCTTATGTGAGGCATTCCCAATTGCTTAAGCCAATTTGAGACAGGATTTCTTTAGGTTCTTTTATATACCAAATCCTTTATCTGGTATGAGTAGTTGGATATAGTGGTAGATGGGGGCTAGGTAATTGACATCCCCACTAGAGACCCTGACAATGACTTAAAATGCCAGACATTGTAGAGGTTAGGGAAGTGGGTAAAGCAGAGGTGAGTACAAAAAGCCCCTGTGTCTCAAGTACTTTAGCCATAGTTGGCCAGTACAGTTTCACAGTCATGATGGGGTGGGGAAAGGGTAGACATATGCAGGATTTAAGTGAAGGGTACAGGTGGGAATAATAGTAGCATTTATTGAGAATTTAGTTTCTTGGCACTGTTTTCCATTTCAGATTCAGTGCCACATTTTTGCCTGTCAATAACAGTAAGAAGTGGATGTTTAAAGAGATAGCAATCTGGGACTCTGAGATGTGATGTGATGTTCCCAAGATTATACAACGAGAATGATATGATTCTGGTTTAAATTTATCCACCATCTACAATATCTTCTAAGTGCCTAACCATCCACAATATAATTCAATGATTTAAGGAGACAAGAAAAGTATAGAGTAGATTCTTTGTAAATGATTTTTAAACGTTTTTATTAGTGCATTATATTTATAATAGTCAGGTTCATTTTGACATATTCATACATGCATGGAATATAGTTTGTTCCATTTCAATCCCCAACACTTCTACTTTCCCTCCCCTCCTCCTTCCTCCTACTCCCCTATACTGGTCTTCTATCTATCTATCTATCTATCTATCTATCTATCTATCTATCTATCTATCTATCTATCTAAATTAATAACACAAAATGTTGAAAGGGGTCCAACAAAAGTGTTCACAAAAGGAAGGAGAAATCTTTAAGCTCTAAGGAGCATTTACTAACTCAATATAGACTCAGAATAAATTATTTCTTTGAAGTTTTAGAGTACTTGTGTTAATTATATCAATGTACTGATAGAAGAAAACCTGGAGCTTTTAAATACTTATCACAGTGATACCAGCATGAAGATCCACAAGTGCTAATGCTTGGTAGCTCAGGGAAGATCTCCTATCTGCCAGGCTAAGAATCACCTTAGAGCTCTGGTTTTCAGTGAGTTTCTCCAAGTTTTGCTATAATTGTTGAGAAGATGAAGCAGAAGAATTTAGACATTATTATTTATTATAACATAATCTCCTCCTTGCCAATATTCTTCTTTCAAAACTACTTTGAAAGACAAGTGAGGAAAGAATGATCCTTTAAGTTTCTGAGGAAGGAGAGTCAGGATGGTTTGTTTTGTATTTTTTTATCACATTTTTCTTCTTGGGATCAATATTTTTTTCCCCTCCCAGGAAAATAGATAGATAAATTGATTGATCAATTGTACCAGGGATTGAACTCAGAGACACTCAACCACTCAAAGCCACACTCCCAGCCCTAATTTGTGTTTTATTTAGAGACAGGATCTCACTGAGTTGCTTAGCACTCCTGAGGAGGCTGGCTTTGAACTTGAGATCCTCCTGCCTCAGCATCCTGAGCTGCTGGAATTATAGGCATGTGCCATGGCACCCAGCTTTTTTTATTGAAATGATATCAAATAAACTTCTTACTCAGTTCAGTCTGACAGGCTAGAGCCACCATCTTCTGGGAGGGGGCCCCTACATGAGATTTGGAGGAATTCTGACCTCTTTTCCTTAAGGACAATGTTAGATTTTTTAAAATGTGGAATTACATAGAAGGTATATTTTATTTTTATTTTAAGTATTCACTGTCTTCCCTCTAGTATTGTATTTTTAAAATTTAGATGGTTCTAGGGAAGACGTCATGTGAAACTACTCTTATTCTTAGATTTGCCTTGATAATCAGGAATAGTTCTTTTATGTAAGTGTTATCACTAGAGAAATTGAAAATGATGGAATTTAAAAAAAAATTTCTCTTTTTGGTTTTGTTTTTGTATTTGATGAGGTAACTCTCAGATTGAATCACGTGAAAGTGCCAATTGTGCAAATCAAAATACTGGCAATTTCACCTGGTTCAATCTTGTCTTCACATCTTAGCACTCCATGAATTCACAAATTTTGAATGAAGTTTTTTCTCTCATGAATGCTTCCTCTTTCTTTTTCTCATATATTGTCTTACTGAAAATCCTGATTTTTTTTTTAAATGTTTCTGGATACCTAATTACTGACATTGTATACTTCTTGGCAAAAGAGTTTGCTACAGTCTTTTCATTCTTCTATTTTGAAGTACATCTTCTTTTTATTTTATTTTTTAATTTATTTTTTAGTTATGGTTGGACACAATACCTTTATTTTATTCATTTATTTTTGTGTGGTGCTGAGGATCAAACATGCGAGGTGAGCACTCTACTGCTGAGCCACAACCCCAGCTCAAAGTATATCTTCTTAATGTGTTCTTTTCTTTCAAAGAATTCATGGTATAATTTCTCAATAAAATAAAATTTAAAAAATTTCTCCTTGATGTTTTTAAATAGGGAGCATTAGTAGATAACGTTACATTGAGAAACATCTTTAATTTCTACAGTAAATACATTATTGTTTCTATCAGACCTTACTTGCTTTATTTGAATTATGTTCATAAACTAACTAAAAGTAATCACATGGTCAATTATAGAAAAAAATTATGAATTAAAAATAAAAATTACAAACCAGACTTTAATTCTGATACAGACACCCTTCTTTACACTAATACTTGGTACTTAAAAAAGACTTTCAACTCTTGAGAAAAAGTAAAGATTTATTCCTTTAATGTATGCTCTTTTGTTGAGGGCCATCAAATGTAAAATACTTAAAGTCAATGAATTTTACCTTTAATGTTGATTATTTTAAATGCTCAGGGTAAAATATTACTATCTTCAGTGTTAAAAACAGGCCTTACAATCATCTTGATATTGTTTTAGTGGAAGTGAGTACAGTGTTTCTCAGTTACAGAGAATGAGGCAACAAGGACCATCTGTCCTTGAAGATAATAGACCCTTGGTAACAGCTGCAGGGTGGCACTCTCAGCATACTGGTCAGTTAGGAGTCAGCCTACCTTCCTCAGCAGCTCAGCTCAACATCTTCCTCTCTGCTGACTTCGCCACTTCCTGTAGAGATTCAGGATAGGCTACTCTGGTATGTCCATTTGGGGCAGCATAATTTACCAGGGGCATAGAGAAGTTAAATAAAACTTTGAGTTTTTCATTTTCCCTATTGCTGAAGATGGCAAAATCTTCCTCTTTCCTTTTTTTCTTCTGCTTTTTCTCATCCTTTCCTTTCTCCTTCCTTTTGCTTCCTCCTCCTCTTCTTCCTAACCACCCCCTCCCCATTCCATTTTTTTTTTCTTCTCAATTTCCTCAAAATAACTTGTTAAGTCAGCTTGGCACAGGGAGCATATTTTACAAAAATTATATTATAAATGGTGATTACATTCCACACTGCTTCATAAGATTTAATTATTAGGGCTGCTGAAATGTTATATGAAGTGCACAGAACAATATTATTGTAATACTAGTAATTAGACAGAAAACATTTAATTAAAAACAAGCATTTAAGTTTTAAGGATAATTTTTATCATATTACATATTTCATTGGCTTTCTTTTAAACTTAATTTTAGGGTTTACTATAATTTCTAATTTAATTCTGAGATTTTAATGTATTTAATCATGTAGTTCACTTTTCCCCCAGTTAACTTGATTTCGACAGAATGTCCATGAGGAAAATCTAATCAGTAGTCTTTGAAGTAATAGAGAAAGAAATTAAGAAGAGCAATTTCTTAAGTAGATTATTCTCATCATTTTTAAAATAAAACAGAACTTTAGAAAAATGTGTTAGACCAATACATTTCTGCTTTTCTCCCTATATTACCTGTCATAGCACTAGCATCTTCTCAAGTCTCCTGGGCTAGAGATTTCAAAAGCATTATGTGTTGACCTGATGTTGTCCATCATTCCCCAAATACACATAGGACAAAAATTTAAACTTTCTTTACAACTGAACATAATTTTGATTTTGAGCAACTATTTCTCTGGTGTGGCAGAAAATTGTTCTCTGATGAGGGTTTCCTTGCCATTTCTGCTTGGTTGAATCTCAGTGCTAGAAGTATCCCATAACTGCCATAGTGGTGATGGTGGGGTACGTATATCTGACTCCCTGTGCCATCTGGCAATGCTGGCATCTGTGGTCATACCTGTCCTCCTGTCAGGTCTTTGGTTGCTGACCAGAGCAAGTTACCTGACAAAGTATCCAAGTTCTTCTTTGAAGAACCTTGCCAGTTCATTTCTGCTTTCTGCTACTTTCCTGTATTCCTGTGCATGTGGGGATCACTCTGCTCCTCTTGTGGGTACTGAGTCATGATCAAGTCCTACAGTTGACTAAGATCTTGTTGGTCCTGCAAGGCCATACATCTGTTTCTCATCTGGGGATAGCCCCACATTCTTCTACCTAGAAGAAGGGCCACAGGTTCTTCTACTGTCAGATCCCTTTAATTTCTTGAAGGCCCTTAGAATAGTCTCCTTACAGGGTCCATTTCTTTAGGACCCATTAGTATTTAGGTTTGCATGGACAATACTCTAATACCCTTAACTTTCTCTTCTCCCAGTCCAGGGGAATCTTGGTTGTGTTATGTAAGAGATCTGTTGCTTGACCTGTTGCTTTTCTTCCTGATTGCTTCTAAATCTATTAATTTTTCTTCCCCAAGGTTTGAGTTTCCCAAGGCCCTAGTTTTTGAAATTCAGAAGCAAGAAACAATCTGAATGAGAGGGCTGAGGATAAGAAAGGGCCAAGAAATAGCAGAAAATGAAAGTAGACAATAGCATTAATTATTTAAAAAGTATCCTTCCATGTGTCATTAATTCATTATATTAACTATATCTAGTTAACTATATCTAGTTTTAAGGACATGAACACTTTGTTGTTTCTTGAATTCATTCTGTTTTCTATAGGACAGATTCAAGGCAAAATTTAGTGGCATAAGTGGCATAAGTTTCCTGAGTAAAATCTAAGCTTGTCCGAATAGTATTCAAATTACTCCAAAATGGTATCCCAAATTAGAACACTTGTTTTAGTTTTTCTTACATCCTACCCTCTTGACATCCATACTCTCCCATTGCTGGAAAATGTCATTTACCTTCCTACCTTTATGTCTTTGCTCATGCTTATCTCTTTATATAGAATCTTTCATTGTCCTTTTTTTGGACTAGGGTTTAAATCCAGGGTCGCTTAACTACTGAACTACATCCCCAGCCCTTTTAATTTTTTAAATTTTGAGATGCAGTCTCGCTAAATGCTTAGGGTCTTGCTAAGCTATAAACTTGAGATCCTCCTGCCTCAGCCCCTGAGCCACTGGAATTACAGGTGTGCACCACCACATCTGGCTTTTTATTGTCTTTTGAGGAATATTTATTTGATATTTACTATGTAAGACACAGGCTAAATGCCTTATCCTAAAAGTCTTTGGGTTTCTTCTTTGTCTTGCCAGATAAAAATTATTTATTGGAAGATTTAATATATCAATAGATTTTAAACACCTCAAAGGGAAATTTTGTTGTCCTAAATTTAAGAAAGAATTAAATTGGTTCCTTAATTATTTTCTGTTGTTTTCATATAGTCTGCCCCTTTGGTTGCTACGACAAGGGCCTAAACACCAGTGGCTCATCCTACCTTGTAAATTGACCACCCTCAATATAGTTTCCATCTAAAATTCTAAGATTAGGGAAACCACAAGATCCTGGAACACCAGAAACAAATTTTGAATGTCCTGGGTAACTCAGAACATACTGTGATGTTGCAAGGGGGCAAAATTGCGACGTATGCAGTTGAGGGGGAGAAATAAAGAATGTCCATGTGCTTCTGCTCCTTTCAATGCTTTATTCACTCAAATTACTCAATACAATTTCACTCTGTAGGTTCTTAATCAAGAAAACGACAATCCTTAATGCTAGGCACTGTAATAGACATAATCAATTCACAGCAAACAATTATAGATTAATTCTAAGCACTGCAAACACACTTAATCATGACAGGCTAGTGACAGACATTCCCTCTGCATGCTAAGTTCAAAAGTCTCAAGCCTTCGGCTTTATGTCCAGCAGATGCACACTCACTTAGACCGTGGTGATCAGATCCGGAACCAAGGCAGGCTTATCTTGGTGTGGTGTGGACGACCGGTTGAGGAGAGGGTCATAGGGAGAAGTTGCGGCTCTCACCAGGATCCAGACAAGAAGGTAGAGTTTGAGAGCTGTGAGGATCACGCAGAGGATCAGGAACGATGACAAGTGATGGGATGTCAGTTCCTCATCAGGCTCTTCAGCTGGAGTGCATCCTTGTTTCGGCTGGCTGGCTGAATTAGCTCTATTATTTATACTAAATTTGGGGGCTTTTGACCCTACTTTGAATCCTCATCAGCTACCACTTAATTTCTCCATGACATCATTTACCCTGGGTCAGAAACATCTGGTCTGGTGGTATTCACCCTGATCTTCTGGCCTTTCCCTCTTATCAGCAGAGGACAGCCTGCCAGGGGCTTCACTCTGTTAATCAGGGTGAGGGGAAGTAACTTGTTGGTGGCCATACTGGAGGGCTCTTCGGGTATGCCTGGTGAGCCTTCAAGTTTCAAACTGGGGTTTTTAAAATGGATTTGCTTAGGCTCATCCTAAGGCCAGGTAACCATATTTAAGCTGGTTGCTCTTCTGAAGATTACAAGTAGGCAGGGGTAAGGGGTAAGGATGGTTCCTTCCTTTAGAAGAGCGGTACCCACAAACTGTACCATCACTTTTACTGCATCCCCCCAAACAAAATATAGCCACATGGCACATGGGTACATTTAACTGCAAAGGAGGCTGGAGACATATGGTTAGTATTACCAACTTGCTCTACTAGCTTTGCTTTGATGGATCTGAGGTAGGAGAGTTTCCTTCCCTGATTCTTAAACTGGCATGTCATCAAGGAGGACTGGACTTCAACTTCTTTCACTAATTAACAATGCCATCCAGAGGCAAACTCTGCCGGGAGGAGGCTAGCCAGATTCACCATGGCCTGCCACAGCAGCAAGGGGTAGGCCAGTGCATGGCCACGTGGTTTCTGTGCAGATTTCAGTGGAGGTAAAAG
Source organism: Urocitellus parryii (assembly GCF_045843805.1). Classification (NCBI taxonomy): domain Eukaryota; kingdom Metazoa; phylum Chordata; class Mammalia; order Rodentia; family Sciuridae; genus Urocitellus; species Urocitellus parryii. The sequence goes on from NC_135531.1 coordinate 118,849,028, forward strand.
GCTCCCTTACTCAGACATCTTTTTAATCAATGGTGACCTCAATATGTCATCCCATATTTTTGAAAGGATTCTGAAGTACAACAGCTATTCCTTAAATTTAAATGTATACATTTTTTCCTCTTTCGGCAGCCCCCAATTTTGCCATCAGTCAGGGTTGCTAATATCCCTGCTATCTTCCGCTGAGCTGCCAACTCTTGTCAGTTACTGAAATATTGTTTATGCAGGAACAATTTATTTTTTAGAGAGATGAAAAGCAGATTGCAAAAGCAGGCTATTGCCAATGTGTTGGAATGTATTCCAGTTCAGAACACTTCAACATAATTTTTGAATTATTATTCATTATTTCATGTTGATTGGTAAAGTGCTTCTCAAATAATTGATTCAGAAAAAAACATCATCCAATGAAATAATTGGCAGCATTTCTTTATTTGTATTTATAAGATATCTGATTATATATTGCTGAAAATATCAGACATATGGAGGATGAATTGTGACAATGTTTCAGTGTGACTTTTTTTTGGTCATGTAACACATATGTGCTACGTAATTTATGTGTAGAGGCATATTTTAATGCATTTTCTTATACTGTTTTAAATTTTGTATAATTTCTTTTTCTGAACCACCTTTTACATTATTGCTGTTTTTAAAAAGCATTGCAAGAATGCAGGAAAAGCAGAAAGGGTTTTGGTTTATTTAGTGGTTTCTCATATTTCTTATAGAAAGCAAACAATATCAAATATTTTAACTTTACATTTTGAACTTTTGGGGAAGAAAATATACTTAAAACTGGACTTTATGACTTTCATTTTTCTTCTTCTTTTTTTCTTAATTACATAAAATGAATGTTATTAATTTTCCTGACCCCTAAGAAGTATAGTTGACTAAAAATTATGATTGTCTATTTAAATTTGGAATAATTTGGAAATTATTCTGGAAGATCCTAAATCTCCCCCAAAGAATGACATTTTCTCTTTATAAAAGAATTATAATTACTCCAAGGGAATTGTCTTTATCATTCTCTAATTTTTTAATTCACCAAATTTTATGGTTTGACAAAGGTAAATTAAAGATTCATCTTATATTTTTTTCTAGTTTCTTCTTCTTTCATTTTCTTTTTTCTCTTTAAGTTTTAAAAGAACTTTTTGATTTTTAAAAACCTCTTCCTTGGTTCTCTTATTTTTTTCTTTTTATTTTATGTAGAACTTAGAGAAGTTCTAAATAACTTTCTTTTTCAGCATTGATTTTTTTAGTAAATGACCTCTTTACTCCATGACTGCCACTGTGAACTTAGGAACTCTAGAGTCTGAGTTTTAACCTTGGTAGCATAACCAGAAAGTCTGTGACTTTCTAGCTCTTTCTCACATTCTGATAGTCTCTTCTCTCTATTATACATTTCATAAACAGATTAATATCAAACATTATTATACACTTCCTTGAGAGAAGAGAAAACCGGCAGCCAAGGTCTTGTATTTCATAACAACCATTATTATTTCTGCTTCTGGGCATGGTAACCATTGTTCAGTCTGACCTCCATTAACTTATCAAATAATTCTATTGAAAAGTTATATGTTTTATTTCTTGACTCAAAATGCAATTAACCTACATGCGATTTGAGAATAAACCTCTGTTTTTCACTGAGATGATACTAAATGGCAAACGGTATAGTCTTCCTTTATCTCTTTCCGGAAAGAATGAGAAAGATACATTTTTTTTTTAAGAAAAGAAAAAATAGTTTAAAAATAGTGTAGAAAACAACTGTCTAAATGAAAGACATAGCTCAAACATCTCAGGAAGTAGTTTTCAATCTTCATTTTTGCTACAGTTTCCCTTGGCATTGTCTGGTAATCATCACAGTCATTATGAAAAACCAGGGTCTAGTTGGGTCTATGTGGTTGCAGTTCTTACTGGCTCTTTCACATAATTATGAGATTTTCTTTACTGTATACTGAGAAACTTATATACTGAATAAAATAATTGTCTAATAACATTTACTATTTGACTCTTTATTATTAGTTGTTTCATTTGACATGAGACACACTTTCCTGTATTTGCAAGCAACACCTTCAGCAATGGTATTCAGATCACTTTATTATAGAACTGATGATATATATGAGCATCTGAATTTGTTAAGAAATCAAGTAAATGATTAAATATTTATCACACAAAATATATCTATTCCTATTTTCTGACTACATACATTTTGAATTGTTTTATTTGCAATGGTCATGCATGAATTTATAAAATCAGTAACATCTACTAATGCAAGAAATAGCTAAAAAATTAATCCTTTCATGTTTTCACACCAAATATTGCACAATGCTTTGTACTAACACAGTGTGCCTGCTATAAAACAAGTTTGAGATGAATGATAATCAGACTGCTATAAAAAACAAACATAAGTGTGGTTTTTGTTTTGGAGATGAGGCTGACTTCGACTTGAAAAGTATTCTGTGGATGTGTATATCCCAGTGACTGGATGGTTACCATTTTTAGGTGCATAGATAGTTCAGAAAATGCCAATCTCAGGGGATAGTAAATATCCTCATCAAATATCTGAGTGAAGGAAGGAAGAGAAAGAACAGAAGGAAATGCTACAAATAAAAGATCAGGTTTTTAGGGGATTAACCATATGTTAGCAGTAGGCATTTTTTAAAGTCCTCAGAATTTGTTGCTTGTATAACTATAATAACCTCCTAAACTAGTTTCTCTGCCCACTTCCCAGCCCTGTCCACTATGTTATTCACATGGATTTTGTTCTACAATGAAAATTGGTCATAAGATGGTCTTATTTGGAATTTGTGATTGAGCCATTTTACCTATAGGATATTCTATGTCCTTTGGTGTCATGTACGAGGCCGTCATGTCTGGCTTTGGTCAATGGCATCTTTGGTTTTTATCCTGAATGGCTCACCCTCTCTGGTCTGTATCCTGAACAATTCACAATTGCTTTCCCTTAAATGTGACTCTTCTTCCTTCTTAAACTCTTTAACTACTTCCACTTTGCTCTTGTGTTTCTGGGCCCAGCTTCTGGGAGGATTTCTCTAATCCTAATTCTACAAACATTTGGTGTGGGAGCTCCTACTTCCTTCCAAGTACTCTGCATGTGAATGTTACCATAGTCCTCATTCACTTGCCTGTCTTGCTGCTGGACTAACAATAATCCAAAGACCACACTATGGTTATGGGCTAAAATGGCCTGGAGATTGCAATATAATTAGCTTCTTTCAGGAGATATGCTGATTGCTCTCTATTCGTCCGAGTCTCTGAAACATTCTGGTGGAAAGGGGCTTTCACCTCACTACACCTCTTTGATATGGAGGTGGGATATCAGTCTTTTTGAGATTCATCCTTTCAGCCACTGTGAAAGGAAAACACAGAGACTTATTTCCCTCTGATTACAAATTATTCTGGCTACACAGAAGGCAAAGAAAGACATAATGTTTTTGTTTGGAGAAAACATTCAATCTCTTCACAATAAAGGGATGGATGCAGGAATGAATTAATAAATATATTGGAGGGATCTATGAAATGTTACATTGACTTGAAGACCTCATCCTGTCAGAACCTATTCAGTTCCAATTTAAATATCTATAGATTGCATTGTTAATTCTCATATTTTTAGTGCTTAATTTTACTGACTAATCACATGCTTATGAACTGCTTACTGTGTGTTAAGAACTGTGCTAGTATTGCAGTGTGACTGCATCATGATCCCTGCCCTCATAGTTGTAGAGGATAGAAGCTTTCTTCATTTCCTTGCAGAGGGCTGGAATGTAATTAAAATTATATTGTGATAATAATGGTTTTTAGAAGTGGTTGTTATTTCGATTCTATAGACGGTTATTCTGGAAATACGTATTGAATAAATAAGACAACATTTTCAATTTGAGAACAAAATTAAAGACTAACACCAATATACAATATAGTATATTGACTTTCATGGCATGATGGCAGAAACTGGGTCTCACTGATCAATCCTGAAACAGAGGAACTTTTACAAAAAAAAAAAGAAGAAATTTAAACTCATTTTCTTCTTGATTATTTGTTAATAGCTTCATATTTTATATGGTACCAGAAGATATTACAGTGGTGACATTCAATAAATCTGAGGGAGGAATAGACATAATTAATAATCTAATCATGATAAAACACTGAAAACACAATCTGATTATAGTAGCAATAGAAACAACAATGACATAGTATAAAAACAGTGACACATGAATAAAGAATGATAGTGCTCTTCTATTTGCAATTTTTATTTTTAAATGTTCTTATCCTTTTAAAATCGTTAGGCCATTTAGTTTGAGAAAAAAATAATATTTTAATTTTTAGAAAAACTTTCTTGGTTCAAAAGTTTAGGTTTTCACTCATAAATTCCACAACCAGGATGCTTTGTGACTCATTCTGCTTACTATGCAAAGTTTCCAAACATTGAATGAACTAGGATTTAGAAAATAACTTGAAAGCCTGGCCCTCACATACGTCTGTTCATGGTATTTTCTTTCCACTTGATCTATAAAGAGAAGCAGCACATATGAATGCATTCTGATCACTTTACGTATGATCCTGACTGAGGTTTGGAACTCCTGGAGCCAGCTTAATTCTTCTGTCATGGGGCATGGTTTTTAGGTCTCATTGATTTTGATTCTGTACTTCTTCTAAGCTATTAACCTCTTTTATTAAACTACAGGAAGGATGGGGGTGGGGGGTAGGAACAAGAGAGGGCATGGGGTGGGAAGAGGTTTGAACTGAGGTTATGAACAAGATTCTGGGCTCCAAGATTTTTTTTTTCTTTTTTAGCCCCAGTTCAAAAAGCACTCAAGAAGGACTTTGTACTACTTTGGCAAAAAAATGCAGATTGATGTCTCCCTGTGAATGCTGTGCTTTGTGTAATAAGCCCTAATGGTCAGTTAAAGGTATCTGGGTTTCTGAAGAGACTGTTTGATTTGGAGCCAGAGGAGGCATGGGAGTGGGTGGTAGTCGCCACTTCTTCTCTAAAGGCTTAGAGAAAACTTGGTTCCCAGGATTCTGGAGTCTGAGTTGGTTCAAGGGGGTTGCTTGTAAAAGATTTCCTGAACGAATTCAAATGGCCTCTGTCAAAGGAATTGGGCCCTGTGGATCTGTTAACAGAAAACTGCACAGTTGCACAGTGACTTGGGTAGATTGATACACAAAGGAAAGTGGAAAGAATCACGAGCACTTCTAAGAGCAAGATTATTATACAGTCCCTTTGTTCCTGCAGCAGTGTCAGCCGACATCAGGTTTCTTATTATCTCCGATGCTAAGGAGCCTCCAGAGAGGCTATGTGGAGTAATCTGTACGGCAAGTCATTTCTCTTCTTTAAAAGAGAAGGGATTTCACAGAGAAATGTGTGAAAGGATACATACTAAACTATTATCACTAATTACCTTGCAAGTGGGGTGGGAGCAGGTATACAAAGGAATGGTGGTGGTGATGGTGACAGGCAGAGCTTAAGCTTTCTTATTTATACATTTCTTAGGATTTGAATACCAAAAAGCATTAATGAAAAAATTATAACAGTAGGATTTTATTTTCTTCCAAGAAGTTTTGCTATTAAGTTTATTATTGGATTGTGCAACTTCAACACATTTAACTAAAAAAGCAGTGGGATGTTGAAGTGTAAAACACAGGCTAACACTCATGCTCCCTGTGAATGAAACAGAGCCATCTCCAGAGTTCTTGTCGTCCAGAAAATCTCAGGGCTTTAGGGTTCTGACATTTTAGTTGTCACTGCATTTCTGAGCACAGGGAAAGGGACAGATAATGCTTGTTTCCATTTCAGAAGATGAAAATTTCAAGAGGAAAGTTACCTACTGCAAATAGTTGAATAAATTTTGGATACACTAAAGCTATGGAGTCATTTCAGAAATATTCCAAAATATACATTTCAATGAAAAATACACAAAAACAAGTGGATTGAAAATATTGCATATATCCACAAACACACATAGAAACACTTGGATTATAATTTTCATTTGTTTTACTTTTTATTGTGAAATCAAATATACAAAAAGCATAATATATCTCCACACATATATAAACATATATAGTATTACATACATACACATACACTCCACATATATATATATATATGTGTGTGTGTGTGTGTATATATATATATATATATATATATATATATATATATATACTTAAATTATAAAAATCTTGAGTACTTACCCAAGTTACCAGTACCTTCAAAATTTTCCAATCTCTGTCTCTAAGCACATTTGCTTTCATTGTGTTCCCTCTTTCCCAGGTAACCACTAACTGTGTTTTGGCTGATACATTCCCTTGGTTTAAAAGATGATTTATTGTCTATGTATTTTCTCTAAGCAATATATTGCTTGGTCTGGAAAAAATGAATAGCGATCACAAGTCTATTACCTTTAGATGAAGACTCCCAAGAGAAGATAGAGTGAATGGTCTCTGATTCATTGGCTTCAGGCATCTTTATAGTTTCCAAGAGCCCTTTTAGTCTATAAGGTTCTGATAGAGTCCTGGGAAATTGAGGCTCACATACCAATCATGTGTTTAGCAGGATTGGTACTGAATACTCAATAGAAACACAGTAAGAAGGCTTCTTTTTTTCTTTAAGGTCACCATAGCAAACTTTGCAGGTCTCAGGTTTATCCAAACACAGAAAATGGCTTCATGGAGATAAAATAAGAAAAATTGGCTGCTTTAGGATACAGGGAATTCAAAGGAGATGGGGAGCTTCATCAGGACATAATCAAGGCAAACCAGGAAAATATACAAGAAATTTTGCCAGCTGTATCCAGGCATCTGTCCTCTGATATATTGAACTATATGCATAGGACCCTTAACATCTGTAACTTGAGATGTTAACTTGAACTTCTCTAACGTGAACTAATTGGTGTATATGCTTGTGCACAGCTGACCCCTGCTCTCTCTTGTTTATCTTGAGTACTCCTTGATTCTCTTCTGGGCTAGATCTCCTGTTTTCTGATGCTCAAGTCTTCTTGTTTGCCTAATCTTTCTTGTTTTGTTAGTATATATCTTCCAGGAGCTTTTTCAGACAGGGTGAACTTAATATACATTTTTGAAAAGCTGTTTCAAGTTTGAAAATGTCTTCATTTTTCCTTCATACTCCATAATTTCGCTAGGTATAGAATTCTATTTTGTAAATCATTATCTTTTAGACTTTTGAGGTATTTCTTTATTGTCATCTGGTTTTTAGGGTTGTTATCAAGGAGTCCAAAACCATTCTTATTTTTTATACTATCTATATGATGCATTCTTGACATTCTCCATCACTGTGTCAGAAACATGACAAATATTCTCTTTGTCACCAACATTCTAAAAAAAAACCCAAAATATGCCTTAGTTTAATTGCCTTTCCATCTGCTGTTTTGGGCTCACTGAACCACTTTAATCTGAAAATTCAAAATAAATTTTTGTATTGGTCATTTCCCCTCCTCTGTTTCTTTTCTTTTTCTTCAGGATACCTATGACTTATATGCAGCATCTCAGGAATTATTCCTTCTGATTCTCTTATCTCTTTATAGTGTTTTGTATCTTTTGATTTTTTTTATAAAATAATTTGTTCTAATCAGCTATACATGACAGCATAATGCTCTTCAATTCATTGTATACAAATAGAGCACAATTTTCCATTTCTCTGGTTGTACATGAAGTAGGGTCACACCATTCTTGCAATCAAACATGTACCTAGGGTGATGATGTTCATCGCATTCCACCATCTTTCCTATCCCCATGCCCCTTCCCCTCCCCTTTCTCCCTTTTGCCTAATCCAAAGTTCCTCACTCATCCTAGGCCTACAGCCCACTTTATACATTAGCATCGACTTATCAGAGAAAATATTCAGCCTTTAGCTTTTTTTGGGATTGGCTTACTCCGCTTAGTGTGATATTCTCCAACTCCATCTATTTACCTGCAAATATCGTAAATTTATTCTTTTATATTGCTGATATTCCATTTTGTATGTATATCACAGTTTCTTTATCCATTCATCTATTGAAGGACATCTATAGTCAGTATGATACCAATTAAAATCTCAATGTCATACCTCACAGAAATAGAAAAAAACAATCATGAAATTCATTTGGAAAAATAAGAGACCCAGAATAGCTAAAGCAATCCTTAGGAAGAAGAGTGAAGAAGGGGGCATCACAATACCAGACCTTAAACTATACTACAGAGCCATAGTAACATAAACAGCATGGTATTGGCACCAAAACAGATATGTAGACCAGTGGTACAGAATAGACACAGAGACAAACCCACATAAATATAGTTATCTCAGACTAGACAAAGGTGCCCATAATATACATTGGAGAAAAGATAGCCTCCTCAACAAATGGTGCTGGGAAAACTAGAAATCCATATGTAACAAAATGAAATTAAACATCTATCTCTCACCATGTACATAACTCAACCCAAAGTGGATCAAAGACCTAGGATAGAACCCATGCCTAACAGAAGAAAAATAGGCCCAAATCTACATCATGTCAGATTAGATCCAGCCTGACTTCCTTAAAAAAGACTCTTATAGTGTAAGAAATAAAATTAAGAATAAATAATCAGGATGGATTCAAATGAAAAAACTGCTTCTCCTAGTATTTCTTCTCCTCCTTTCCAGAAAAGTTTCTTCCCCTTGGCCCACTTTTTATGCACAGTTTTGTGCTCTATATCCTCTGTTTTATAATGTTCAGTTTGGATTGCAATCAGTATCTTCTTTCATTCTTTGAGAATCTTGTTGAAAATTAAGAATTTCTTCTCATCATGAGGAATCTACCCTTATGAATAGATTAAGCCTTTACTTGTGGGAATCACAAGGTGTCTGGTACTCTTTGTGATGCCACCTACCAGGTTCTGATACAGCATGGGGCCCATACCAGACATAGCTAGCCAATCTTTCCTGCCTCCAGAACTCTTAGGTAAATAAATCTCTCTTCTTTATAAATTAAAAAAAAAAGAATTTTTCTCTTGCCAATATTTTCTTTCATTCTTCAGTAGACTTGTTTGGTTTCTATCTTTCAGATTAAAGTAACACATTTTCTGAAATCTCTGGTCATTGTTGACTCTCCATTAATGATAAAGCTAACATTTTCCTTCCTCCCCACATATGTGGCTTGTCATTATGCTTTCACGTAGAGTTACTTTCATGTTTGTGGGGATAGTCTCTAAGGAAAATATCTCCATGTGTTTTCTTTTGGGTTAGATTATCTAAAGAAGAGTCTTCCAATCTGCTTGGAGGATGGAAGTCTGGTTGCTGGGATTCTGGAAATGAATTACAATTGTCCTTCCAAAATTGGGAAGTAATACAGATGCACAGATTAGAATTATAGATAGAGACGTATGCTCTCAACTATGCACAGTGCTCTTGACCTGAAGAGATTCAGATTCAAACTACAAATTACTTCTGACATCAGGGAGAAGGTGTCCAGCAACCTGAATTAGAGGGTTTGATTAAAGATGTGTTTCTCAGTTTTCCTGCAGTACTTTTGATTGTAGCCACTTCCCTAGTTCTCCCATGTTTCCAGAGATGTTGAATGATACCAACTCCTGATCTTTCAGAGTCTGTGGTAAAAATAAGGTCCTTCCACAATTTTCTCCAATATTGGCTTGGGATTCACGTTTTTCCTATCTACTGAGTCAACTATTATACATCCATCTCCTCTGCAGTACTCAGTGTTGTATTGCTGGTCTCTCCTCTTCACTCTATCCTTTAAAAAATTCCTTTCACTCGGGTTTTAGTGGAGTTTTAGGAGAAAGCAATATTTAATGAATGAATTTGTCCCTCTTCACCTAGAATGACTCACTTTTTCAGTTTTTTTTAATCTCTGTGTATGTGCTTACCAACTAATATTTTACTTTAATAAGCTAAAAGTTCTAGAGTCATGTTTATTATGACAAAACCTCAAAATGAGTATTATGATTATGAGCAAAAAGGAACCAAATACTTTTGCATCTTTCTAATATTTACATGAGTAGTTGAATGAAGTAGAAATTCCTCCAAATTCCTACTGGATGGTTAAAAGTATCAGAATATTGGTATCTGTGTGAGTGGCTTTCGGCAATGAATGTTTCTAACACACACATGTTTATAACATGCATGTAATTAAGTATACAGATGTATTATATGCATATATACAATTATATGCCACATAAAAACGTTTTGGTCAATGGTGGACCACATGTTTGATGGTACCATGAGGTTACACTGTCTATTGACATCAGAGCTATCTTAGTTTGACTAGTTCACTCTGATGTTTGCATAATGACAAAATTGCCTAATAACACATTTTTCAGAATGTATCTCTGTTATTAAGTGATACATGGTTTTATGTAAGAGAACTGGAGGCATTTTGTGTTTGTATCGGGCAAAACATGGACTTGTAGAACAAGCTTATCAAACGGTAAAGCAAATCAGGAACTCCAGTGTTGCAATCATTTAGCATGAAGTGCTTATAAAGAAATTAAAGCAAATCTAAGAGTGAAGACTTCACATGTTGCTCTTATGACCTACAGGCCTCTGGAGTGTATGCTTTACGTGTGAATGTTAAGGTTACTCTCTCTAGAACATACTATGAATAGGTGCCTGCCCCCATACCCACAACTTTCTTTACTTCCTCATAAAAATCACATAACCTGTTGCTTCAAGATCTTTTTTGTTGTTGTTGTTGTTTTCTGCTTGACTACTTGGAAACAAGTATCTCCAAGATCTTAAGGGTTGCCAGTGATTTAATGTATTATTATTTCTGGATTACAGATTAGTAAATTACCAGGATTTCCGAGAAACGATACTTTAAGACGATTTTCAAAGGTTTTCATTCATGAGGCAATATGAAATGGGCTTTCCTTTGGTTTATATATGAGGTGTCCCCCAAAAGTTCATATGTGAGACAATGAAAAAAGGTTCAGAAGTGAAATTATTAGATGATGAAAATTGTAAGCCAATCATTTTATTAATCCCCTGATAGAGATTAACTGGGAAGTAACTGTTTAAGGTATGGCTGGAGAAGATACATCACTGGGGATATGCTTTGGGGGTTTACATTTGACCCTGGTGAGCAGAGCTCTCTGCTTCCTGTGTGCATGTTTATTTATCTATCATACTAATTATGACCATTTGGTTATTTTTCAAGCTTGAGGATATTATAAAAGTGCTACTCAGTCATATATTTTAGGGGTTAAATGTATTCATTTTTCTTGGGCATAGACTTAAGAGTAGAAATACTTGGTAATAAGATAGGCATGTTTTAAGCTTTAGTAGACATCACCAAAGAGTTTTCTAAAGTGGCACTAATTTACATGATCATGTAGATGATCTTTAGATGGTTACAAACATTCTAGACATATTTGGAAAATGAGGAAATTAATTTCTCAATGAATCTCTCATTTGTATAAATCAACTAATTATTTAAAGTATTATTTCAACATAGGGTTTACCTGATGTAAGATATGAGTTTGGTTGGATCTTACTTAAATGATTCCTACAACTAATTTACTGCTTAGCTTAAACTTACCATGTTAGTATTCAAGTAATTTCCATATTCTATTTATTTAGAAAGCATGATCATTACAGGAAGGTATAGCATCATCTTCTAATTGTCCATTGCTATGGATTAGAGATAAAAATGGATCAAATCCTAGTCTATGAACTATTTTGAAATCTTAAGACCATTGCAGGTTTATGACATTTTAAAGAACAAGATCCTTCCATTAGTTATTCTATGAATTCCTTTGAGTGAGAAAATAAAGAAACTTCCACAAGAGCCATGAACTTTTATTTCTCAAAGAGAAGCATGATTAAGACAAAATTTTAAATATACATAATTCACTTTGGAGGAAATTTGGATATGTATGAGAAAGTTTGTAAAATTAGACTTGTAATACATGCCAATTTAATTTTAAGAAGAAGATAACTCTTTTGGAGTTAAAAATGATACATGAGAGACATGCCCAAATTGAGAGCCAATCTTGCTGTTGGGATATATGAGAAGGGCAGACAGGGTAAAAAAATTCACAGCAAACAAGCTTGAAATGCTCATTAGAAAAAAAAATCTCTTCATTTTTCTCTATAAACAAGTATTCCTTTGAAATATCTTGGTGATAGCCAACTATTAAATGCAAATTAGTGTAACTGATTAAATCCAGTCAGTAACAGCATAGTGCCCAGAGATTTTCTCTAGTGGCACCATCAGAGGCTTTTGGTATCATTAACCATGGTGCAGCACCATTTAGTGCTTTGAAATTGAGGGTGAGCTGCAGATCCATTTCTGTCCACTAAATCAATGAGTGGTAGCTAAAGAGCAATTAATGAAAAGCAATGTGACTGAAAGATACCCTTGCTATCCAGGCATATCCATGTTCTACAGGAAAAGAATAATCTCCAGTGGCATCTTTGCTTTATGGGTAACCTGTAGAAGCTTTTAGACACATCAGAAACAGATGAATAAAGCTTACAATGAATGTAAAGCAGGATATTTGGATATTTTTAGGAAAAAGAGGAGGTGCAGAATTTTATTAGAACCTCTTCACTCTCCCTTAAACCATAAAATACTGTTGCCCTATTTAACAGGCAGTAACTCAAGATATATTATGTAATAGTGCTATGCTGTGATGGAAATTGGGATTTTAGGGTGCCTTTGAGTATATGTTGGACTGTAACTGTAAGCTCCTTATATCTTCATTGTCCAAAGGACAAATATTGATTTTCTCTACTTCATTTCATTTATACATAGTTGTAGCAATCAGAAAAGATGAGATTATGCTGCAGTAAGAAAAATGCCTGCACATCACAGAAGCTTACTTCTCACTCACATAAAATCTAGTGAGGATCAAGAAATTTCTCTGAGGACAGCTGTCCTCTAGGTATTAGTAGAGTTCTTATTTCCGTGAATATTGCTAAAACTCTATAATTTATGTCCACTGTTTGGGTGACGTGGCAAAAATGAAACTAATTTTTTTTTCTTTTTCTGTTTCTACTCTTATGGGACTTCCACATTAACATAGTCTTTCATGAACCTTTTGGTTGTAGAAGAGAGAGCATAAAAAATGATGTTCCAGGTCCTAGATGCCTCCACAGGACACTTATTGCCTTCACTAACATTTCAAGAACCACAGCAACCACCCAGCATATCCAAGCTTAAGGAGTAGAAAGTGCAACATTTCCAAATACTCAGAATGAGAGGAGAATTGCTAGTCCTTGTGGGCCTCATTGATGACTACCCAAACAGTTATATTCTGACTTATGTTTTTGAATATTGCTAAAACTACTTATTAGGTTTTGCATTTTGATGAGACAAAATCAGAAAGATTTTCCCCTCAATGTTATATATGACTGCAGATATTTTGATGGCCTTAAATCAGTGTTTTTCAAGGTTTTATGCACATAAAAATCACCCTTGATCTTGTTCAATGTTGGCTCAGTTGGTCTGAGGTGTGGCCCAGATTCTGCATTTTTAAAGAGCTCCCAGGAGATGTGATGCTGCTATGGCACACACTTGGAATATCAAACTTTTGGTCTATCACTGTAGAGAGCAAGAGGCATCATACTTTTTAGTTGGATTCAAAGAGAACTTTAGGACATTTTTTTTTCTCCACTATGTCTGAATTAGGGGCAGTGTCTCAGGGTGATAGTTGTCAAACATGTGGGAAGACTGTCAATGCAATTCAAAGCAGGCCTCTAAAAGATAATTGGCTTTGTGTTCGTTCATATTAAAACAGGACTGCTAGGAAGAAAGGAAACCTAATTGAACACTCAAAGCATCCCACTAAAAGCCAGTGTCTAATTATGGCAGGGCCCACACAGCAGGGACACTGAAGGGAAGAGGAGATACTGAAAACATCTTTATACTCTTTTGCTCTTAAGAGCCCTTCCTGAGATCAAATGCAATTTGTGCTAAGGAGGCAGCAACTGACAAGCTTTACCCCCAGCAAGCTTCTCAGAGACAGAGCATTTGTCATCATGCTTCAATTTTGTCTAATTATTAATAGAACACTTATTTTTTTCTCTAATCCTTTACTAATTAAGATCCTTGCATATTTTAAGCATTTCACTTAGCACTCGGGATTCCAGATGAGTTGCCATTTGGCTCCAAGATGCAGATTGGCTTCAGAGGGCCGTATGAGAATCTGTATGGATGTGCACTTGGGTAGAAATGAGGCTGGGCTGGATAGGAGCACTCACAGGCACTTCTCATTTTACCCAGAGGCTGTTTTTTATCCTTTGCTCATTTGTAATGCTAGCCCATGATGGTAGAATGGGTGTATTGCTATAAATTAACAGCCAGGCCTCATACTTCTTATTCTGCAGGTGTAATTCAAAGAACTGTCACAAGGCATAGCAAAGCTATATATTCTTCTTTATAGCAACTGTCATAAAAAAATCCCAATTACTTTAAATTACCTCAAAATGACTTCAAAATCAACCCCAGACCTGCTGCCCTTGATTTTCTTGCAATTAGTTCAAAGGGCAGGAGATAAAGCAGTAAGTTTTGGGGGTATATTATATAGCAGTTACATTTTTCATGATCAAGGAACTTTTAGTTTACAGCTTCTTTCCTTTGAACTAATTCATTGAAGGAGACAATAATTCTAGGTCCCTTCCTTATTATGCTGACACTCAATTTCTAGATCTTGGGCATATTTCACTTCCCTTTTATCATTAAAATATTTAAAACTATAATTTAAAATCTTAGAAAATCTTGGCTTTATGCAATAAACTGAAGCTCAGTGGTATTAATCCAAGGGAACCAGCAATACTCCACTCTTGCCTGGTCAAAGCCACTCCTTTGCAAGAAGGCCTGATAAAGAAGGATCAACAGTGGGCCATGACAAAGGAAAGGAATGCACCCCTTGAGTCCTCCTGTTTAATTTCTCCAGGCAGAATTCTGTTATATCAGACTACAACAGGAGGCTTAGGCTAGAGGCTTGAGGACATTTCTCCTGATTGATTAAGGCTGAACTCTGATTTTATCGTCAACAGACTGGAACAGCCAAATAAATAAGAGCCTTCAATGATGTGTCAGTAAATCTAGTGAGAGAGGTACTCAGAATCTTCTAATAGGAAAGACTAGGGCATATTAACTGCCTAATCATGGGGGTGGGGTCGTTCCCATGGGTTTAGGAACCTTGAGAGGTTGGTTGAATTACTTTCTCTGCAATGCATCCTATGCAATTAAAATATTGCATTAAAGGGAGTTGCTCATAGACCTTGGGGAAAATGGGGGAAAGAGCAGTCTTAAATCCTAGGGTTCTCTAAGGTCTCTGCATCTAGGAGTCAGAGAATAAGGTTTGAGAAGTTGAAGAAGCTTCTACAAGTTCTCTATTAAACAAGGATGCCACTGAAGATTATTCTTTTCCGGTAGAACATGGATATGTCTGCATAGCAAGAGTGTCACTTATATTGCTTTCCATTGATTACTACTTAGCCACTACACGTTGACTTAATGGACAAAAAAGGACCTGCAGCTCACCCTCAGTTTCAAAGCACTACATGGTGTTGCACCATGGTTAATGATACCAAAAGCCTCCAATAGTGCCTAGATTAGCATTTTGAAGCCCAGAAAATCTCCAAGGCACTTATCTCAAGCATAGGGATAATTCTCTATGTACCCTTGTCAAAGGACTACTGATGTTATGGCAGAACAATTTTGAAATAGCTGAACAAAATGCTGTGTTTGCATTCTTTTCTGATTATTTGTAGCTAGAAGATGTCATTCTCCAATTAAGGTACTTAAACACTAATTAGTAGAAAAGGACTCAGATATCTGTTCCACCAGGCAAAGCCTTTTGATGGAGAAATGTTGATATAAGTAGGGGGCACACTGATAGAAGAACATAAAAGAAGTAATTATTGAACAACAACAACAAAAAAAACCTGTCATGAACTTGAGTGTATTTGGACATAACATATTCTCCCTCATTTGTGATGAAATGTAATGGGAACTTTAAGTCACAGGTCATGATTATTTGATTCATGTCTTGTGTTCACATTTTCTCTGACCAATGCAATAGCAATGTATTAAATAGAAATCAAGGAAGTTTGTCCTAGGTGTGATAATGATGGTAGAGTTATCTTTAAAGGAAAGACCTTATCTTTTAGAGATACGCTGTAACATTTAAAAGTGAAATTATGGCATCTGGGCTTTGTTTCATCATAACCTGAGTGGACAATCTAATTGATGATACAGTTTTGATCCTGAGATACAAACAAAAGGTTTATTTATAGGCCTCAGATGTATGCCCTGTGGTTTCATAGGAACTTAGAAACTTATGGTAGTGGTCCTTCAGGAGGAAAAAAAAAAAAACCAAAAACCCTGTAGGCATCTTAAGAAACTTACAGAATTGTGAGATGGGTCAAGCCAGGATACTGGAAGCTGTGTATTTTAAATACAAGGCTCTTTGTTAAAATATTAAAAAAACTCTTTTACCATTTGCTAATTGTAGATTAAGACACAAATGTAAAAATGCAAAAACTGTATTCATAGATACATTTGTTCATCAATCAGTTAATTCATCTCTGTATCTCATCTATCAAGAGGAAAAAGGTGAAAAGTGATGGTTTCTGTTTCTCCTCTGATTTGAATCTGATTTGAATATTTGCTCTAGTGACTTTTTTTTTACTGTTCCCACAAAGAACAGTCACATGTATAGAATTGTCTTAGCAATTGCATGTATATTTTTTATTTTTAACTGATACTCTAATTAAAAACTATAAGTAAATAGCAAGAAATATCAGTGGAGGAGAGGGAAGGAAATGGGGAGGGAGGGAGGGAACAAGAAAGTACTGGGAACTAAATTAGAACAAATTATATTTTATGATTTTATAACTATGTTAAAACGAGTCCTACTAGTATGTGTGTATCTATCTATCTAAAAAGAACCAATAAAATTGCTCAAAACCAATAAAAAACATGAAAATTATACATAATAATGTGGTACCAGGTGATGTTTGAATATAATCATAATGTTTAAATCTGGTTAAATATGTTTATCTCCTTAAACATTTGTCATTTCTTTATGGTGAAAACTTTCAAAATACTTTCTTCAGCTTTTTGAAATGTGCTGTCCATCATTGTTATATATAGTCACTGTATCATGCAGTTGCATACCAGAAATACTTGCTCCTTTCTAAATATAACTTTGAATTAATTAATCATCCTTTCTTCATCTGCCCTCCCTGCCACTCTTCCCTGTCTCTACTCTGCACTTCCATTCCATATATGAGTGAGATCATGTGGTACTTATCTTTCTGTGCCTGGCTTCTTTTATTTAAGAGAATGATTTTCAGTTCCATCCATGTTGTTGCAAATGGCAGACTTTCATTCTTTTTTATGGCTGAATAGAAGTCCATTGTGTATATGTAGCACATTTTCTTGAACCATTCATCAGTTGAGGGACACTTAGATTGTCTCCATTTCTTGTGAATAGTGCTGCATTGAACAGAGGAGAGCAGATGTTTCTTCTACATATTGATTTCATTTCCTTTGGATATATACTCAGTAGTGAGATTTCTGGATCATATTTGTATTTTTAATTTTTTGAAAAACTTCTGTATTGTTTTCCACAGTGAATGCACTGATTTACCTTCCCATTGTGTAAGGGTTTCCTTTTCTCCACATCTTTACCAGTACTTGTTAACTTTTTATTCTTTCTGATAATAGCCATTTCTTGGGGGTGAGGTGATATCTCATTGTGATTTTTCTTTGGATTTCTCTGATGATTAGTGATGTTAAGCACTTTTTCATGGACCTGTTGGCCAATAAATATATTTTTGAGATATATTTTATCAGTAAGAAGGATAGATGGTATGGTGGAAAGAGCATTGAATCAAATACATTTATCTAAAGACCTTGTATGCCCCAACTCCAAATCACTGGATTTTCCTCTACAATATGGAGTATAGCTGGTTATTGTATCCTTAGGTTCTCTGTCTGTAGATTCAAAAACCATAGACCTTAAATATTAAAAGTTGCATCTTTACTGAAAACGTAAAGATTTTTTCCCCTTTCATATTCTCTAAGCAATATACTATTGATGTAGGACAGATGAAGCTGATAAAGCTGGACACCCAACAAATTTCACAGAAAGCAGGTTTATTGGCTGCAGCTGATCCAGAGGTTCATGCCTGAAATTTCCTGCTCTGTATCATGACTCTAGAAATTCTTTGAATTTTATACCTTTGGTTGGAGGTTTACATTTTTTGCAAGAGTCCACATAAATGTAATATTTTTAACTTTCAGAAAGTACTTTTTGTCTCATTTTTTAGAACAATCAGAGGTTTTACGTGTTTTACCACAAAAGCAGCAGTAACATCATCAATCTGCAGTTAAACTTAGCTTTTGCAAGACCAAGGGACTGGAAATAGGAAGTTCTAACCACACTGAGCTCTTTTGCAGAAATCTTTTCTGATATTCTGTTAACAAGAGCGGTTATGGTGAGGGTCTCTGGAGAAGCTTAATTAAGGTAGAGGAAAGGGAGCCACTACAGTATAACAACAATTTTCATAGCACTTACATTGTATTAGGTTTTCTAAGGAATCCAGAGATGATTGTGTGTGTCTATGTGTGTGTCCTTGCGGATGGAACTCAGAGTCTCATACATGCTAGGTACTCCACCAGGGAGCTACATCCTATGTCCTATCATTTGAGCTCCTCCCTCATTCCCAATTCCCATATTATTTTTTTTCCAATTGCATAAATACCATGTTTTTATGTCTTCAATTCACCCAATTATCCTATTTAATCTGAACTACTTGTATTTATATCATTAATTTGGTCTGATCATGCATGACTCTTGAATATCATTCAACACTAGTGGTCACTGTCTGAAAACAGTGTCTTGGCTTGCTTTCCTATCTGTGCCCACACTTCTCTACAGACTCCTTTTCCACTACATTTTTTTTCTGGGTAATAATGCTTTTGTGAGCTTGCTTCGGGATCATCTTCTTCTCTGTGGCCTCTCCTTAGGCAATAGCATTTATGCTTAAATTTTAATCACTTCTTATAAATAAGTGACTCTCAAATTTACATCTTAAGTGAGACCTCTCTTCCTGGCTCCATGTTATCCACTCTGTTTTTTGACATCTTTCTTCAATAACTCAAAGATATTTCAAGATCAAAAAGACAAAAATTAAAATTTTGCACTCTTACCTCAAGCTTAATCTTATTCTTGGATATTCCATTATTGCCTTGAATAATAGATTATCTATGATATGCCATCTACAATCTCAGGAGTCATTATTGACACCTCATTGCCCTTGTCCTTGTATTTGCTCATTCCAAATTTATTCCACAAATATTTAAGGGCTATTATGTACTAGACACCATTCTTTATGCCAGTTAGACTTGACAAAATAAGTCCATATCAATCCATCATCCAGTCCTGTCAATTCTACTTCCTATATATAACCTGCTCCCTTCATGTCATCCATTCTCCCCTAAGCTCGTGTCATCTCTCACTCCACTGAAACCATCTTCTACCAGGTTTACCCAGATAATTATTGGAAAAACCTTCCCAATGCTGGTAATGTCACCCCACCTACCCTTTCTTCAGCTCTTGCTTAAACCTCCAGCACTCTTAGAATAAAAAAGTCATTAGTGTGAATCATGGGCCCAGCCTCATCTATCATGATGCTTCCACAGGCTCCCTCTGCTCCAGTTACTTTCCATTCCTTTGTTACAAGTTCTTAAATATTATTCCTTCCATGTTTTTCATTGTAATATCCCTTCATAGCTCATCACAACTCTCACTTGTGCAGCGGCACTCTCTCTGTTCCCCCAGATGAGATCTAATCCTGTTACCATGCACTCCCATGGAGCAGGGCCAGGTCTTTAACATCTCCCCATAGAATCTGCGATGCTTTGAGCAGTGCCTGGCACATATTACAAGTTAATTAATATTTATAAATGAACAAATAGTTTTAATCTCATTTCTATGAAAATGAATTGCTCAGGACTTTTGCTCATTTGCTTATCGTAATGAAGTTCTTCAGCTTTCATGGGCCTTGCTGACACTTTCTCAGGCTCTGCCTAGACGATTTGTCTCTATCCTGAACTGACCTTTCAAAGAGTTTCATGGAGGCTCTGTCATTTCTGATTATTTAAGATGTGGCAAAGAACTGCAGACTATTTACCTGAAACCAATGGTAATCATTGAAGAATATGTAAATTAACATCAATTACTTGCATTTATCAAAATTTTAATTTAAACTTGTAGTTGAGCTGTACACAGTTGCATAAATTATTTAAAAACTGATATTCATAGGAGAAAACCTTGTAATTATGCTGGGGTGAAAAGATGACTGACAGAGAGCAAGATGGAATTATTTCTGTTGCTTAATTTAGAAACGTGCCCAAACAGTTTGGTTATGGTCTTGTGACTCTGCCAAAGTCTGATGCTGAAATTTGGAGTGTTTGCAGTGATACTTTTCTTCTTGTTCCTTATCCTGCCTGTTTTCTGCAGTGTCAGTGAGGAGTAAAGGGCCAAAAAAAGTGGGTCAAGCAAGAGTGCAGAACCTGATAAGCTACCACATTAAAATGTGTCCAGAGATTAATAAGAGTTTAGAAAAACACCCAGTGGCTGCTATTATTCATGGGTGACATGGATTGGGCACAGGATCTTGGGAAGACCTCTTTACTTCTTGATAAAATAGGATCAGACAATATGTTTCACAAGGAGGTCAAAAGGATCAAATGAGGTAACACTTGTGATTGCTGGTGAATTGCTCTACCACATAGTTAGTTTTTGTGATGATTACTTTTATTGTTAATAACCGGGGTCCCAAACTCTTTGGAATTCCTATTAAACACTTCTTGAAAAAGCCAGTAGTTTTTAGTGTATTCTACGTGCCCAGCTCTATTCTAAGAATCTTAAAAGTATTTATGCATTTTCTCCCCCTAACAACTATATTTGAAATACTATTATTACTCTCACTTCCAGATTAAGAAATGGAGGCAAGGAAGGTTAAATAGCTTGCCAGGGGTGACAGTCCCATGATTAGGAAGTAGCACCTATTATGTGGTAAACAATGGCCACACTTTAGAAAAGGCCCACCTCCTGTCTTAAATTCTAAAACAAACAAACAAACAAACAAACAAAAACCTCCCTAACTCACCTTTCACCCACAGAGTATGCTCCAGGGTTAAGCCTCCACTGCTATGAAGGACAATTCTCTTCTCCATTCCTGTGTGCATGTCCCTCTGCCTCCACTTTGTATCTTGTGTCATTCCTGTGGTACAGGTTCCTCCTTCAAGAGAGGATTTACTGTTTTACTTTAATATCCTTTCAGGATACTATGCCAGAGTGCTTTTGAAATTTTGTTATTCTCTGCACCAATGATTTGTCCTTTGAAATAGAGAAATAACATTTGTCATCCTGACATTTGGAGATCTAGACTGTGCCATTTGTCCCTTTTTAGTCTTGTGTTAGGTAGTAAATCAGGCAAGGTATTGGTTGTCTTGCTTGGAGAAGTGGTTTCCATTTTAAGGGCCTTCCAGTGCCAGCATGTTGTGGATACGAGATTTGCAATTATTTTTCAGAATATTTTTTAACTCAGGCAGACATGTTCTTTTTATTTTCATAGTTATTTATTTATTTTTCCCTCCTCCCTTCTTTCTATAAATTGTAAGGAATTCAGTTAGTTATTCTCCACTTTGGGATAAGAGGTAGGTGTTGGGGTTTTAGCTTTTCCGACATGATGTTAAGTGTATCTAGGTTTATTCTTCTCTATTATTTCTCCAAGGCAACTTTAGAAGTATGAGCCTTAGACCTAGTGAATGACACAACTGACATTTAGTATGATAAGACTAAACTAATTTTTGCTTAATCTTTGCTGTATAGACCATAGTGTTACTTGTTTTTTGTGTATGTGTGAAGATGTCTAAGACTTCATCTTTAGTAAACAAGAAGGACCTCCCAACTTAAACTTGGGACTCTAATATCATGTATGACTAAAAAGAACAAATAAAAAAACTGATAATACTTAGAATTTCAAAGCAAAATCCTACTGCCATGAATAAGAGAAAATAAAAAAGATTTTTTAAAATATTAGTTATGCATTATTGGAAGAGTCTTATTTTTAGTTATGTAGAAAAATGGTTAGAAATGGAAAATGTTTAACTTTATCTAATTTTCTAGTTCTCTTTTATCAAAATACTCTTGGATTATGCTGTGCTTGACATAATTAAATTGTTGAATATAATGGAAGATAATTCTCCCATGTTTTAAATATGAAATCTATGGGGAAAAATGAGAGGTAAG
Organism: Urocitellus parryii; assembly: GCF_045843805.1. Classification (NCBI taxonomy): domain Eukaryota; kingdom Metazoa; phylum Chordata; class Mammalia; order Rodentia; family Sciuridae; genus Urocitellus; species Urocitellus parryii. Next base: position 118,871,300 of record NC_135531.1, read on the forward strand.
TAATATATTACTATTTTAGATTTTCTGAAACCCTACACTAGGGCTGCCAGATAAATATGAGACAGTTATATCTGAATTTCTGATAAAGAGTGAATGATTTTTAATGTGAATATATGAAAAATATTACATGAAATAAATTTATGCTGAAATATTATTTATCATACAACAAGGGAACATTATATTTTTATTTGCTAAATTTGAGGACTCTATCATAAATCTAATAAATACTGCCATTGCCCCTTATGGACACTGATTTTCCTCTCAGGACTTCTAATTTTAGCTAAGAAGTTTATCATTTCTAAAAGTCAAATCAGCCAAGATATGTGATTTAGAATGGTTATGAAAAAATTCAGATAGGAAAATACATAAAAGAGGCCCATGCAATGATTGAGATTCACCCATTTCTGTTCCATTTGTGTACAATACGTCAAAATGCATTCTACTAATTAATTAGAACAAATTAATAAAATTTAAAAAGTCATTCTACAGATAAAACACTATAATCTATTCACAGTGAAGGCTAAAACTTTATCCCCACCCCTATCAAACCGAAACAAACCAAACAATCCTTAAAACTGTTTGGATTCTATTTAGGACATTAGATTTTTAAAATGTTATTTGGAAAATGCTGTTGAATGGGCTTGTAATGGATTTGCTGAGATGAGGTTGACCTCTATCATGGGAAGGGGTCTCAACCATGAACCTTAAATTACCAAGCCAGTCCCGGGCTAATTTATCTGAACAGTAGTGTTATTAAAATTGTGATAAATACTAACATTCCTCTTAAACACAAATTAATGAGAGTGAATGTGTCTTCATCTGGAGAATAAATAAGGTGAAGCTTGTTTAATTTGCTATTTCTTTTTGTTTACAAAGCACATTTTTCTTGCAAGTTTTCTAGGCTTTGTCTTTCAATTTCTCTAGTTGTTCACATAACAACTTCTTGTTGAAAAAATTAAACTGAAATTAGCCTTGATATAAAAAAGTATATTCTCATTTGGTTGCTCTCATTCCACTCACGTCCTTTTATATTTCATAAAATGTCTATCTTTTCGTGGCTAAGACAAAGTGTTATTGTTCTGATTGAGAGGCATGCTTATTCAAACCCCAGTATTCTTAACATTATCTAGAAAGATGGTTACCAGGCAGGCTTTTGTTTCCTGCCTTGTACAGTTGCCATTTTCCAGAATACCACTGATCAAAATATTTGAATCATCTATAACCTTTGTTAGAAACAGAAAGTTCATTGATGGAAGAAGAAACTTCTTAGAAAACTCTTGTCTCTCACTTAGACTCAAAAATGACTAACCACTTATTGAAACAAAACAAAACCTTAAACCAAGGAAAATATATTCAAGAACACTGACAATTCAGTCAGGATTGTTATTCTAACAGAAAAATATTTGAACTCTAGGCAAGGGCTTTGACCTGGGTGCTCTTCCCTCTCAAGCAGGCTGTCTGGCTGTCAGACACTCAGATGACTTTTTCTATCCTATGACAGCTTCTGCAGTGCAAGTGACAGTCTGTCTACACTGGGACAACATGTGGCTGCTTGATGTAGTGCAGTGGGTGGGTGGGGATCACTGGTTTTAAAGCTCTCATATGTGACTGGTTAAATTAATACTGCGAGTAAGTTATATCCTGTCACTCGCTAGGGAACCAGAGGGTGCAAGACAACACACTTTTGTTCTGATCAGCTGAGGTAATGGCAAGTAGAGCATATTCAGCTATTCTCACATTGCTCCTTACAGGTTATCTTGTGCTGGACACCTAAGTGAGCAGCATTTCTTCCGACTTCCTCATGTGTGGAAACTTAACGAATTCTCCCTGATCAAATAAGAGTGAGGGAGGAAAGTGTGGTCAGCTGAGAGAATGATCTGTTTTCATGGCCAGTATTCTCCTGATTTTAGTTTTGGATGCGCCACCATTCAAATGTTTTGGGATCTTTTTCATCTTAAAGACAATATGTAAACCTTGTTCCCTGCAATCATCGCTCTTGTTTATATATGCATGTGAGTGATTATTTTGTACAAAATACAGTGTTGGTTTTATAAAATGATTTTTTTCCATTTCTAATTTCACATCCTTGGGAAGGCTAGAGTAAAGCCAACCAGCTGAGCTGCCTTGTGATTCTGAGTAAACAGCCTAATAAAGGACAGACAGTCACAACTGGATACTGGTCTCACAGCAGGGATGGAGGTTCTTGTTCTAGTATTGTGGCACATCTCATTTTTAATTCTGAAGAAGTTATTTAACTCAAACTCTGAATTTTCTCATCATTAACAAACAAGAGTCTCCTTAAAGACTCCTGCAACTATACGATTTAGTGATGTTGGGTGACCTTTGGTAAGAGGATTGGTCATGATCACAAGAGTTAACTGACCTTGACCTCAGGCCCTGGTAGTTGTGTTAACTCTTCATATGTTTCCTGCCTTGTTCTTTAGGGATTGTGCTGAATCTGTACAACATTCTCTTCAAAAACAAAGTTCAGGGGAATTTCCTTTCTTTTCCCCACATTTTTTTAATTGATGCATTATAGTTGTACATAATGATGGTATTTGTTGTTACATATTGTGCCTCCATACAATATGACAATATAATTTATCTAAAATCTCTCCAGCACTTCCCCTCACCCTCTCACCCTATGGTTTCTTTCCTGTACTGATTTCCCTTTGATTTTGATGAGACTACCCCCTTCTTTTCCTTTTTCCTCTCTAGCTTCCACATATGAGAGAAAATACAGAACCTTTGACCTTCTGAGTTTGACTTATTTTGCTTAACATAATGATCTCTCATTCCATTCAGGGGAATTTTTTTCAGCTACTTCTTTGAGTATTTCTTCCTTTTCATTGTCTCAGTTCTTCATTTGCGACTTTTAAGACAGATGTTTGACTTCTGGATTCATCCTCCACATGTTTTAAATATATTTTTGTACTTCTGAATTCTTTACTTTTTAGTCTCTTTTATAGGACATTAAACTTAATTGATTTCTAAAAAAAAAAAAAAAAACCTACTCAGAAGGGCCATTATTTATTTTCAGTCTAGATCCACTGTCTTCCAAACAGGATATTGGTGGCTTTCTCCCAAGCTCCAAAGTGTAACATTATTCAGAATGATCTACTCTTAAGTTGGCAGGATTCAGAATGCATACCTTTTTTTTTAATAGTATATGCTTGTGATTTCAGACTGTTCTTGTGTTTATATATTGACTCCCCATCCCCATGCCCAGAAAATGGCTTTTCTCTTCTTATTGCTACTTAGAATAAAAATAACAACAACAAACAGATTGGGATGCTTCATTTCCGGAGGAAAGGAAGAGGACAGTATCAAGGATAAGGATGTGTGGGGGTGTGTTGGTGTGTGTTCAGGGAAGTTCAGGGAGGAATAGCATTGCAAAATGTTTTCCTGGGAGAGCACTTTAGAACGTGTTTTGCTGTAAATTGAACCAGAAGTTCGGAAATAAGAAGAGACTTCATAAACACTTGCTCTCTGTATAACCACCTTGTTAAATAAATGCAGCGTTTGGACCAATGCCGTTCTTCTAATTCCATTGTACACTTGGGAAAGCAGAAGGCATTTTGCAATATGCAGAATCTAGTGTTTGGTTATTTGGAGAAGAGGGTTGCTTTACCCACTAGGTCACAGTAAATGACTACAGATGCTAAGAACATGTTGACAGTGTCAGCAATGAAATCATTGCCACACAGATTGTGAAAAATTACAGGAGGGCAGGAAATAATTTATTTTGCTAACAATCTTTTTCCCATCTGCAATTTGTACCTGTTGGAGCTGAAAGTGCTCTCCTTGTTTCAAGCCTCTCCTTGCTGCCCCTCCTTGCTGTCTGTCTCCTTTATTTGACAGACGTGCAATACTTGAAGCCTTAAGTTCAGATGAACATTATTAACAGCAACCTTTACAGCCCACTGGGGATTAATTTAATTTTCTTGGTCTGTGTTTTTACAATAGTTTCAAGATGCTGGAATGTAGATATAGTTCTTGTAAAAAAAATAGTTTAGACAGGTTGATTCATTTAGTTACCCAACAGGATCTGAGTACTTTTTTTCTAAATTTAAATTCCAAAGAAAAATGTTAACACACACCCTCATCCATAAACACAGTGCCACCGCCCAACACACAAATATATAAACACAGTGTGGGAGCAAATTCTGGACCACTTTCTTATGGATAAAGACATGGATTTTTAATAGACTATCTTAAAATACTTTTACTTTGGTCTGATTTTTCCCTTGTATGTGACATGTTAAATAGGTATTTATATGACCATGTTCTCATAGAATCCTTATTTTCTAAAATTGAACTCTCCAAATTCTAATGGGAATTAAGTGGCATTTTCCCCATATGTTGAAGGTGGCGATTGTATTTTGTTTTACTTGTTTGATGGTAACCCATGCAGTCAGAAAACTCTGCAGTCCTGTTTTGTTTTTTCCAGGCTGTATGGGAACTCCATTTTGATGCTGAAAAGGTAGGTAGAGTTGTAAATTATATGTGTTGTAGATGTGCTTATAAGAAGTTATTCTTTTCTTATGGCCTTTCCAAGAAATCATTCTGAAGGAGAGGTAGCGGGAAGTCTCTGTTGCTGTTTTTGGAGCATACAGAGTGACTGATACCTAGAATAAAATGAAAATGTTTAATTTTTATACTTCCACCTCATTTTGAAATGCAGATGAAAGTTGCAATTTTATTTATGGCTTGAAGGGTGGCAGGGCCTGATAACATATCATAAAGAAAGATGGATGCCTCAATGGCAGATTTCATGCTGAAAATTTCATCATTTGTCACAGATCAGTTGTAAAAATGAAGGAGAGAAACCTTGAATATGTGCAGTGCTCCGAACTCTATCACAGCTGAAATTTGGCTGTGTTGTAGGCCAGAGAGCCTATAAGAAGTCCTGGGTTGTTCTGTGTTAAAGCACACTGGAGGAAAGTTGAGTGTCCTGGTAATTTTAATCAAAGATGCATTGACCTGTTACAAAGGTTTTCCCTAATGCTGAATTCCTCATTGGGGCCATATGAGGACTCAAACTTTTCACAGCAAGAAAGGGGTCAAGAACAGTGCTCAGGATATTGAATTAGTGCACTCAGTGGCTTGGAGGTTAGAGGGCAAGTAGCCTCAGGATTTCTCACGGTCACCTAATAGCATTAGTGCTCCATAAAATGAACTCTATTTAGAGCAGCGAGGCTCCAGGCAAATAATGAAGTAGGGGCCTTTACACCAGACATTCCATTTCAGTACCTCAAGGCTGTCTTTTGTCCTTCCTCCAATCTCCAGAAGTACTCTGTACCTTGGCCTGCAGTTCACAAACACACAAAAACAAGATGAGACAGACCCTGAACACTATTTCTCTTTGGACTTGGGATCTCACCAGGTTTGCTAGCTGATTATCTATTACCTTCTTTCCCTAAAATGTTGCTTGATACTTCTTAGATGTGTGACCTATTTCTTAGGGTGGCTGCATTACATACAATTTTTTTTTTCAAATAAAGAAATAATAGGCAGTGGAGAAGACATCTGGGCTGGGGGTTTATTTTCAAATTCTATCCTATAAAGAATTCTCTATAAAAAGGACAGTGGTTGCACAAAGGATGCAAAAGATGCAGGATACATAAAACATGGCTTTTCACATTTTAATAAAATATAGGATTATGTATTTTAAAACCCTTTATTGGAGCACTATTTCTTAAAGAAATGAATAATATAGAGAGAACTAAATGATTAGAAGTAAATTCAAAAAATTTTAAATGTTCACTTTTTATGGCTGTGATATAAAAATTTGAGAGGCTGTGGAATATTAAGAACATGGATACTGGATGACCTGGTCTTTAATCTCAGTTTTACCTTTAATTTGCTGGGTGGTCTTGAAGAAATCACCTAGTATCTCTGAACATTATTCAACTTGACTATAAAATAGAAATAGTTGTCAAAGGATCCTAATGAGATGATACAAGCAAAAGTCATATAAACATGGAAGGTTATGTCCAAATGTTAAATATCCTTAATAATAAGTAGTTTCTTCCTTTTCCTTAAAGAAGCATTGCCTGCAAATTAATTAAAACTCTATTAACCATGATGTGTGTAGCATAAAACAAAATGAACAGGGAGTGGCAAAGCAGACTTTTAAAAGATTGAACCAATTATGTAAATAGCTTGGATTTATTGATTTAATGCTACTTATTTTTAGCTTGAGTGAGTTTGTCAGACGTATAATGTTACATTAATGTATCTTAGCTATTTGGATGGTTTAATTTTCCATGTAATTTTCAAGGCAGTATTAAACAGCAAATAGCTGTCTTTGGGATATTAGAATATCAAAGTTACTCTACATTAGAGAGTTATTTTAGGCAATGATTTTAAAGAAGAGTACAGCAATAAAAGAATTCTTACATTTTTTTCTTTCTATTTGAAGAGATTCAGAGGAAAATAAAAGTGATATCAACAAGCCTAATGAAGTCAGTTTTATTTCAGTGATTTATATATAAAACTTCCATTCTCCGTACTATAATGAAGAGAGAACAGTAGATTTCACTTCACTGAAGAAGAATGTTAAAGTGGTGTAAAACTTTCTTAACTGGAAACAGAAAAGGCATTTTTATATTTATAAGGCTGGTGCTCAGAATATCTTTGACTAGAATTCACAGAAACTTCTGGCTGCGTTTCATTGCTGAAATGTATGAGATTTTAATAAAAGTTTTGAGAATCCCAGGACTGCTGGGCAGCATACGTAGCCTAAGAGAAATTAAAAAAAAAAAATACAAGTCAACTATTCTGTGGCTACTTATAAAAGGTGTTTTAGGGAGGCCCATGGAAGGCTACAGCTCATTATGAAACACTAAGCAGAGGGTCCAGGGAACCGTTCCAGTGCCCTCCAAGGTGTCTCTCTGTGCACTTCTGCAGAGAAGCTCCCAATTATACGAAATGGCATGTGGTGAGGCTCCTGCAGGAAGCAAAGAAAGATCACAGAGTGTTGGAAACTCAAGGGCCTTTGACACCATCTGCTTCTGGTCAATGAGTAAATGAACAGTTTATCAGAGTTCCATAAATATTTATTGCCTCAAGGAATCAGGGTGAGGGTAATGAGCATTTATTGAGTATTTGCCATTTTTAGGAGATTATACATTCTGCACCATAAAGCTCATTGGATATTATGATATCTGCTTCACAGATGGGAAACTGAAGTTTCACAAGGATAAGAAATTTTCATAAAATTTGTAAAATTCACTTGCTGACACTTTGCAGTGCTCGGACTCAGAATGGCTATGCCACTAAGTCACACCCTCTCTTCAGAACAATAATCATTACAATAAGTTCATCTTGCTTTTAGAGCCCTGGTTTTATTTTTCTCTTGTATGATGACTTTCTACTTCTAAAAGTGTTGAATGTGATTAGGTAAGGTAAAAACAAAAGAACAACAACAAAAACCATCCAAGAAAGGACACAGGATAAAAAGAATTCTGAGTAGATAAAGGAAAATTAGTGCCAGGAAATTGGTTCATGGATCAATATGGAAAGCAGAGCGAGGGAAGGAAAGTAAATCCATACTTTTGGGACTTGATAAATGTCATAGTCTAGAAAAGGAAGCTGTACTTTTATTGAAAGATGCATAAAACTAGACTATATCAGATTCTAATGATGTAAGAAGTAGGTAAGGTAAATAAGAATATAACACTTAAAGATTTGGGGCTGGGGATGTGGCTCAAGTGGTAGCGCGCTCGCCTGGCATGCATGCAGCCCGGGTTCGATCCTCAGCACCACATACAAACAAAGATGTTGTGTCCGCTGAAAACTGAAAAATAAATATTAAAAATTTCTCTCTCTCTCAAAAAAATTCTATCTCTCTTAAAAAAAAGATTAATGGTAGTTAATATCTTTCAACAAACGACTTCAGAAAAAATAAAAAGGGCTGGGGATATAGCTCAGTAGTACTTGCCTCCTGTGAATGATGACCTGGGTTTGATCTTCAGCACTGCAAAAAGATAGGAAAGAAAGAAAAAGAGAAAGAAAGAGAGAAAAGAAAAGTATTGACATGCCTATCTAGAAACTGAGCTATTTCCTAGGGGAATAAATCTAAGCCAGAAATGAAACATGCTTAGATTCATTAAATGCACTAATCAATTAACTCCAACTGGAACTGAAGGAACAAACAAAAACTCTGTTTCCAAACAATGTTACAAAGGTAGTTTCCATTAGAAAAAAAGAATAAACTATGTGGAAATAATTTATAACTCCTTGCTCTTGGAAAGTCTCAGGAAAGAAGACTGTTTAGCCCAAAATTTCCAAAGAGTTTTGTACATGGAACACTTTTTTCAGTGCCATATATATGTATGAAAGAAAGCTTTTCAAGGTGTGGTTCTTGAATGCCTGCTGATAATAATTAGCCTATCAAGTGATTTGGTATTTACAAAGAACAAAAGGAAAGAAATACTTTTGTTTATGACTTGTATAATTGAAATGTAGATTATATTAGATTTTTAGGAATTCCATGGCTTTCTTATAATTATACAAGTACTCAGTTGATCAGTTTATCTTGGCTTATGCTCAGTTTTCCCGGTGATTTGTTTGTCTTGACTAAATTATTTGAATATCATTTGTTTATTATGTAACCTTTCCATCTTCACATTTTATTTTTTAAATTGTTTTACATTTTATCTCCAATTGTTGAAAATGTATTAATGTGTTAAAATGTTTTATAAATCCATGATAGAATTATAAGATCATTGTATTTTCTCAAAATAACCAAGTGAATATAATATTGAACATAAATCTGTATAGTGTCAAGAAAATATTTAAGTGTTGGCACAAACATCCAAAAAAGATATCTAAGTAGTAAGTTCAGCCTTTCCAAGACTGAAACATATCATAAGATTCATCCTTTCAGGTTAAGAGATACAATGGAATTTTTCAGATGAATGTGTAAAAATTTAACTTTATAAGATGTTCAATCTTTTTATTTCTAGAATTTTGTGAAATATAAGCAGAAAGCTATAATTTACAATACTATTTTTAGTGTACTGGTTTATCAATCAAGTCATCTCAATATTTTTCAGAACAAAAACAAATGTAAAGTTATGTTTTCAATAGAAATTATTGAATCTTGTTATTAAATTTAAAGACATACAAAAATTACTATGGTATTTTTTTAGATTACTTTCCCCAAAAATGTTTAAATCCTGATATTGCCACAAGATTATTAATGAATAGACTTAAGGCTGAAGGGAAATAAAAGTTATGATTTTAAAATCAAATTGAATGTTCTCTAATATCGAGGACATATGATTTAGAAAAGCAATTATTATCATGTGATTAATAAATATTAAGCAGTTTTAATTGGACAAAGCCAGTGTTGTACTGAAGAGGAATGCATTTGGGGCAATATAGGAGAGAAAAATGTTCAGAAATTTTAGTTTTAGCTATCACTTATGCCACATGAGTTTTAAAAAGTACCATACTGATTATATCTGAGGAGGGCCACAGAGTACGATAGGGGACCTAAGATTAGTGTGACAGAGTCTGAGGCATTTGTACAGGCAGGAATAAATAGTATTACTGGTGGATCAAAAAGATTTCCTTGAATACTATGAACAACTGCTTTGTTCAAACTAAACCTTTAATTGGAAACAATTTCTCTTCATTAAATCAAAAGAAGTACTGAAAACTATGAACACAATAAAAATAGCATCAGTGTTTGTGTTTCTGTTCAGTGTGCTTGAGAAGTATGCAAAACCTATTGGACAGATCTTTAACCGAGGAGCCCTGGCTGTCAGTGGTAAACTGATACTCTCCCCAGTGTTTGAAATGAATGTGATACAAAATTGTTCTTCCTAATATTTATTATCCCAATAATTTTAGTGTTTTACTCCAAGGATGAATCTTATGATATGTTTCAATCTCGAAAAGGCTAAACTTACTACTTAAAACCCTAACTCTAAGGATTTCATTATTTTTTAAAATGAATTGTAATAGGACGTAAACTAAGACTTATTGTGGAGAAAATTACTCAAACTATGATTTTATTTACTCATCAGATAAAGCATTGATAATCATGGTTTTACATTGATATTTACATGCTGCCATAAGAGTCTTTCTAGGGAAGAATGCAGTGTGACACATGGAAAGTCTATTTGCTATAATATATTTTTTTTTTGCATGTATGTTTTTGTTACCAGGAATTGAACCCAGGGTCACTTAATCACTGAACCACATCTCCAGCCCCTTTTATTTTTTCTTTTGAGATATGGTCTCCTTAAGTTGCTTAGAGCCTCACTAAGTTGCTGAGGCTGGCTTTGAAACTGTGATCCTCCTGTCTCAGCCTCCCAAACTCCTGGGATTACAGGCATATGCTACCACACATGGCTATTTGCTATAATCTTCCAAATTAAAACATTTTAAAGTGATGTGGTTACTAAAGTAAGTTTTGAAAAAGTATTGAAAATAGTCTTTGATATAATATTTCCTCATGGTATTTGGATCAGTGTTTAACATTTTAGCTAGTACAACCTATGTTGCCATTTTGGTTGACTTTTAAAGGACTGGGAAAATAATTCAACACAGGTGGGTACCTAAGCCACAACTACCTATAGCTATTTATCATTGGCATTATATAGAGATCTTGGTGAAATATTAGAAATAAAATTATCCCTATAATTGAAAAAAAATTAATGAAAAGACTAATTTTAATGTGTTTTATTTTTGTAACTTAAAATCATGACAATTTACCCAAAATTAGTGCTAAGGATTTGGGTTGACTAACTAGTAAATATTTTGTAGGTAAAATGTTTAAGAGACATTCATGTAAGAATATTTTGGAAAATGCTAGATAAGAAACCCAAGCTTGGAAGCATGGAACAAAATGGTAAGGGAAATCCCATGGTTTCTAATATAAAAGTTGAAATATGAGAAAAGAAGTCAGATACTTAATTCTATTAAACAAGATTCTATTTATGAGGACTGATATGATAGAGAAAAAAAATCTACTGGAGAAAACACCTGTGGGAATGGGGAAATAAGGAGGAATTGGGAACACAAACACACTTGGATGTTAAATCTTGATTCATGGATCAAATGAATAATAATAATTTTGAGAGGGGTTAAGTAAATAGTTGGTATGGAATGGAGTTAAGTATCTGAGGTAAGACTGGAACTTACGTTTAATTGAACCATAACCAGAGTTCTGGACCTTTGGTGACTGCCATTGATTGAATAACACAATGGAGACAAAGTCCATATTTTTTTGATGAAATATTGTGAGTTAGATTTTGCTTGAATAAAATCAAGAGCCTGTGAAATATTCCTGGGAAATCAATAATTCAGTTGGATATAAAGGTCTAATGCACAGAGGAGCCATCTGAGCTGGACATATAAAATAAGATGTTCTTGTATTGCATACACGCCATAAAATCAGTGAGTTCACTTAAGAGTGGAAGGTACAAAGTGAAGAGAATCTATAAAAAATACGGGAGAATCTCAGAATTTAAAAGTTAGAAAAAAGGCAGTCGGAGAATACCAAAATAGAACAATTAGTAAGATGAGAAGAAAACCAGAAGGGCATAATACCATAGAATTTTAAGGAAGAGAAACATAGGATGACATATAACTGTAGGGAAGTCTGCAGAGACATCAAGAAAAGGAGGGAAAAATTCAAATAAGACTTAATGCAGAGAGGTGCTGTTCTGATTTCCAAGTCAGTGGAGACCTCACCATAACATGCTGAATACTGGTCACTTAAAAGGAAGTATTGGTAATAAATGCAAATTTAGACTCAGAATTCTAGCAGAAGTTGTTCATTGAATCTCAATATAGGCAGGTATAAATGAATCTGGGTTGTCACCTGGATCCTTGGGTCCTCTTTATTTAAAAGTTATTGGGTGAGTAAAGATCAGCAAAATCCTATACTTTGTAAGCTTGCCAATGTTTACATTTGGGTCCAAAAGCACAAAGTTCAAATAAGTTTGGTTTACTCTTTGTTTTCTTCCCTTTAGTTTCCTTGTACAGAATCCTTTTCATCTCACAATAGTGTGTGTGTGTGTGTGTGTGTGTGTGTGTGTGTATTTTATAAAACATTTGAGTACAAACCCAAGTTCAGGAGATTATGGGATAATCTTAGTGTTGGAAGATGAAATCAAAAAAATTCATATACTTTGCTGGGTTGTTTTTAATTTTACCCAAGGTAAGGATAGTTTTATTTTTTTGACATGATATTACTTTAAATGATATAAACATTTAGATTTCCTTAAAAATTGAATATACTAAACAAGCACTTGATTTTTTAAAAGAGAAACCAATTCTAATTAAATTTAAGTAGAAATTATATATATATATTTATATATATAAATATATATATATATTTTGGCGATGGGGAAGAACTCATTTGTATCTTCCATATTTAACAAATGCACTTAGTATCTACCATGTCCTAAGATCTATTCCAGGCTCTGAGGAAAAAATAAGGAACAAAGTAGAGTTCTACTCTATGGGAGCTTATATTTCTACTTGTATTTCTACTAGACAGGATAGACATTAAGCAAATATATGGATTTTTAAATGGTAAAAATTGATATCAAGGAAATAAAAGAATTTGGAAGTCAGAGTTGATAAGAAGTCCACAATTAGACTCAGAAGATCAGAAATCATGGAAAGGTAGCCTCTTGTGGCCACATCAACATAGTCTGGGAAGGATGCTGCTAATTCTTTCTTAGAAACATGGGCACATTGTTTCCAAATGGACAAGGACCTCTGATGACTGAGTCCAGATCTTTTGTCCACATTGGGCTTTGAAGAAAGATGATTTGCTGCCCTTTGCCATTTCTAGTGAAAGAGTGACTCTGTTAACACTGATTTTTTTTTTCTCAAAATTGGGATTGCAAGATAAAATACAGGACAACCAGTTATATTTGAATTTTAGATTAATAACAATTTTTAGTATTCAAATTTAACTAGGTATCTTGTATTTGTTTTGGCTAAATCTTACAATCCCACCCCTAATGGGAAAGGTGTTTTGATGCTGAGTATCAAAATGACAAATATCATTAAAATAAATTAAATATGAAGAGTTAAGCAAGATAATATATAAGCCATCATCATAATCTAGTGTATTCTGTACTAAAGTAGGAGTATATATAAAGAGCTGTGGAAGAACATCTGAGAAAGCAATTTTTTTTTTTCTAGATGAATATTTTTACAGAGTTGTAGAGTGGGGGTGAATTTTGTGCTGGCTCTTGAAATGAAGTAGGCGTTTGCCAAGTAAGAAAAAAACAAAGGAAAGAATTTACCAGCAGGAAGAAAAATATGGAGCAAGGCACATAGTTATGAAGTGACTGCCATAAAGTTTGGTGTGGTTTGTACTAAGCAGTTATATGAGTGAGATGGGAGAAGCTTGGGGTGACGTTGTGAAAATTTTATGTAGGAGAAGAAACAGGGATCTTTCAGATACTTATGAATCAGTGAGGGTTTGAAAGCTTGCTTTAGCAGAAGAGCTGCTATTCATGATCTTAATCTTGGTTTTATATGTTGTTAAAGCATCTTGATCGCTTCTCGGCCTTTTGGCTAAGATCAAGTGTAGCATCTTGATATCCCAAAAGAGAAAAAAAATCACCTTAAGTCCCTCAGTTGTTAACAGTGTGCCTGTTTGATATATATATATATATATATATATATATATATATATATATATATATATATATGTACATACATACATACATACATACACACACACACATTAAAAATTAGGACTACTGAATTGTATCCTGGTTTTGTTTCCATGTGTTTTTTTTTTAAGTAAAATACTGTTTTATACAATGGCTGTATCAATTTATATTACCAAGAACAGAGTGCAAGGGTTCTTTTCTGCATACCCTTTCGAGCACTTGTCTTTTGTCCTTTTGATAAAAGTCGTTCTAGCAGGTGTGAGGTGAAGTCTCATTATGGTTTTAATATGAATTTTCCTAATGAACAAATCATCTTGAGGACCTTTTTCGACATTTGTTGCCATTTGTATGACTTTGAGAACATTTCCATTCACAATGGTTGAACATTTTTAAATAGGTTACCTGTTCTTTTGTTATTGAGTTATATAATTTTCTTATGTATTTTGGATATTAACTTCTTACCAGCTATATGGTTTGGAAATGTTTATTCTTAATCGGTGGGCTGCCTTTCCATTTTGTTGACTATTTCCTTTTGCTGTGCAGAAGCTTTTAAAATTTGATATGGCCCTACTTGTTTATTTTTGCCTGTGTATTTGGCATCATATCCAAAAATCATAGTCATAGTGAATGTCAAAGTCCTGTGTTTTCTTCTAGGGCTTTTCCAGTTTCAGGATTTGCATTTAAGTTTTAAGTCTATTTGAATTAATCTTTGTATAAAGTGTAAGATAAAGGTCCTCTAAAGATTTTTCAAAATCATGAATAAGAGTCACATTTATTAAATGCTTTTTAGGCATCCATTGAGATGATCAGGTAATTTTTCTCTTTTAATATATTATTGAAATGGATTTATTGATTCCCTAGTTCTAAGTTATCCATGCATGCTTGGAATATATTATAGATTTGATTTACTAATATTTGATTCGATTCCTTGCCCCTATTGTCATTAGTGTAGTGAACCACTAATATTCCTGCCTTGGAAGAGTTTTGTCTGGTGTTGGTGTCAGCATTGTACTAGTTCACAGAATGAGTTTGGAGTATTATATTTTGTTTCTACTATTTAAAATTAGTACAATTTGAGCTTTTAGAGTGTTTGGTAGATTTTTCTTATAAAGTCATCTAGGCATGGTTCTTACACTGGAGGAAGATTTTTCTTCAAGAACATTTAATTATTGGACTATTTTTGCTTTTTATTTCTTATTAAGTTAGCACTGGAAAGTTATATTTTCTAAGACTCATCCATTTTATCTAAGTGTTTCAAATTCTCAGCGTAGAGGTCTTTGTAATATGTTTTGTCATCCAATATGTACTGTAATGTTTCGGTTGTTATTAATAATAGCATTTTATCATATCCTGTCTTTCTCTTCTTAGATGGTTTATGTTTTTTTTTCCAAAAACCAGCTTTTGTCTTTGTTAATCTTTTCTACTTTAGTTTCTGTTTTTTAACTCTTGCTTTTATTGCTTATGTTTAATTTTCCCCTATTTTAGTTTTATTCTGCTTTTATTATTTTTTAAAATATTTTTTTTTAGTTGTAGTTGGGAACAATACCTTTATTTTGTTTATTTATTTTTATGTGGTGCTGAGGATCGAACCCAGGACCTCACACATGCTAGATGAGCACTCTACCGCTGAGCCACAGCCACAGCCCTTTTATTATTTTTAAGATTAACATTATAAATTCTGAGGATTTCACAGTGTTCTGTATTTCCATTTTGTACTTCCTTTACCATTGATCTTGACTAAAGAATCCAACAATTTCATTAGATTTATATTACATTATAAATATTTACATTAGTTAAATTATTTATTTTGAAACTTTCTTCTTTTTTCTACTAAGTATTCATACCCATGAATACCACAACTACAGCTTTTATTTCATCATGCTAAGTTTATGTCTGTTTTCCTTATCAGTCAATGAAAGGTATTTTAAATTTTCCAGTATAACTTTTTAAAGATCCTTTCGTTATTTAGAGTATATATTGAAACTTTCAGATATGTGAGGGATTTTAAAAAATCTTTTTTTTTTTTTTATCCTGGCGTGATCTGTGTGACACTTATTGGAAGTAATTGAGGCAATCTTTAGTTGATCAAATTTTATAAATATTCCATGAACGCTGGGGAAAAACTTGTGTCTTCTAATTCTAGTAGGCAAGCCTCACTTATTGTGGTTCTCAGGTTTTCTATATCTATGATGATTTTTTTGACATGTTTGATTTTGCAGTGACTGACAGAAATTTGTTAAAAGCTTTAACAGTGATAGTAAGTTTGTCACTTTGTTCCTGAATTACTTCCAACTGTTTTTTTGTATTTTGTATCTCATAAATTAGATACATACATTAGAATGCCTATAAAATGTAAATATATTAGGTACATTTACAAAATATTTTGTAGCTTGTGTTAGGTACATATTTTAAATTGTTTTATCCTTTTGGCAAATAGAAGTCTATCAGTATATAACTTTTTCATAAACATATTTCTCTTAAAGTTACTTTTTCTAATATTAATATAGCCATATAGTTTTATTTGGGTTAGCTTTTCTCTCATTTACCATTTGTTTTTTACTGTTTTACCTCAATATTTATACATCATTATGTTTTTGGTGTGTTACAAGCAGTATATATCTGTCAATTTTTATCTTTTAAGATATTTTCAATTTAGTATTTTTTAAAAATTATTATTATACTTGAACCTATTTATTTTTACAAACTTTACCAACTTATTGTTTGTTGTTTTTCCTTTATAATTCTTTTTAATTCTTAATCATTTGTATGATTTGAGTCATATTTATACCTCTCTCCTGATACAATAACTGCACCTTCTGAATCTCTGACCTTCCCACACTGAAACCAGGTGAGTCCACCTGCGCCTTCCATGCAAGCCTTCCATACACATACACCTGCATTAGCCCACACTAGCTCATCATTCTGGAAGTTTCAGTTCCCTGTATTTTCATTTTCTAATTCCTTCAGGGTTGATCTTGGTTAAAGAATGTTAACAGTTTTTCTAGCATTTCATATTATCAAAGCCAAAGCCTCATTGTTAGAATTGACATTTTTATATCTTACAAAGTGAAATTTGTATACTTTTATATAGGTGATTGGCTGATATTACTTATGCTACAGTAGATTAAATAGCTTTGCAATTACATTCAGTAATGTTTTGCTTTACATGAGACACTGGATGAAGGATACAAGTGGTCTAATTTTTTCTTCTCTCCTATGGGGGAAGTTATAATTTAAACTCTATTTTTTTAGGTTAAAATTTCTTTCCTTTTTTTTTTAAAGTAAGTCGTCTTCATTCCAAATGATGAAGAGATATGAATAGTTTTTTCCCTGGTTGGTCTAGCCTCATCTCACTTGGAGAGAGATTTCCAGCTGTGGAAATGTACTGGTGTTATTTACATGTATAAAGCCTTCTCTGGTTGGAATTGTCTGTGAGTTCTGTAACCCATTTGGATTTGTTTTTTTCATTTTCATGGAAATATTTAGGTGTTGGCATCTATTACTTAGTGAATTTTCTGTTTCTCTTAATGTGATGCTTTGAACCTGTGGAAATCTGATTTTTTCCACCTTCTTAGACACTTTCTAAAAGATTAAAATATCGTTTATATTTATATTTATATTTTTTGGTACTAGGAATTGAAACCAGGGGTGCTCTAACACTGAGCTATATATCTGACTCAAATTATGTCTATTTTGAGGCAGAGTCTTCTTAAGTTATCCATTCTGGCCTTGAACTCGTGATCCTCCTTCCTCAGCTCCCACATTGCTGGGATTACAGGTGTGTGCCCTGTGTCTGGTTCAGGATTTATATTTTAAGCCAGATTCTCAACTGTGTATTTAAATATTAAGGATATAATACTATTTTAGAGATAGGGTTTACCCTACACATGTTTAAATTGTATACTCTTACAATTACTTTAGTCAGAAATATTTATCGAGAGTATAGCATATTTAAAACTTTTCCCAGGTAATGGAGGATATAATGATCACTAAATTCAACTATTTCTACCTTTTAAAATTACAAACTAAAGGACAGAAGTTATTTCCTAATGAATTAAGATCATTCACTATGAAAATTCACTATACGACAATGAAAATTTTGAAGTCTGCAAGATCTTGATATTCTCTTTTCCTGAGAACACCTCAGCATAATTAAAAGCTAGATTGGGTGTGCATGGAATCAGAAAAAAAGACTTTGTTTATATAATAGCTTTAGGCTAATGCATGCAGATTGCAATGGAGATTGTTCTATAATCTGTTTTTCTTCTCAAGCAAGAATTCAGGAATTGTCACAGTCAACATATACCATGATCACCCACTGAAATGGAAGAAAGTTTTATTGGGTATCAAATCAGGTTAGAACTAATCCTATTGGCTCTGAAGTCATAGTGCTTATTTGATGAATTTGTATCTGAGTTAGTTTGGATCTTTTTTCCATGCAACAACACTAAAGTAAGAGGAGCTCTACAAGGTATTCTCATTCTGATTTTCCAAGGTATTTTTTGAAGGAGGGGAACCTTATTATAGATCTCAAATACAGATTATGAATTTTATTATTTTCTTTATTTTAGATGTGTTCATAATTTCAACCTAATCTGCAATAAATCTCTTTTGAAAAGTATTGCAATTTCAGTTTATTTTGTTAATTTGGTGTTTGTACTTTACATTTGTCATTGAATTTCAGATTAGCTGAGAGAGTGTTCAGTGTAGCTAGTTCTGGGAATGACAGTCCAGTGAATAAACATTTATAAATGGGTCACTTTTACATAAGGACTATAACATATATAAATATAACAAGTATTAGAATATGGAAATAAGTATTAACTTAGGAAAATTCAATTAACTAAAGCTTTGCGAAATAAAGAAAAAATTAATCTCAAGAATATTATTTCAGTAATTTTTATGCCCAATCTTTATTCCAATGTTCTTACCTCAATAGTGTCATATCTGTGTTCCCTAAATAAATTATTAAAAGTAAAATTGTTTTCCCAGAACACAAGGCTATTAAGTTGGACTATGACCATGACATGATGTTTCTGTCATACTATTTTTAGTTAGGTTAAGAATATACATGAACACATTTGGTATAGAACAAGCTGTGTTTTATTTTATTCAGCTGAAATCAAGGACTGAACTGTTAAGGAAGAAGCTTTGTCAGAACATCAGTACTGGCAATACTGTCAGAGGCTGTCCTGTAACTGGGTGAAACACCTGATTTATTAACTGAAATGAGGTCCTAAAGAAACTGTAAAAACAGATATTGTTGAACCAAAACTGTCAAGATTTGATGGCTAAGCTCCTGAGTTTCCAAAGTAACTTCTGGATGAAAGTCTAATTTTTCAGAGACTGGGAATGTAGCTTGGCAGCAGAGCACTTACCTAACATGCGTAAGGATATGGGTTTGATCTCTAGCACTGCCTAAAAAAAAAAAAAAAAAAAGAGTTTACATTTTTCCTGGAAAAGAAAACTCAATGTAGTTTGTACCAAAGTATCCAACCAACTTTGGTAGTGAATCAAACAACAACAACAACAACAAAACAAAAAAAAACACAAACTTTTCTCTGTATGAGTATACAGGTTGTGGAATTTCAAATGATGGAAAATTTTGGGAGAGGAATGAAATTCGTATAGGTGTTTCTCACTTGCACAGTTTCTGGAGAAGATGTAGAAAAGGGAAACAAATGAGTAGAGCTCCTCTCAGAAAAGCCAGAATGCTGAAGAAGCAGAAACTTAACAGTGGTATGGAACTGCTTTCCACTTTTGCATTTTTATTTCTTTTTAAACTGAGAGTTATCTCAACCCTAACTTTCTGGGTCTTTGTTATTTTCTATCTTCTGTGCTGATATTTATTGATAAGCCATGTTCTTAAAATTCAGTTCAAATGTAATCTCTGGGTCATTATGTCTATCAGAATAGTAGTCCATGAAATCCAGAGGTGGGCTGGTAGTGAACCTATCACAAATTGCACAGCTGTTTTTCAATCCTGACAGTCTAGGATGGCCTGGGTTCTACAGGGGCCACTTGAAAGATGAAGAGAAGTGGAGCTTAAAGTAGTGAACAACTTCCCTATTCTCCCTCTTCTGCTAGCTGTGAGAACATTTTTATAGACACTGAAAAAACTGTAGAAACATGCCATATATGCATGTGTGTGTGGTGGTGGATTGATGAAAATAAAATTACAAAAGTGGAAAAGAGCTTAGATGTTTCTCTTTGGATAAATACCTGCATGTTTTCTGGAAGAATGAAATGTGTGTCCTGTTCAATATGTGTCCTAGTGATATTGAGGTTGTGTGATTTGCAGGTACAAAAAGAGATTTGTGTGTGGAAACTTTGCACTGAAAAAGAACCTATAACATTCTTCCATCAAAACAGTCCCTTGGTCACTCTGAACCTCAATTTTCTTACCTTCAGTCATGAAGTTTCCAGGATTAAGTCTCCAGGAATGGCCAGTTCCTTCTGATTCATGGGTGCTGTCCATAGCCCATCTTTTTATCAAATGTGTCTTCTGTGAATCTGAGGTAAGGCTCCTGGTTTTCTCTCTCTCTCTCTCTCTCTCTCTCTCTCTCTATCTCTCTCTCTCTCTCTCTCTCTCTCTCCCCCTCTTTCTCTCTCTCTCTCTCTCACACACACAGACACATCTGAACACCTTCCACTTCAGAGATGTCAAGCTCAATAGTCCTTTGGAGAATCAAGCCAAACCATTCAAAGTTCATTTGCCGTGGGAAACTAGAGAACAGAATACACATAAGAAACATCTGGGAGCAAAGATGAACACCACTTGTCCTCAGTGGTTCCAATTTCAGGAGGAGTGGGTTGGAAGAGACAAATGGGATCAGCCTCAGAAGTTAGTAAATATACTGAAAGAAAATAGATGTCCAATAATTCTTGTTCTTGAGATGGAAAGAACTGTGATGAATGCAGTGAAGAAGTAGAATTTATGAGATGGAAAAGCCAATGAGTGTGAAAGAATAAAGGAAGAAAAGAGGAAGAAACTTGAAAATATTAGAAAGAAAGAAAGAACTGTGACTCCCTTAAGGCTTAGCAGGAATAGAAGGTGGGTCTTGGGTTGCGGAAGACCCAGACAAACAGAGAGCAAGGCAAATTCTTCCTCAACTAGAAGCTTCCAAATGCTCCCCTGAGAAGCAGTGGAATCATAAACATGTGCCTTGTGATTACTTTAGGATATGAGTAATGAGTCACTTTTGCCCCGTAAGGAGAGTACAGCTATCACAGGGGTACAGGTGCCATATAACAGGGATTGGGAGGTGCCAGAAGAGTTCAGATGGATATCATTCTAAGATGTGGAACCAAGATGGAGCACTCCAATAGCTTGGTTCTCTTATTCGATTATGTGATAGGAATTTTGGACCTACATTGAGATCCACAGAGCACTGTTGGTGGGTTTCTTCAGACACAGCCTTTTAACTGACCATAATGTACTCTTATTTGTTTTCAAAGACTTTATGATAGTTCTTTATTTGTAATACTGAATTTAAGGCAAATTCTTCCATGAAAATCTGGCCGGCATGTTTGTTGAGTCAATTTCTTTTATTCACATACGTCTCAATAAATATTCTATAAGCATATAATCCCAAAGTTTGTCTAATTTTTACTTAATCTTCTGTTATTACTGAGTAAACTAAAATTAAATGATAAATTCTTTTAAAAAATAATCGGTTGGAGCTCCTGATGTGAAACAATCAATTTTCTAAAAAGCAATCTATTTCTTTGAGGAAAAGGTGGCATATGCCATGGGGTGATATGGAAGAGTTCTATTTTGTTTGTTTGTTTAATCTCTTAGCCAAGGGATTCACTATGCTTATTGATCATCAGTAACTCCATGGGACACTGCTTAGCCTTTCAAATTCAAGCTCCCAATCATTTCTGGGTTTAGTGTCTATGCATAGCACAAATGGAGGGTCAGATGGGTGATGAGGGAGCCATATACAGCTAATTAGTCAGCCTGCTGGATGCCATGGGCTGTCTTTTGCTCCCCACTGTAAGCATATGTGACCCCTCAGAGACACTCCATCTTTTCATCAGAATGACTTGCCTGCCCTTTGAATTGTAGTTTCTTACTTCATTTATTATCTTTTAGTTTTTAGGATTCTTCAACATTTCTGGGTACCTTTTAATACTTCTTGATTTTAGGGCTGTTATAGATTTACTATATATATATATATAACAATGTCATTTCTAGAAACTTGGCTGAAACATAGGGTTGATCAGTCCATTATTTTACTCCTATCTTGCAAAGAAGATGGATTTTGTTTCTCTGTGTATAAATCATCTTTTGAGGAAATAGGCTTATATTTCTAATAATGTCTAAGTGCTCCCCTATAGACATTTACTGTTGCTTATTAAAAAAAAAAAACATTTTGGCATCCTTCTCAAGTCTGACTGGAAGAAGAATTATCCATATTAGCTGCACTTCTCCAAGGAAGAGGAGGTCCAGTTAAGAAACAGAATTGAAAGGGACCAGATGGCCATTTATCTTCTGAGTCACTCACATTCTGTTCATTTCTCCATTTCCTGAGTTTGAGTACACGTGAAGCCGGATTGGCATGTCATCAGTAAACAGGCACAGAAATATATATGCCATTTCCATTTTGGGTCAGCAGAAATGCATGTTCTAGATCAGTAACTAGCCAGGCTGGCGTCAAATAGTACAGTGTTTTACTTTGTTAGGATTGATGTAATGGTCTTCAAATCAAAACGATCCCTTTGCATATTTAACAATTATTTCAAGAGGGCAGAATTCATCCTACTTAATATTTTGTTTATATTCCCTTTTGTTTGTTTCATTATTTATTTATTCATTTTTGTTCTTAACAACAGACCCAGTTTTCCCAGGATTGAATATTCTATGTCCTGCGAAGCACCATATTGCATCTGGTGGTAATTTTCATTTTAGATTAATCTGGGGATTTAGCTACTCTATTTTCAGGCTTACACTAGATCTATAAAAAGGTGTTTAATATAATCCTATTCCTGAATGTATTTCAAGTAGCAATAGAGAAATATAGAAACAATAGACTAGAAATATCTGTTGATTTGGAAAATTCAAATTCATATTTTGCTTTACATCAAATTATGGGAGGTAAAATAAGTGAACATAAACTTTTTTATTTCTATAATCCTGAAAAAAATGCTGTTGGATTGGCAGTGAAATTATGTTAGAATTTGTGATTTCTAAAAATCACAATCAGTTTTGACTTGTTTTTAATTTTTCAGTGTAAGGTAATATTCTAGCAAGATGAGGGCATAATTTTTAGATATGTGCTTTTCTATCTTTTTTTAGAAAAAAGATTTATTTGTTCTTTTTAGTTATACTTTATAGTAGAGTTATTTTTGGTATATTATACATACATGAAGTATAACTTATTTTAAATTGGATCCTTTTCTTTTGGTTGTACATGGTATGGATTTACTCTGGTCATGTATTCAAATACAAAGATAGGATAGTTATGTCCAATTCATTCTACTATCCTTCTTATTCCTTTTCTCCTCCCTTTCTTTTGTTTCCTTTTGTCTAATCCAATGGACTTCTATTCTTCTCCTCCCTGCCCTCCCTTGTTTGGGTTAGCATTCACATATCAGAGAGAATATTTGGTGTTTTTTTTTTTTTTTGGTGGGGGATTGGCTTATTTCTCTTAACATGATAGTCTCCAGTTCCATCCATTTACTGGCAACTGCAATAATTTTATTTTCTTCATGGCTTAGTAATATTCCATTGTATATAGATACCACCTTTTCTTTATCCAATCATCCATAGAAGGATGCCTGGGTTGATTCCATAGCTTGGTTATTGTGAATTGAGCTGTTATGAATATTGATGTGGCTACATCACTATAGTATGCTGATTTTAAGTCCTTTAGGTATAGACCAAGGAGTGATATAACAGATCAAATGGTAGTTCCATTCCAAGTTTTCTAAGGCATCTCCATACTGCTTTCCATAGTGGTTATACCAAATTGCAGCCCCACCAGCAATATATGAGAGTACCTCACCGACATTTTTTGTTACTTGTGTTCTTGATAGTTGCCATTCTGACTGATGTGAGATGGAATCTGAGTTTAGTTTTAATTTGCATTTCTCTAATTGTTAGACATGTTGAACATTTTTTCATATATTTTCTGACCATTCATATTCCTTCTTCTGTGAATTGTCTGTTCAGTTCCTTTGCCCATATATTGATTGGGTTACTTATTTATTTTGGTGTTAAGTTTTTTGAGTTCTTTGTATAACCTGGGGATTAATGCTCTCTCTGAGGTACAGGTGGTAAAGATTTTCTCCCATTCTGTAGGCTCCCTGTTCACATTCTTGATTATTTGCTTTGAGGGTGAAGAAACTCTTTCATTAGGTACCATCCAATTTGTTGATGATTTTTTATTGTACTTCTTGCACTTTAGGAGTCTTGTTGAGGAAGTCAGTTCCGAAGCTAACATGATGTAGGGTTGGCCTGCTTTTTCTTCTCAGGGTCTCTGGTCTAATGCTGAAGTTCTTGAGCAGATATGTGCTTTTCTATGCGATCCTCTTTTATTGTTTATTATCATTAACTGGGTAGTTGAAAACTTGTTCAGAGATTCCTACAAAAATACAACGTGAAAAGAGTTCCTCTTCAATGATATTTACAGGAAACCAGCCTTACAATATTGTTGTTATGCTTTGAATCTGGAATGTGCCCCAGAGTCTCAGATGTTGAAGATTTGGTCCCAAGTGCAGTAATGTTCAAGTGGGACTTTTGAGAAATGCTTGGATCATGAAGGCTCTGACCTCAACAGTGTATTAATCCATTGATAACTAAACAGACTACTGGGAGGTGGCAGAAACTATAGGCAGGTGGGGAATGGTAAGAGGAAGCATATCACTGACAGTGTGCCCTTGGGAAGGATGTCTTGACCCTGCCCCTTTCCTCTCTCTCTCTCTTTCTGCTTCCCAGCTCCCAAGAGCTAAACGGCTCTTCTGCCATATTCCTCCACCATGATGTTCTGCCTTACCTCAGGCACAAAGCAATGGAGAGAGAGATAACCATGGAATGAAACCAGGAGTCAAGTAAACGTTTGCTCCTCTAAGTTCTACTTTTCAGGTATTTTGATCACAGCAAGGAAAAACTGATACCAAAAATCGGTACTGAGAATGGGACCCTTCAGTGATTATAATGGACCATGTGGTTCAGAAGCTTCTGGAACTGGTTTGTGGGGAAGGTTTGGAAAACTTTGGAGATGCAGACTAGAGAAGCCCTACAACAATATAAGCAGAGCTTAGTAAGTGATTCTGGTGTTATTGCAGATGATCAGAATGCCAAAAGGAATGAGGACAAAAAAAGACTGATCTCACGAACTTTCAAAGAGGAATGAGAACTTGATTGGGAGTTGGATTAGAGGTCATTCATGTTACGTTGAGGCAAAAAACTTGCCTACATGTTTTTCCGTGCACTAAGACTTTGTGTGAGGCCAAATTGAAAAGTGATGGACTAAGTACTCTAGTGGAGGAAATTTCAAGGCAGCACAACACTCAGGCTGTGACCTGATTGTTGCTGGTGGCTTTTAGCCAGATTTGTAGTGAACATCATGAGCACAAAGCAGAATAGAAAGATTGGAAAAACTTGAAAGTTGGCCAGAGAAGCATATGTAAAGATGGGGTTAAGGAAGGTGTGGCTAATCCCCAACCCTTGACTATGCTGAGTATCCACCCCAGGGCTTAGTGTATGCTAGATAAGCACTCTATCGCCGAGCCACAGCCCAAAGTTTCCAGTTCTTTAAACCTTAAAATCTATTTAACTTTTCAAAACCATTTCCCTTATCTTTGGCATAAACTACTAATACTTGGCGCTTACTGTGAGCCATGGGGTGTGTTACAAACTGGATATACTTAATCTAATTTAATCTTTGTTCATGATCATACTAAAAGGATACATGCTATTCGGAACTTAATCACTGGAATTTACTGTTGATTCCAAAATATAATGGGTCACTGTAATGAATCCAATTGTGTTTCAATGGACTGCATTACGGTGTAACATGTTGATGTTTGATACCTACCTAATAATGGACAAACTGGTGACTAAAGATGACTCACAACATCCTATACAAGTTTCAAATAATCTCTGTTCCATTTTTAACATTTCATCTGTGTTCATTTCAGCACAAGAAATCTAATAAATCTTACTGACTAGCTTGGCAGGACTTGAAAATCAAATTGGAGAGCAGGCTTGGGAGATATCTAATTCCAGAGTCTTGGGGCTATGTGAAAATGATTGAAAGTGATACCCTTCCCCATTTCCAGTATCCTAGTTCCCTCTTGGAATTTTTCTAAGTCTCATCTCAGGAGATTTGGCCCATTAACTAATAATTGACTGTTTTTTTCTATATTAACCAATCTGTCTTGACAGTTTGGTTGGCAGTCAGCTCAGTCAATCAGTAACACATTTTTTTTTGATAATATATGAGTTCACTCAGAACAGTCAAACAGATATTACACTGACTTAGTAAATATTATAACATTTTATGTTCACATGATCATCATGAACTTTTTATTAAACTTTATGATCCTAGCATACCTTGACCTTTGTGTACTTAAAGTAAAAAAAAAATCACTGGATTCTCAGAGGAGATTAAAATCACTATGTACATGTCTTTTTTTCCCCCAAGATATTCAGAGACATAGCAGTAGAAATGGCATATTTATAATGGCATGCAAATGTAGATTTTTGCTAAATATTATCCAAATTGAATATTTCTTCCAGTCCATGTTTTACCATTCATCTTGAACTACTAAACATATAAGACAGCATGTGAAGGGTATTTATGCAGCTGTAATTGCAATTATTGTCTTTTTCTTCTCCAAATCCTGCTGAGCAATCAATCTTTAAAAAAAAAAACAAAACTGCAATCACCTCCTGGTTTTTGATCAACATGCTGCATAATTTGATTTCAAGTAACTGGAAGAGATATACAGACTCAGTTTAATAAATCACATGGGAATATGGTCTTCTGTATTTAATTAAGATGCTTTCAGAAGTTAAAAATCTGAAAATAAAGATGGGAAACTATGATATATCGTAGAACTAAAAAAATCTCTTCTTGAGGGCTGGCCAGTGATAGTACAATTTCTGTCAAATCTAAACACATGCTATCATGATATGAAATCAAAACAATATGCAGAATTCAGTTACACAGATGATGGAAAGAAAATAATGAAGTTTAGATGCACTTTTGCATGTGGATTATGCTATCTGGATAATCTCTAATTTTTCCAAACAGACATGATGATAGTCAAAGTGTCTGTAAATTGGTTTTAAAAATCAAATTTAGTGGGTCTAAAAAAGTTTAGAGGCAAATGGAATCTCTGAATTCCTTGTGGGAAATTTCTACCACAGCCTTCACGTTTCCAATAAAGATTAAATGATATGGGTGAGTAGTTGCTCAATAAGTCTCAGGAATATAGTATTCAGTATACTGTGGCATAAAAACAAAGCCCTCCTTTCTGTCCACCCCTTCAACAGAGATGAAGATGTTTAAAAATAGCTTTGATGTTGAGGATCTTGTTCCAATCAAAAAGGAATTTATCTCTTCATTTTAAGCTCAGTAAAATTAATTTTATTAGGCTCTGAAATTTGACAAAATTGGCATCCATGAAGCAAGATCCATCATTATACTTCAATGATTGTTTTGTAATTGCATAGGCAGTAGCCACTGTACTAGTATATGTGCTATACAGAACAGATCATTCATTTGATCTACATTTATGTTTCCTTATCTGGAAAATGGGAATAATAGTAACAGCTTATGAGGGTGTTGAGAGAATTGAAAGCATCTTATGAATATATTAATAGCAGAGTGTAAGTGTGAAATAAATACTGGTTGTTAGTCTTGTTTCTGTGGTCTTAATCATCAGTTTAGAAAAACTGTATAATTTTCAGGCCCATAAAGTGCATATTTTATTGAACTCCTCCTAAACAGGATATTAGAAGAGATTTCAGAGCTGTTTAGATTCATTATCTCATCTAATCCCAGATCCTGTTATTGAGGTCAAGGAAGTATTAACACC
Source organism: Urocitellus parryii (assembly GCF_045843805.1). Lineage (NCBI taxonomy): Eukaryota > Metazoa > Chordata > Mammalia > Rodentia > Sciuridae > Urocitellus > Urocitellus parryii. Next base: position 118,899,010 of record NC_135531.1, read on the forward strand.
AAGTCATGAACTTATTTGGTTGGGGTAAAGTCCTCAAGTAGCCAAGGATAAAGATTTAATTTCTTTTTGGACTGGTCACTATGAGGGCTTAATTAAAATTTATCAATTAGTCATCTATTACATGCCAGCCGTTGCCTAAGGAGTTTTATTTTTGTTCATTATCTCTGATGAGTGTCATGAGTGTCTTGCAAGATAACATGAAGCCTGGAAGGGAGAGGTAACCTCTACTAAACAATTAATAAGCAGTGAAGCCTAAATTCAAACCTGGATCTTACTACTTTTTGAAAGCCTATATGATGTGTAGGATAGTCCCCAGACTCTATGATCTTAGACTGAAATTAAAAACTCTGTACACTGTCTTACAAATGCAAGCTGTTTAGCATGAATGTACTCTGAAGAGATCCAAGTGGATGCTTAGATGTTTAAATTTTAAATAAGTTTTAAGAGTCAATTGCAAACCTGAGATAAAAAAGTATCATCAATTCTGTCCTCTGATTCTCTTTTTTTTTCTCTCAGAGAAGAATTCAACATTGTATTTGCTGATAAGAGTATATTTTAACAGTCTCAAAAGAGATATGAACATAATTTTAAATTTAATCACTGAAACAATCTATTGAAATTGCAAAATTCTTTGCCATGTTTTGAGAGATTTAATTCAAAGTTGGGATAACTTCTTGTCATGTTACAAATATTCTGGGTTGTTTTATTAAAATAGTACTTCTTTAAATTAGATATAAAAGATTAACCTTTAGTGAAAATGAATAAGAAATCTAAAGAACCATTATATGTTTGTGTGTGTGTGTGTGTGTGTGTGTGCATGCGTGTGTATGAGAGAGAAACAAACAACTTTTTCTTACATCTTTACCTCACTGAAAAGTTAAGAACAAGTATATTCTTTAATGAATTCCCAAATTTTATAGATCAAATTATTTTTAGTTTTTGGGTTCTGTGTCTCTTTCCCTAGGGATCACATATAATATGGAAGGGCTTTTGACCATTGAAGGAGTCATCATATGGTCTGAAGAAAGATGCAGCCCAGATTTGGAGCTCTGTTTCAGCAATAGGCATTCTTTCTGTTACTTCAGTGTGGTTTCATTCTGAATGCAATCCAGTGTTACATCTAACAAATGCACATTAAACCTTTCTTTGTTAATAGATTCCAAGTGAGTTGTGTGAAAAAAGCACACTATCTTGAGTTAATATTACCCTTCTTGCTATCTGGTGTATCATCTGATTTTATTCTGGTGTATCATCTGATTTTATTCTGTCTTATATTTTATGAAGCAAACTTTCTGAAATTTATGAGAGCTCTGACTAATCAGGGGTGTATGTGGAAGTGGGTACTATGTGAGACATTTCAAAAGCAAAGTAATATGGCAATAGGGAGACTTTTGTAGGGAAAATTGAAATCTTGAAAGAATTAAGAAATGAAAATTATATTTAAATGAGGTTTTCCAGTTTTGTCTTTGATATTAAACTAATGAAGTAATTGATTTCAGAAGTTAAAATAGAAATTTAAAGGTCATAATAATATCAATGCAAAAATAGCCCAGACATTGGAAGAGATGGAGAGTTCATTTAAATATGTGAATGATTTGATTAAATGGATCTATTAATATTAATTATGCCATTATCATTTGCTGTTTTCCAGAAGGAAAATTGCCAGTTTATAACTTATTGGTAGAGATACTAAAATGTAAATAGAGGTTGACAACCCTGCTTCTATACTTATTGTTTGTGATTCAATCTAATGTTGAAGAAATAAAGTCTAGTATGTTAGCTTTCTGTCACTATGACGAAATACTTGAGATTAATTAAACAACTTAAAAGGAAGAAATGTTTATTTTTATGCATGGTTTTAGAGGTTTCAGTCCATGATTGCTTGGCCCTGTTGCTTTGGGTCCTGTAGGGAGGCATTGTATCATGGCAGAAACTTGTGACAGAGGAAAAACTGTCTCATGGAAGCTGGAAAGCCAAGAGAAAGAGGAAGGGACTGGAGTCTCCATTATCCTGTTCAATGTATGTATCCCCCCATTCCTACCTTCTTCCACTAGGCCCTAGCTCTTAAATGTTCTACTACCACGGAGAAATACCACTGGCTGGTGACCAACCCTTTAACACAAGGGTGTTTGAGAACCACTCCAAACTATAGAATCTAGTTCTGGCAGATATCTAGAAGTAAAGAATTTTCTTCTGGGTGTTATGTTCTATTGGTTTACCATGCTTGGCTTTTAGCTGGGTTTTGGAGCTTCCTGATTACAGGTTTGGTTTATTCTTCACACATTTGCATAATCCCCTTGAATTTGCATAACCCCCTTGAAGTAAGAGGGTTCCCTCAAACCTCTGGAAGGACACTTGTTAGCCAAAACGTAGCCAAAGGACCTAATGTGCTCTTTCTGACTAGCAGAGATAGAGGGGTGGCTTAGTTTAAAAGATATTTCTTAGTCCAAAAGTTTGTATTATTATTTTTTTTTAGCTTGGAGATGTGTGAGGGTAGAAATAAAGAATTTTATGTCTGAAAAACTACCTCATCAGCGATAGAGTTGTCTCTTAACTCTGCAAACTGATGTTTTCTTCTTTAAGCAATTGACATTTAATGAGGAAGAAAACAACATTTTGAAGGTTGTATTTATTTTTTTTAATACTGTGACTGTCCTAGTGTTTGGAAGATAATGTTTTTATGTGCAGTTTAAAATGTTTGATATCAATTTGAGTCCTAAACAGATACATTTCATTAAATTCTCAAGACTTTCCTTTTCACCCCATTAAGTTCCATTATCAAAATTACCAGGCAATATCTTAAAGGCTTAAAAGTTATATCTCTAATAATTGCACAGGTCTCTTCCTTCTTTTTGAATGTGAAATGCTATTTTAAATGAATCATAGCATGAGTTTAGCTGCCAATTTGAATCCCCACATCTGGGAATCGTCCCAAGATTACACACTTCCTGTCTGTAGGAGGTAGCATTCTCATTATGAGCATCAACAGCAATGATTTGATGCTGCAATAAAAAGGCACCCCAAGTGAGTCCATATGATAAAATATGGGAAAAGGGGATGTGGATGTTTTGGGTCCTCGACATATGAAGATAATTAAATCTTGAAACTTTAATTTCTTTTCTTCCTTTTATAACTATGCCTGGCCTAAAGTCTAAATGAAAAAAAAAATAACAAACTCAAAGATTTAAAATATGGGAAGAGGGGTGTGGTGCCATATGGCAGCCCAAACAAAATTACCCAAACACTTCAAAAACAAGCAGGGCACGTTCTTCCCTCTGCTTAGTCACCATATGTGAGCTCCACACATTGAGAAGCTGCCGTCAAGTTGATTCAAACAGACTCTTTGTCTTTAGGATATCTATCTATCTATCTATCTATCTATCCACACACACACACACATACATGCATACACATATATATGTATATTTAACATATAATATATGTATATATATATATATATATATTTTTTTTAAACAAAAGTGAGGGGACCTAGAGAGGAACTACAATGAGATCTATCCAGGATCTGATCCCCACATTGCAAGTGTTTTGGAACCACTTTTGAAGTGAAAAAAGTTTCTGAAGAAGGAAGAGATATATAATAAAAGAAGTATTGTCATTAACAAGAGGCGATCTTGTCTTTGGAATTGGACTGTTCTGGGAGTGGTTCTGAGAAAATTAAAGAGGCCTATTTTTGTCCTAATGGGATTTATCATTGGAAAAGAACATTTTTGTCCATGAAAAAAACAAACATTTTTATCAAAATCATGGAAATAAATTATTTCACTAAGTGAAGAAAAACTACACAGGAAATGTTGGCAAAGTGGGGTTATAGGTTGTTGGTGGATCCTTGATTCCTCACCTTTTGAACCCAACCTTTCATTTTCTTCCTGCATAGCCTATAATTGCACATATTTTTTTGCTGACTTCCAGCACAACACCTCCTTTGACCTTTTCCTTTGAAGTTACTCATTTGGTTTATTTAAAACATGTACATTGCCTTAGGGCCAGGAAATCTTGTACCATCTGTGGGATTATATACACAATATATAAACTAAATACATAAAATTTAATTGAGAACTTAATATAAATAGTAGGGAAGAAAATCCCAAGCAATATTTATTAGATGTCAAAACAAAAAGGATTTTCTAGAGGTCTAGAAATGAACTCGATAAAGCAGAAAAGGAGACAGTATTTAGAAGTTTAAAAGGACCCTATATTAGTTTTAGATTCTGATTTAAGCAGTATAAGATGACTGATTTTCAGTTAAATAACTGTGTTGAATTGAGCATTCACTGAATGCTTTAAAAGGCTATGTGGATAAGTGACTCCTTAGTTCTATAGACACTTTTGAATACTTAATATTTGTTAGAAAATTTAATATTTGCTCACTATAGGAGCAAATATTTTTTTTCTTTTTTCTAAAGTTGTGCTTATTTTTATTCACTTAACCTAGGATATCATGGTGTGACAAACATTTTTAGTGGCCTCACTATAAGGAATTGGAACAGAATAAAAATATTATTTATATTGTTTTGGCTAGCTGTAAAAATACTAAGTTATTGAATCATTTTGGAGTTTATATTATAACAATTTAATGTTCTAATGTTTTTGAATTCGACATTACTGCTGAATTAGTTCTTTGTATATTTAATATATATAGCGTCATGCTAGTTACCACAATACTAATTGAATTGCTCTAACACATTATTTATTGAAAGGTCAGGCTCTTGGCAATCTCAATTCTCTTTAGGTTTGTAACAGTTTGAATTTTAAAATATACCCTTATACTGACGCACAATAAAATTAGTGTATGGAATTGGTTCCCAAAACCCATTCCTATGTCCAAATATTATTAACTAAGCTGAATTTATTTAAAAACTAAGAGCAAAAAGAACTTTGAAATATATGTGGTCTAGATTATTAATCATCAAAAGCTCATCTTCTTTTCTGAATCTCTTGCCTGACAATCGTCTTCAACAGTGATTTCCATCCTCCCTGTGCTTGTTCATTCTTTTGACTCCTCAGCATAAGCTAGCCCTACATTGCTGAGAAGCCAAAATGAAGCCATCTGGGTGCAAAAGCGGCAAGTGTGACTCCAGGTCACTGATATGCAGCCCGAGGGTTCAGAAGCAGACCTTTCTTCCTTCCTCCGTTTATTTTTAAATTCCTATTTGGAAGCCAAAATTTGCAACTACAAAAGTCCTTCAACAGCTAACTAATCCATAGTTCGTTTCATTTGATCTTAAAGTTCATGGAGATTCACTTTTCTCAGTGGCTGGACCCCATTTACCTGTCGGTGCAAATCAGTGTAGATCAGGCAAGTGAACCAGAGCTCCAAAGGAAAAGGTCTGTATAGGCCATCTAAAAAGTTATCAGAACAGACTTGCCCTTTGGTAAAAAGGCATTGGAATGGAATAATGTCTGTTTTGCCTGAAGACAAGCACTCAAATGATGTCAACCATGCTTGAAGAAGGCATTAAAGCATCTTCTATTTAAACAAATGGGGCAATGGATTCTAATAGCAAAGCAAAGTTGCTTTTTATGACTCCAGTGTGCTTTATTGGTCCACATACTGCAGTTTTCTTTTCTTAAGATGATTTACTTATGCGACTCTAACTATGACTTCAAAATGTTCAATACATCAGTGATTTTTAAAATTGTGTTTTTGTACATTGATTTTATTTTGGAATAAAACTATAGAAAACATGAAGACTGGTTCTATCGTCCAGCTATGAAGGGCCTATAATAATAAAGTAATATACTAATTTTTTTTAAGTTACAGATATAAGGAAAAACATGTTGGAGAATATAATTGTTATGAGTTGTAGATAATATAGTAGAAGAGTTGCCTGAATAGATAAGACAGTGAAATGCATGTGATGTGGATCTTTACACATTTCAGGTATGAAAATACCATCTATATCACTTGATCTTAAAACTTCATGTTTGAAAATTAGTGTTATGGTAACAAGAACTCTCAGGTGTGTTTCTTAGGCCATGTATTGAGGACTTTGACCCATATTTGCTCACTATAGGAAGACTCTTCTTTCTAAAGTTGTGCTTATTTTTATTCACCTAACCTAGGCTATCATGGTCTCAGAATTTAAGGAACATATATTTTGATTTTTTTTTTTTTTACAGCACTGGAGACTGAACCCACAGGTGCTTGACCACTGAACTACAATCCAGGCCTTTTGAAATTTTATTTAAGATGGAGTCTCCCTATGTTGCCCAGGCTGACCTTGAACTTGTGATCCTCCTGCCTCAGCCTCCTGAGTAGCTGGGATTACAGATGTACACCACCGCACTTGCTTATTTTGATAGTTTTTAGTTACCTTACAAATACATAAAACTTAAAAATGTCAGGAAAGAAAAATAGATTAAAATAAAGGTGTTAGACATGATACATGACAAAAGACTTCATATCTAAAGGACTCCTTTATTTATCTGCCTGCTAGTTTTTCCTTTGGGCTTAGTGCTCTAATGCTGTGTTTTCAACTTAAGGGTCTTTGAGCAGGATAATATGTGCTGAATTAGCCTGATCCTCAGAGTGGTTCTTGTGTATTTATACAGGTGGTGGCCCAGTGCCCCTGTCTCTACACATCAGAAACTTTAACTTACTGTGACTTTATTTATGAATTCTTAAATTAAGTTGTATTTTCTGCTTTGCTTTCCCTCAGTGGAGGGGGAAGACAGCACCAGGGAGAGAATTTCATTTTCTCTTTTAACACTGTTATCAGAGGTGACTAGTGACTCCCCTCTATCCAGATTACTGAGTGATGGATTTCAATGGGGGACAAATAAATCATGTATATAATAAATAATGAATGAAGCAGTGATTATCTTAGATGAAGTTGCTATCTCACATTCTGATCCTATTACTACTTGTATGTGGGTGGTGTTATGATTATTCAGTGTGTATTCAACTCCTGATATTTCCTCTGTGAATCTGATCCTTCTCCAGGATTCTCCACCAGAGGAAAATAGGCTCCATTGGTCCAATTGCCCAAGCTGGAGGCACAAATGTGATTCTGTTTTTTCGTCAGGCCTCAAATATGTTTTTAATCCATTCATTCCTCATCATGCTCATTATATTCCTGGTCCATAGTCCTTTTACCAGGACTTTTTCAGGCGCCTTGTAACTAGTCTCTTTATATTCAAAACCACTTGTTATGAAGCAGACAGGATTTTTAAAAAATCATAAATACATTTAAAATGCTCCAATGGTTTTTGTTGTATTTCAGATCAAAATACATTAGAATATATCTTTAACACAACTTTTTATGATCTCTGCAGTCTGGTTCCTACGTATTTTTCTGTCTTAAGCCACCACCCCTTTGATTAATCATTACCTTCTTTCAGATACTCTGGCCTGAATTTAGTTCCCCCAAAAGGCAAAATTCTTTTTATCTAAGAACCTTTACGCTTGCTCCCTCTGGTTCAAATACTTTTTCTCCCTATGTTTTGTCTACTCATCCTTTAAATCTCAGGTTAAATGTTACTTCCTTGTTGAAGAGAATCTCTTAAGGACTAATTTAAACTAGATACATCCTGTTACTGTCTTTCATAGTGTGTAGTACAGTGTGCTGAAATCCTGCACATTGCCAAGAAAGGTCTGTTTTTAGGACTATCTCCTGGAAGAGAACTTCTAAGCTCTTGAAATATTTTTCTGCCTGATGTGAGATTCTTGTATGCCTGACACCTTGGGCTACACTGTGTCATTTTTATTAGAAAGCTTATGCTAAAAATGTGATTTGTGATAAATGCCTGATTTTGCTAAGGGAGTTAAAGGTTGAGGTCAATCACACAGGAGCTGAATACCTCTGCATCCAGGTCCCAATTAAAATCTTGAGTACAAGGCTCAGGAGAGCTTTCCTGATTGGCAACACTTCACATGTATTGTTGCCCATTATTGCAGGGAAAATTAAATTCATCCCTATGGAACTCCATTGGAAATGCATGCCTGAAATCTTGTGCCTGGTTCACCTTTTCCCTTTGCTGATTTTAGTCCATATTTTTTCCTCTGTTATAAATCATATCTGTGAGTATAACTGCTTTTTTGAGTCTTGTGAATCCTTCTAGTGAATCATTGAGGCTGACAGTGATGTTAGGGACACTAACATACATTATCTTGCTTGTTTCCTTCAAAATAATTATATCAATTTTTTCACTATATATAATTGTTTATTGTTTATTTTTGCTTGATACTTGTATATTCCAGTGAAAATTAGGCAGTGCATTATTTTGTTTCCCACTGTATACCCGGTCCCTGGCATAGCACACTTGACACTCGATAAATATTTGGGGAATTGAAAATTAAATGTACCATGAAAAGACATGGAAGAAGCTTAGATGAATTCAGTATGTACAAGAAGCTAATCTGAAAAGGCCATATCTGAAAAGTCTGCATGATTTCATCTAAACGATGCTCTAGAAAATGAAAAACTGTAGAAATAGTGAAAAAATTGGTGACTGCCAGGGTTTGATTTGAAGGGAGGTATTAATAGGTGGAGCACAGAGGATTTTTAAGGCAGCAAAATTACTTTGTATGATGCTGTGATGGTGTATCCAAACTACTCTGCCTTAGTCTGAATCCATAGGATGTACTCTAGCAAGAATTAACTCTTGCGTAGATGACAGACTTTGGGTGACTGGGTGTAATGTGGATTTATCAGTTTAACAAATGGACATTCTGATTGGGGGGGTTGATAATGGGGAAATAGGCATATGTGGATATAGGTAGTATATGTGAAATCTCTATCCATTCTGCTATATTTGGCTGTGAACCTAAATTTTTCTGAAAGATACTATTTTAAAAATGTAAAATTAAATGTAATTTAAAAATAAATAGCTCTGAAGACATATTTATAAAGATTTAGTAACATCTGATTTCAGTCTTTCACTAGTATGATTTAGCTTTAATACCTGAATAATTACATGTATCATTGGAAATACAAATTCATAAGATTTTATTTGGGATTACTGGCTTGCATTAATCCTAATAACTGTGTTTCCTTTTGTTCTCTGAGTTGATATTATCTTGTCACATTTGTATAAAATTCCTAATACCATCTCTAGGTTGATATGGAGGGTTTTGGAGTGACTGATGGAATAGAAAGGAGAGACAAAAACAGTGCAAGCAGAATTGTTTGGGTTGGCAGAAGAGAATAAAATGAAGCAGTGATTGATGAGCTGTCACCAGGAGAAGAATTCTAAAGCTGTGAAGTACATAATTAATTAAAGGACTTGTAACTTCTCTTGACCTACATTTTAAATTGCAGCAAGTTAGGAAACCAGGACTAGAAGTCTCTAAAGATATGAAATGGAATAGACAATAGCTTGACTTATAAATAGGAAGAACAGGAGTAATGAAATATTAATTTAGGAGTTTCAAAAATATCTGCTATAGTGACTGATAGGAAGAAGTGTTCCACTATTTTCTACATGTCCTTGAATTTATCTCTGTGTTCTGAGAAACTTGAAGGGGTTCTTCCCTGGTCCTGTGTTGCTCACTGCCTGTGATTGATGGAAACTGATGTAGGGGAAAGTAGAGGAAAGAATTCAAGGGGCTAACAGAAACCAGTCATGATATGAGACAGAAAACTGAAAGGGAACACTCATTTTTGAAGATTTTTAGACCCAACTTGTCAGGATACACCTTAAAATGTTAATATCATTCTAAATTGAACTTTTTGTTGCATGGATAGAAATTCTCCTCTGTACATAAAGATGGAGGGTATTTAAGAGGTTTTTTTTTCGGGGGGGGGGTCTTATTTTTGCCTGTTTTTAACTGCCTGGTATATATTCCTTTTCCTATTAAGCTTCCAGGTTTCCCATGGAAGATCTATTCTTTCCTAGTCACAGCCTGAGTATTCAAAACTTCTGTCTCAGTCAGATTTGTACTCGGAAGTTTAAATCTAGAGTAGAAATATCAGCTGGAAACTGGTTGTTCCAGCTCCTGAGCCCTGAAGAGACAACCACTAAATTCTGCTCTCTGTATTTTCAGAAATGCCATAATTCTTTGTCTTTGCCCAAGCAAAGTAATTTCTTTGAGTTTGAGATACCAAACACAGAGCTAGGGCCTCAAGGTTGAGAAATGTTCATCTCTCATTGCTGTGAATGAGGCATGGCTTGGGAAATGTTCATATGCTGGTGGAGATGTGTCAAAGCAGATATATTTTTAGGGGCTCCGTGTAATGCCTTTTCTGGCAATGGTGCTTTTATTCTAATTAATACATGATCTATCACTGAAGAAAATGCTTCTTAGTACCCTTTTCACTGAAAAATTGGATCTGGTTACCATTGCTCCCAAATAGAGTGAATGCAGTGAAATAAGCTCATAGGTTTTAGCTGCTGCACTACTTTTTCTGCTCACTGTCATTCAATAAACAGAATGTATTTAATATGGAACGTACTGTGCTAGGGGCTAACGGGGCTGCTTCTGATCACACTTGTTAGATGGAAACTTAAGAGCCTTGAGGAAAAACTTTAACAGACACAATTCAAAACTTTTAGGTTTAAAAGATATGGTTTTGTCAAACAACTGTTTTAGTCAGCTTTTTCATTGCTGTGATCAAAAAACTTGACAATTAAAGGAGAAAAAGTTTATTTTGGGCCTCACAGTTTCAGAGGTCTCAGTCCACAGATGGCCGACTTCATTCCTGAAGTGAGGCAGAATATCATGGTGGAAGCGTGTAGCAAGGGAAAGCAGCTTGGAACACGTCACCAGGAAGCAGAGAGAAAGAATCCACTTGCCAGATACAAAATATATACTCCAAAGGCACACCTCCATGACCCATCTCCTCCAGCCAGACATACTGTACCTGCCTTCTCTTACCACTTAGTTAATCCTGATCAGGGGAATCAATTCACTGATTGAATTAGATCAAATCTCTTATAATCCAATCATTGCCTATAAACCTCTTGCATTGTCTCACACGAGCTTTTGAGGGAGGCCTCATGTCTAATCCATAGCAGCAACAGTTCCTGAATACAGTCTTACATTTCACTATGTAAGACTTCATGGGATTCTCCTACTAACTAGTTTTCATACTGTTAGTGAAAATATCCTTTATCTAGTTAAAGCATTTACTAAGTCCCATTTCAGCCTTCTTCTCTAGGATAAGTAATTTAGTTATGTTAACTTTATAATATAATTAAACTAAATATTGCTTTAAAAGTGTTTAATCCCATTACTGACATATTCCCCAATTAAACCAGGTGCCTGGCAAAGACAGCTGTGTTAGTGGCCTTGTAAAAGCTAAAGAGGTTTCATATTATTTGCTATTCTGTGCTGTAAATGTCCATCTGGCAGAGACCTGGAGGAAACAAACAAAACCACACCATCACAACCATTGGTTCTCAGTGAGGCTTGACACTTGACTATCCAAAATGGGTCTGAACCATGTCCTGTTTATTAAAAAACAATCTCCAGTATAGAATACTCTGTTTTGCCATACAATGCTAGAAAATCAACTTTCAAATAAAAAAAAATGTATGAATCTGATACCTGTCCAGTGAAATCCAATAGTTAACTGGGCTAAGTAATCTTGCATATCTTACTTTCTCATGTCCTGTGACCCCTGTTGGGTGAGGGAGGGTGGTGGTCACATTGCTTTACTGCTTTGCCACTTTGTCATGATCAAGGTATGTGTCTGCCATTATTATCTCTTTGGTCATAAATTTCCTTCTATAGTTTTTTTTTAATTTATATAATTCTAACTTTAAAATTGACAGGTAACATTTAGCATGTTGTTATGGTTTGGGAAGTGAAGTGTCCCCGAAAGTTCACATATGAGACAATGCAAGAAGGTTCACAGAAGAAACAATTGAGTTATGAAAGACTTAACCCAATCAGTGAATTAATCACCTGATAGGATTGAGTGATAACTAAAGGCTAGTGGGGTATAGCCGGAGGAGGTGGGACATTGGAGGCATGGCTTTTGGGTATATATTTGTATCTGGCAAGGGAAGTGTCTCTTTCTGCTTTTCAATCACCATGGGAGTTGCCTTTCTCTGCCACAGTGTTCCACCATGTTATTCAGCCTCACCTCGAGCCTTGAGAAATGGAGCCTGCTGTCCATGGACTGAGGCCTCTGAAATTGTGAGTCCCCAAATAAACTTTTCCTCCTCTACATTTGTTCTGGTCAGGTCTTTCAGTCCCAGCAGTGAAAGAGAAGACTAAAATACATGTTCTCCAGATTATGTAGGCAAAGTGTATATTTCAAGTAACTTCATGTCCATCATCCCTCTTTCCTTTTAATTTCCTCTTCTGATAAATGTCTAAATCTTAGAATAGGGGAGATGGAGATTTTTCTGGTGGTCCTTAGGTCATTCTGACATAAACATAAAGCTGATGTGAAATTTGTATCATAAGTTATGTCAGTTCTGTTTTAGTTCTTCCTGAGGCTATGGTTCTAGTAATTTGATATGCTGAGATTCAAGGCTAGGGGGGGTCAAAAGAGATGCCAGGGTGCAGCATTGAAGGAGCCTCTCACCTAGGTTCTTCTGCCTCTCACTTCAAATAAGCCATTCTTGAATTAGGAAACCCCTTTATGTGTTATAATTAGAATTTGAGCCCAAGCTTAGAGAGATCTCTGGTGAGTTTAGGAATAGAATTAATAAAAAAATTAATTGATCAGCTCCTTGTTCATTAAGTTTAAGGCCATGCCTAGTCCCCACTGTTATTATGAAAAAATTGAATTGATGTGTTTCTTGAATGATGTTTTATGCCTTTCTTAAAAAAACAAAAAACTGGCTATTTTCTGTAATGTACATGTAATAATTGGAACCATTTATTTGCCTTCACAATCCTTTCACTTAATTTAAGGTTAAGCCACATCTATTCCCTCTTAAAGACAAGTAAGTATTCAGACATACATAGTACACAAAATTTTTTTTTCTTTTTTTGTTAATTTTATTTTTTTAATTGGTTGTTCACAACATTACAAAGCTATTGACATACCATATTTCATACATTAGATTGGAGTGGGTTATGAACTCCCAATTTTACCCCAAATGCAGATTGCAGAATCACGTCGGTTACACATCCACAATTTTACATAATGCCCAATTAGTAATTGTTGGTGGTACACAAAATTTAATGACAATAAAATATTTAATAATGTACCAAAGACACTTTTTTTTACAGAGAGCAATGAGTACTCCTAATGATCAGTCAAAAGTTGGATGATGTTGAGAGACAGTAATATAAGAAAAAACTGGAAGGCCTTAGTGACTGGGTTCCTAGGACTGACTCTACCTCCAACTGGCAAAAATATCCATGTCTGTGAAAGTAGGGTGTTGGGCTAGATCATCTCTAGTTTTGACATAGAAATATCTGATAACAAAAGGTAAAGAAATAAATTTAAAAAATATATGTTCAAATAGTATGTGCAAAAAATATTTGGTTGGCCACATCATCTAAACTTCTACTTTTTTTCAAAAGAGTTGAAAAATTCAAACTAAAATACTCTTATTGATCTGGTAATGATCCCAGCAAAACATCCTGGTAATCTACAGTCAGTTTTTAAAATTTACACTCTCAACTGAGTTTTTAAAACCCAATCCTTTAAGCCAGTAAAGGTAGTGAGTTGAAATGGTAGTGAACTGAAAAGCATAGGTCATAGAGTATCTAATGAGGGCTTCAGATATCCACCTTATAATATAGGGCTCTGTGGGAAAGGATGGGACCCATGGTGGCCAGATCTTCTGATTTTCTAAGAAAATATATGCATCTGAATATTAATGCTACATCTCCTAATTTTAAAATGCTTTCAACCAATAAATTTTGCTTAATCTCTGTGCAGAGCAAACAAACACAACTGTAACTATTCTTTAAATATCTCTATATAATACAATTTAGATATAAGGTGTCCTCTAAAATTTCATGTCAAAATGTTCAAGAATTTCAGAGGTGAAATAATTGGGTTATGACAGTCTTAACCTAATCACTGGACTCATGCACTTATACAAATTTATTGCACAGTAACCATAGGCAGGTGGAAGTGACTGGAGAAGGTGGATCATTGTGGGCATGCCTTTGAGGTTTATAGTTTATTCATGGTGGGCAGAGGTCATTCTGCTTCTCATTGCCATGTCCTGAGCTCCTTTCCTCCTCTACACCTTTTTTCTATGTTGTTCTCTCTTATCTCAGTCTCAGTGTAATGGAGTTGGCCATCTTTGGAATGAGACCTCTGAAACCATGAGACCCAAGTAAATTTTACCTTCTCTACATTGTTCTTGTCAGGTATATTGGTTACAGCAATGAAAAGGTTGACTAACTTAGAAATAGGTCTCAAGAAGTAGAATTATTTCTGTTACTAACCTGACCATGTGGTTCAGAGGCCTGGTGTGTGTGTGTGTATGTGTGTGTGTGTGTGTGTGTGTGTGTGTGTGTGTGTGTGTGTTTTGGGGGAATTGAAAAGTTTAGAGATGCAAGCTGGAAAAGCTTTAGAATGTTGTAAACAGAGCTTAATGGGTGGTTTAGGTGGAAGCTCAGAAGACTAGAATTCACATAGAACTATGGACAGTAAAGATGGGACTCATGAGATTTCAGAGGAGAAGTAGAACTCTATTGGAAATTGGAAGATTAATGTTACATTCTGGCAAAGAAGTTGTCTACATTTTGCTCATGTTCCAACAGCTTTTGTGAGCCTGAATTTAAAGGTGATAGACTAACTAATCTGGCAGAAGAAATTTCAAGGCAGCACAGTATTCTGGGGGTGACATGGATATTGCTGGTGGCTTTTACTGTGATAACCAGGAACAGAAAACAGAGCAGAAAGATTCAAACAGCATGTAGTTTTGCCAGAAAACTCCAAGAAAAACTGAAACCAAGGAAGTTGTCATATTTAAAGAGATTACAGCCACTAAAATAAAATAATGCTAAATGCTTAAACACAGAAACAATAGAAAAGATAGTTGAGAACATATTAGGAATTGAAAGACCATACCTATCTCAGATTCCAAAGCATAAAAGTAAAAATTCTTTGAGAAGAGACCAGAGAGACAACTGGTTTGCACAGAGAGACCTAGGAAGTTGTTCCACTGTGCTTAGCCAAACATGCATTCAGAGCCTGCAACAGCAGTGATTCAGGAGGCTTGACTACTCCTTGAAATTTTGGCCGACCTTGGTGTCAACCACATGGTGCTGGTTCTGTAGGACTGCAGGATGCTGGAGTTAGGGGGATATGGAGGCTTTCATTGAGATTTCAAAGGAAGGACTGGGAGGCCAGGCAATATACAGCAGAGTTGGAGTCCCTGTGTGTTGTCTATGACAGAGAAATGCTTGAAGAGGTGAGAAGAAAGCCAAAGAGTGGAGATCCCCAAGATCAAGGGATACCAGAACCATGGGATGTCTTCTAAGGAAACCTGCAGGAATCAAGGAGAAACAAGCCAAGTGAGAGGCTATGTGGACTGCAAAAAACAAGGGCATAGGGGCAGAACTACAATGTCATGTATCTCAGATGTTAAACTGGAGCTATAGAACTTATTTGCCCACCTAGATTTTGGTTTTGCTTTGGTTACATCCTTTTTTTTCTATGCCTCTATTTCTCCCTTGTAGAATGAAAATATTTACTCTGTGTCATTATAGGTTGGATATATGTAATTTGCTTTTGATATTTTATAGGGGCTCATGCTGAGAGTTGGCCTTTAGTTTTAGAGGAGATTTTGGACTTGAACTTTTGGGTAATGCTAGAAATGTTAAAACAATGAGAAACTCTTGGAAATAGATGATTTTTTTTTTTTTTGCATTGTGAGATGGATGTAAGCTTTTGGGGGTTAGGGGTGGAATGTTATGTTTAGGTAGAGGTATCCCTCCAAAGCTCATGTGTTAGGCAATGCAGGAATTTCAGAGGTGAAATGATAGGTTTATGAGAATCTTAACCTAATCACTGGACTAATCCACTGATGGGGATTAACTGGGCAGTAATTGTAACAGGTAGTGAGTGACTGAAGGAGGTAGGTCAATGGAGGCCTGTCTTTGGGATTTATATGTTGTCCCTGGTGAGCAGAGTTCTCTCTGCTTCCTGATTACCATTTCCTGACATGCTTTCCTCTTCCACAACTTTCTGCCATGATGTTTTGTTTCACTTAGGTCCAGGGCAATGATGTTGGTTCATCTATAGACTGAGACCTCTGAAACCATAAGCCCCAAATAAAGTTTACCTCCTCTACATTTTTTTTTCATGTCTTTTGGTCACAGCAATGAAAAATCTGACTAAATCAGCATGGCTCACAAACTAGGAGTTGTGCAAACATTCACTGGCACAGGGTTTGTGATGTCTACTGTGAGAAGCCTCAACAATGGTTTCTAAAGCACATTTCCCTGGAGCCCAGCAGATATTTTGTGGCTCTGCCTCAGAACTCCTTGCATATTTTATTTTTTACTTGTTTGTATTGGCCTAATATTTCATTTGAATACAAGGTTATTTTGAAAACTATATGAAACTTGTCTAAACACTTTCAAAGTGTTTAAACAGCACTGGGCAAATAGTAAACTTACTTATGTGTAAGCTACACTTGTTAGTAAGACCTAAGTTAATGTCCTAATTATTCTACCATGCTGTTACAAAGAAAGATAATATTTTAATTTCATGAAATTCAAAAGCAGTTTAATACATCTTTAAAGTTTTTATAATATCCAGAAATAGCTATACTTTGTGTAAGGCTTTCATGTGCAAAAAATTCCAAAAAGAACCTTTACTAGTTTGCAACCTTACTTTTCATATTTTTTCTTTTAAATAAAAAAAAATATGTAAGCTTCATTTCTTATCTAGGTTATTCACAGTTGGGCTGACTTGGGGATTTTTACCTTTGGATCTAAGAGTACAAATACATCCATCAATATTCTATTTCCCAAAAGTAGGCTAATTCTCATGCATAATCACAACAATCATGGCAAATGTTTAGAATCATTCTTCTGCAACTGCTGTAAAGAAGTCTGTGTTACAAATTCCTAAACTTGATCCTTTCCCACTCTAATCTCTGACCTACCTTTCCAAGGGTCTGACATTCCAGCAATGCAGAGTATTTCTTTTTTTTAATTGATTTTATTTTTTTAAATACACAATAGCGGAATGCATTACAATTCTTATTACACATATAGAGCACAATTTTTCATATTTTTGTATATAAAGTATGCTCATGCCAACTCATGTCTTTATACATGTACTTTTTTGCATTACAATTTTTATTACACATATATACCACAATTTTTCATATCTGTATATAAAAAATGTTGACACCCAATTCATGTCTTCATACATGTACTTTGGATAATAATGTCCATCACATCCCACCATCCTTGCTAATTCCCTGCCCCCTCCCTTTCCCACCCACACCTCTTCCCTATCTAGAATTCATCTATTCCTCCCATGCTCCCCCTCCCTACCCCACTATGAGTCAAACTCCTTATATCAGAGGAAATATTCAGCATTTGTTTTGGGGGGATTGGCTAACTTCACTTAGCATTATCTTCTCCAATGCCATCCATTTACCTGCAATGCCATGATTTTATTCTCTTTTATTGCTGAGTAAAATTCCATTGTGTATATATGCCACATTTTTTTATCCATTAATCCACTGAAGGGCTTCTAGGTTGGCTCCACAGTTTAGTTATTGTGAATTGTGCTGCTATAAACATTGATGTGGCTGTGTCCCTGTAGTATGGCGTGCCAGAAAGAGGCCTTATCCTGTGTCGATCTGTGACCCAGGTCTCACCTAGCCAGAATACAGCATATCAGAGAGTGTGAGAGGACCCCTATGAGGCGGATTTTCACAGAAATCACCAGTGCTGTGTCCCCCGCAATCCCACGTGTGCACAGAACTCAGAGCCTCTGTGTTCGAGAAGGACTCCAGACTCTGGACCCAATGCAGAGCACTTTCTTCCTTTTCTTACATCATTTCCTTTGCCCAGAATACTTCTCGCTTCCCCTTGATTTTCAAAATCTTTCTCATTGTTTGATATTGGGTTTAAAAACTGCTTTCCTCAGGATTTTTTTCTCCTTCAATATTATAATCACCTGTGTATATTTTCTATAATTGATAATTTATATAATTGATATTTTATTTTTATAATTGATAATTTCTATAATTGATATATTATTTCTTTAATTCCTCTTAACCCTTTATTTTTGCATTTATGAAGGTACTCAGCACATCTTTATTGTGCATGTTTGCATACTTTCTATAGCTCCCTACTATACCTTTATGATCTATGTATATAATCTATTGTTTTGTGAAGCAATGTTGCATAGATAGTTAGATTATGAACATCTCTGTTCATGCCTTAGAGTATCAACACCAGATATCTATTTATTCTCAGGCATAAATCCCTACTATAATCTGTGGTTGTAGAATCATCTCCTAGATTTTCCCTTAGTAACATTTGATTTGGACAGTTATATAATGATAGGTAAGCCATATTTATATTAGACTTAACTCATCAGTTTAATATGTATTTCCTTTTGCTTTTATAGATAGAGACTTTCTGAGCTGAATGACATTGAATTCTCATTCATTTGCTGCCTTTCTGGTTAGCTTACAATGTTTCATAGATTCTTTTTGGGATTGGGGTAATTTTGATTGTGAAATTTATCATTCTTTTACATTGACATATTTTTTCATATCTGACTGTATAAATCTTCATATTTACTTTGTAGACATGGGCATTTGGGAGAACTCTTATGGAGTATTCTGATTGTTAAATGACTTTCAAATATTGACAGCTGAGTCTCCAAGGAGCACTTACAGATGAGGTGTGAAGACAAACATCCCTAAAGCCAGTCTGTATGTCATGGTGAACTGGGTCTTCCCTTTCTTATTACTCAGGTGATTGTATATTCCTATTTGTCTGAGACAGAACACATTCGTGTATTTTGCCCCTGTGTAATTATTGATAGTGATTCTTCTTATCCTCATAAGAGTCCTAATTTATATATTAAATTATATCATCCTTTTACTTGTAATATCCCTCTATTTATTATGGAAAACTAGTTAATACAGTACTGGAGACCTGTGAATTTAAAGAGGATCCAGAATTAATTAGAATGAAGATGAGACTCCTTAGAGCTGGACTTCTTTATTGCTGAGCTTTGAAGCATTTAATAAGAGATCCTACAAACAAAGAATGTTCTTATCTTTCCAAGGTGTCACTGATGATTCTTGAATGTGTGTGGGGATGGTTGGGTGGATGGTAGGCATAGTGATTGATGCCATTACTGATAATTATTGATTATCTCTCATCATGGGATTGGTACAACCATAAATTTGATGTCTAGAGCACCCCAAAGTCTTTGATAGGCAGCCTTGGTTAAAAATGGGAAATCCTTGAACTGATCCTTGCAGCAGAAGAGGCATTTTCAGAAATGTTCTGACTCCATGTAGATCTCTGAATTGAACTTGAGGATCTGGGTTTTTTCCTTTTAGGTGAATCCTGTACTTTGTTGTGCTCAGATTACCCTATTAACAAAAACCAAACAACAAATGACAGAATTCACAGCCCATTTTATCTGAGTTCAGTATAATAGTATCTTAATTTATCCTAATGCTCTTATGAGCTAGAACCTCATTTTTTGAGATTTGGAGATCATATTCCTTTTTCTTGGTCATTCAGCAATATTGCTGTGCATACAGAGTTAGAGACAAAATTAAAGGTTAATTTTAAAAGAGACCAAGACTTTATAATGAAAGAAAAATAAATGTATAAGACTTACATTTATTTATGAGAGTTTGACAACAGCTCCCGAGTTAAGAGACTTCTGAAATTTCTCAGGACTTTATTCCTAACTCCTCTCTGTTTCACCAAATCAAAGAGCAAGTTCTTAGAACACAGACTTATCTAATTGATTGAGAAACAGAACAACCAAGATATCATTGGGGGCTAATGTAGGAATTATAGAAGAATTAGAGTCATCAAGCACATGTCCTGAATTTTAAAAACAGATTGTGCAGCACTTGTTAAAAGCCCAGACATTGCGGTCAGGCTATGGGAGGTCAAATCCCTCTCCTCCTCCAACTTGCTGTGTGAATTATGCCAAGTTCTGTTGCATTTAAATCTCAGGTCCTCCTCCTATAAAATAGAGATGATGATAATGATGGTGGTATTTACCTTATAGAGTTCTTAGGTAGTGTATGTAACAAAATGCATGCTGAATATTTTACCACTGAGTTTGGTGGTTAGGAATGGCCAACAATTTGCATCAGCAGTGTTTCTGCTGCTTTGACATCCAGGACCCTTGCTGGCCTAGGAGAAGCTGTTTCTTTCAAGCCTAGTGTGATTCTTGAGATAGAAAATGTACACCTTCCATATGCAGAGTAACTAGTCCAGAGCCCACAACCCTATCACTTTATCCATTGGGTTGTTACTCTCAAGGCCTCTATTCCCTGCTTTAATCACCTAGGACCAGGTACCAGACAACTAAGAAAATCTGCTATGCCCCAGACACTGCTGTAATTACTCACACAAGCCAGTCTTAAACCTGTTTACCCTAGCTCATTCTTTCCTTCCCCAAAACCACAATAAGGACTGTCACCCACATTTCCCTCTTGCTCGCCTTCCTCCCAATTGACAAAGGTGTTTCCCTGTGTCTGGCTAAAATGTCCCAGCAAAAGTCCCTCCTTTTGGAAACTGTGAATGACCAACTATCTTTTCAGTGGCAATGTTTTCCTGATTTGTTGGCCTTACCAAACCTGAATAATAGCAATATACCTACCTTTTAATAATAATAAGACCTACATTTTAATAATAATTTCATATTATTGTCTATAGTATTATTATTGTTAAAATGATTCAGTCATCGAATAGCTCAATGTTTACACACTGTTTTGTTGCTGTTTTTTTTTTATTAACATATTGGACACATTAGTGGATTCATTGTGATATTTCCATACTCAAATACTTTTAAAATTGATTATGTCCATCTGCCCTACCTTTGCCCTTGCCAGCCCTGTGCTTTCTAGTCCCTAGTGATCAGTCTTCTATTTTTTAGGTCCTTTTCTGTTTGTTTTCATATATAACAGAGAATGTGCAATACTTGTCTTTTTGTGTCTGCCATATATCACTTAACATACTGTTCTCCATTTCCATCCATTTTGCTACAAATGACAAGGTTTTATTTTTTATTGCTAAATAACACACACACACACACACACACACACACACACACACACACACTTTCTTTATCCATTCATCAGTTCATGGGCATCTAGGGTGATTCCAGGTCTTGGATATTGTGAAAAGTGCCACAATAAATAAGGGCTTGCAAATATTTCTTTTGTATGCTGACTTTATTTTCTTTGGATATAAACCCAGGAGTGGGATAGCTGAGCCCCTTGGTCAATTAACTTTCAGTTTCAGAGAAAACTCCATTATTTCCCATAGTGACTATGCTAATTTGCATTTCCTTCAACAGTGTATAAGGGTTCCTTCTTCTCCACGTTCTTGCCAGCATGTGATTATTTTTGATAATAGCCATTCTAACTGGAGTGAAATGGTATCTCATTGTAGTTTTGATTTGCATTTATCTGATGGTTAGTGATATTGAGTATTTATTTCATATCATTATTGGTCATTTGCATTTATTCTTTTGAGAACTATCAATTCGTATCATTTGCCCCTTTAAAAATTGAATTACTTTTTGATTGTTGTTGTTAAGCTTTTTAAATACTTTATATATTCTGGATACTAACCCCCTATCAGGCAAAGAACTGGGAAATAATTTTCCCATTCTATAGGTGTTCTCTTCATTCTGTTGATTATTTTTTTTGCTGTGAAGAAGATTTTTAGTTTGACATAAAACCATTTGCTTTTTTTCTTATATTTTTAGATTCTTATCTAGACAAGAATTACCTGTACCTGTATCTTGAAGTGTTTCCCTTAAAGTTTCCTCTAGTATTTTTAGAGTTTCAGGTTTGATATTAAGGTCTTTTGATTTTTAAGTTGATTTTTTTGGGTGCTACATGATGTGAGGGGTCAAGTTTTAGCTTTCTACATGTGAATATTCAGTTCCCCCACCATTTATTAAAGATGCTGTCCCTTATCCAATGTATATTTTTGTTACTTTAGTCAATAACCTATTTTTAAGATGCATGTATTTATTTCTGTGTGCTCTATTCTGATCCATTGGTCTGTGTGTCTGTCTTTATGCCGATGCCATGCTGTTTGGGTTAGTATGGCTCTCTAGCATGTGTTAACATCAGGTACTTTGATGTCTCCAGCTTTGATTTTTTTGCTTAAGATTATATTAGCTATTTTAGATCTTGTGTAATTTTACATGAACTTTAAGATTGTTTTTCTAGATCTGTGAAGAATATCATTAATATTTTAATGGAATCACATTTAATCTCTAGCTCTCCTTAGGTAGTACAGACATTTTACTTATATAATTCCTTTAACTCATAGACATGAAAGGCCTTTTTTTTACTTTAAGTGTTTTCTTCAACTTTTTTTTATTTAGTGCTTTGGAATTTTTATTGTAGACATTTTTCCCTTAGTTTTTTTTTTCTTTTTTTTGTGTGTGGCTTTTGTAAATGGATTGCTTTCATGATTTCTTCCTTATCAAATTGATAATTGGTGTATAGAAAACCTATACACTTTTGTATATTGATTTTGTATCCTGCTACTTTACTAAATTTATCAGTTTTTATAGTCTTTTGATATAGTTTTAGGTTTTTCTATGTACAGAATCATGTCATCTGAAAATAAGGATCACTTGACTTTCTTCTTTCTTATTTGTGATCTTTCATTTATTTCTCTTGTTTAATTGCTCTGGCCAAAATTTGGAATAATATTTTGAATAGGTGTGGTGAGAGTTGACATTCTTTTCTTGTTCCTGATCTTAGATGAAAAACTTTTTAGTTTTTTCCCATTTAGTATGATGTTGATTATGGGTTTGTCAAACATAGCCTTTATTATGTTAAGGTATGATTCATCTATACCTAATTTTTTCAGGGATTTTATTATGGAGCAATGAATTGTTATCAAATGATTTTTCTCTATTTAGAAAACCATACAAATTTTATCTTTAATTCTACTTAGGTTATGTATCATACATTTGCACATGTTGAACCATCCTTTCACCCCTGGACTGAAACTATCTTGATAATGGTGTATGACTTTTTAACATGCTCTTGAAGTAAATTTGTTAGTATTTTTTTTTTTGTCAAAAATTTTAGTCTATGTTCATTTACAGGTTCTTTTTATTTGCTGTGTCCTAGTCAGGTTTTAACAACAGAGTGATATTGGACTCAGAATGAATTTGGAATGGTTCCCTCCCTTTCATTTCTATGGGATAATTTGAGAAGCAATGCTGTTAGTTCTTTTAAAACTTGGTAAAATTTTGTCATCTAGCATTCAGCTTTTCCTTTTTTGGATACTTTTTATTTCTGATTCCATGTCATTACTTGTTTTATGTCTTTTCAGGGTTTTTGTATACTTTGGTTCAATTTTGGGAGGTCACACTTGTCCAGAAATTTTTCATATCTTCTAGATTTTTTAGTTCTAATATAGTTTATCAAAAAATCTGTGATGATCTTTGATTTTCTGTGGTATTTATTGTAATGTCTCCTTTTTCACCTCTAATTTTATTCATTTGGGTCTTCTTTCACTCCACTCCTTTCTTTCTTGTTTTTGGTTAGTCTAGTTAAAGTTTTGTCAACTTTCTTTCTTTTCAATGAATCAATGGATTGCTTCATTGATCCTCTGTATTTGTTATTTTAGAGTCTACTTCATTTATTTCTGCTCTGATCTTCATTATTTCTTTCTTTCTATCAATTTTGTGTTTGGTTTGTTCTCTCTTTTGTAAGATCTTGAGTTGTTGAATAATTAGGTTGTTTATCTCAATTTTTTTATGTAGGCACTCATTACTGTAAAATTCCCTTTTATGAGTACTTTCACTGTCTCCCATATTTTCATTTATTTCAATAAATTTTTAAATTTCCCGACTTACTCAATGAGCCCCTATTTAGGAATGTTTTGTTCAGAGACCATGATACATAATATGATGTTAATTATGATACATAATATGATATTAATTTTGTTCTTTTATTCTAAAGAGTTACATGTACTGATAAAAAGAATGTGTATTATAGCTGAAATGTTGTCTAATTATCTGATATGTTCATTTGATGCATAATGTAGTTTAATTCTGGTGTTTCTTTGTTAAATTATTGCCTGGATGATCTAGCCATTGGTGAGACTGGAGGTATTAAAATCCTAATATTATATTGGAGCCTATATCTTCTTTCAGGTCTAATAATGCTAATTTTATAAAATTGGGCATCTTAACATTTGCCATATTTAGATTTATAATCATATTTTCTTGGTGAATTTATCCCTTTACCATTATATACTGACTTTCTTTGTCTTAGTGTTTTTGTTTTAAAGTCTATTTTGTGAGATATAAGTATAGCTACTCCTACTTGCTTTCAGATTCCATTTGCTTAGAATATCACTTTCTCATTCTTAAAGTTTCACTTGGTGTGTGTTTTTATTGATGAGGTTCTTATTGGCAGCATATTGTTGGGTCTTGTTTTTTAATTCATTAACCTGTCTTAACTTTTTAGTTAGAAAATTAAGACCATTTACATTCAGAGATTTTTTTTGAAAGGTATGAACTCATGCCTATAACATTTTTGTTTTTCTTCTGATTATTTGGATTATTATTTGTTTTCATCTCTCATTAGTCTTTGTGGTTTGTTATATTGGTAATATGATTATTTTCTACTTTCCATGTGTGTATCTACTCTTCTATTGGGATTTATACTTTTGGGTACTATCACAACAGTATCTTTCTTCGACTTCTGAGTATAAGCATCTTTTGTGAGGCTGGTGTGATGGTCATAAATTCTCTTAGTTTTTTTTCTTATCTTAGAAGGTCATTACTTTTTAAATTTCTGGCTTATTAATATCATTTGGCAGTTATTTTCTTTTAGTACTTGAAATATGTCATTCTAGGCCCTCTGGATTTAGAGTTTCTGCTGAGAATTCTTCTGTTAGTCTAATGAGATGCCTTTAAATGTGACTTTGTGCTTTTTTCTTACAGATTTTAAAATTCTTTCTGCATCCTATTTTTATTTTTCAGTGTAATACATTGGGATGAAGATCTTTTCCCATCATGTCTATTTGGGGTTCTCTAAACTTTCTGATCTGGATGTTCATGTTTTCCCAAGATTAGAGGAAAATCTACTATTATTTTATTCAGTAGGTTTTCTCTGCCTTTCACCTGTATTTCTTTCCCTTTGGGTATGCTGATATTGCATAAATTTGATCTTTTAACAGTGTCCAAAGATTTGAATGCTCTCTTTATTCTTCCTTAAATATTTTCTTTATTTTTACCTGAATTTGATATTTTAAAAGACCCATCTTCATACTCTGATATTATTTTTTCTGCTTGATTTTATCTGTTGTTGGGGTTTTCAACTAATTTTTTTTGTCTGAGTTCTTTATTTCCAAGAATTTTAATTTGCTACATTTTTCAAATCTCTCTTTGCTGAATTTCTCATTGATATTCTGCATCATCTTCCTAATTTCACTTAACTGTTGATGTGTATTCTCTTGGATCTCATTGAACTTTTGAAAGCATTCTTTTAAATTCTTTATCCAGTATTTCATTCACTTCAGTATCTTTGTATGTTGATAGAAAGTTATAATCTTTAAGGTGTCATATTACTTTGTTTTTTTTCACATTTCTCAAGTTCCTATATTGATATTTATACATCTGACCGAATGGATGTGTCTACCACTTTTATAGAGTAGCCTAAGAAACTGAATTTCTCCTGAAGATGTGTCTTAGGATTATCAGTCTGTTATGCCATGGTGAGTTTCATTCCAGCTGGGCACTATGATGTAAACTCCCTATATCTTCTTGGCTGTGACTAAAGAGATTGGGCATAATTTGTACTATATTAGAGTCAGAGAGTCCCACTGTCTCTATGGGTGTGCAAAAGTGGAGATATTCTAGCAGCTGTGGCAGGTGTGATGTAAACAGAAGAATGTGGGAGATGCATCCTGTGTGGTGGTTATTCCTATAATGAGAGTAGTGGTTCCTAATGGGTTATGAGCATTTCCTCAAGCATTATTTATATTGCACTATTATTGAAATGTCTCTATTACTGGATAATCCAATAGTGGTGAAGGCCTGAAACACTTGTCTTTAGTTTAGACACTGGTGTGGGTTCAGGTACTTCATGGGGAGGGGTAGGGACTGCAGTAAATGATCATACAAATTGCAGGGCACCCTCATAGGTTTGGTGGCAACAAAATTTCTGTTATTCTTTTTTGCTGCTACTGTGGGCATGCCAATCTAGGAACAGGGCCTCAGAACACCCTGTGCACATCTTGAGACCGGGTGATGATTAGGGGCTTCTATGCCCTAATTTATTTAGTTGTAGTGCCTTCCAGAGTTTGGGCAGCTGTAGGTCAAAGCTGGAATCAGAAAACATTCTTCTCAGTTGAGACCTTCCTTTGAAATCTTAGTGCAAGTCTCCATGACTTTCTAACTTCAGCATCATACATTCCTATAGAACCAGTACCATGTGAATGACATCCAGGCTTGCTGCCAGCTCACACAGTGACTGCAGCAGGCTCTGTGTGCCTGTTTGCCCTTGAATCTGCAATGGGGGTGGCCTTGAAAATCCTGAGATGCATTCAAGCCATTTCTCCTATAGACTCTGTGCAAAGTAATTAGTGTCTCTTTGGGAGCTATAATCTTTAACAACATCTTCCTTGACCTCAGTTTTACAAAAAGTTTTGCAGACAAGTTTAACGTTTCTGACCAAACTACACATTTTTAAAACTTTCTGCTTTTTGCTCCCAGTTCTCACAGAGAACATTCTAATACCATAGCCTGAATGCCTTGCAATTTCTTCCACTAGATTAATTAGTCTATCACCTTTAAATTTATCCTCACTGAAAGTCTCAGGACATGGGGAAAAAAAAGTAGCCTTTTTTTTTTTTTTTTTTTTTGGCCAGAGTGTAACATGAATGATCTCTAGTCCAATTTCCAATTAAATCCTCATGTCTATGTTAAACCTCATGAATGCAGTCCACATTCCTATCTGTATTCTGGTCTTCAGATATCTCCAGAATTGCCATTAAGTTCTGCTTACTACATTCTAAGGTTTTTCCATCCTGATTTTCCAAACTCCTTCCACCAAGCATCTCCAAAGGCTACTGAAACACATTGTCAGGTTAGTCATAGCAAGAACCCTACTTCTTGGTACCAATTTCTTTGTCAGTCAGCTGGGCATCTTTGTGACCAAAATAATCTAACAAGAACAACTCAGAAGAGAAAAGATTTTTTTTTTTTTGACTCATGGTTTGAGAAGTTTAGTCCATGACTGGTGGGGTCCATTTCTTTGGGCCAAAGGTGAGGCAGGACATCAAGGCAGAAGGGCATTTTGGAGGGAAGCTGCTGCCATTATGACCGGCAGAAAACAGGAAGAGGGGAAGAGGCACAGGGAAGATGGACCTTTCCAGGACACAATGCCTAGTGATTCATCTCCTCCATGTGTGCCCCAGCTGTCTAAAGTCATCACCCAGACAGTGCACTCAGACTAGGATGCTCTGATTAGGTTTGAGTTCTCATTATCTAATTATTACACCTCTGGATATTGCTGCATTAATATGGGACACCACTTTTGGGGGGACACCACATTTCTAAACCATAACACTTTTGATCTGTCCTACACTAATATTTTATATGAGTACTTTCCCAAGATATAAGTGCCCTAATATTTGGGGCCTTTGCTTAGAAAATTGGAGGAATTAGAAACTAAGAAATTTAAACTCTAGCTTTAAATCTAGTAGTTCATTTTACATAAGCAAGTTGCTGAGCCTTTTGGTGTCATGGATTCCTTGATTTTAAAACAAACAATAAAACAAATAAAATTACTACGTTGATAAATATAAGATTATTAGAAGGATAAAATGACACTGTGTCCGCAAGAGTTTTAAAATAAAATATGGGAAGTATTTATTATGTTACATAAGGATATTAGTGATCCAATTTGCCAAAGAAAAAAGAGCCATCTTATTTCCACTGATAAATAAATCTTGTATATCTCAATCATTTTATGCAATAAAAATAGTGAGGCAATGCTAATATATAGACCTCATCTAGGGAAATACATTCTAAACTACAAATGAACAATGCATGTGATAAATTATGCATGATTTTAAATTAGTTAATGAAATAGATTCATATTAAATGATAATGAAGGATTTCTGGTCCTGGTTTTGAATTTGATACCGAAATAAATCACTGTGTTGAAATTCCCACTGACAGCCATTAGAGTGTAAATCTTTCCCTGTAGCTCTTTCAATGTCTCCTCCTTAATGAGGAGGGAAGAAGGAGGATGTTGGCTGTGTGAGGACACTGGGATATAGAAGTGAGGCTATGAGAGAATAAGGGATTCAAATATGGAGAAAGATGAGCATATTACAAGAAATATTTCAGCAAGTTATTTACAGTTGAGTTTCCACATGGCCTTGAACAGAGGGGAGCTCTGCTTTTTCCTTGGCTGATTTGACCCCTCACAGTTTTCCATTTATTCTACTTCTCTTCATTGTTTCGTTAGTCATCTGGCATTTTGGCTTAGATATTCCCTATTTTCCTTGGTCTGTGGCCAGTTAGACCAGCTGGTAGTAATGGGGTTGTTGGTTAGTCCTGGAAGCAGCAGGAAGGGTCATTTGGCTGTGTTTTTCATGACTGGAGGTTGCCTATAGGCTTAATTATAAGAATTGCAGCCAGATTTTTTTTTAAGTGACTACTAAATATCAGGTGTTTCTGGTATATTACCAAATTGGATAGTCACGATTCTCCTTTGAGATGAGCATTGACCTCTCAAGTTTTCCTAATCAGGAGACCTATGCTCATGAAAGGCAAACGATTTGGCTAAAGTCTTTTGTGAACAAGCTAGAAAGTGATATCAGAATTTATTCCAAATACTGTGTTCTTAACCATCAATTACTGTTTACAGGTTTTTATGGTTTAGATATGAGGTGTGACCCAAAAACTCATGTGTGAGACAATGCAAGGAGGTTCAGAGAAGAAATGACAGGGTTATGACAGATTTAACACAATCTGTGGATTAATCCCCTGATGGGATTAACTGAGTGGTAACTATAGGTGGTGAAGTAAGGCTGGAGGAGATGGGTCAATGGGATAATGCCTTTGGGAAATATATTTTGTATCTGGTGAGTGGAGTCTCTCACTCTCTGCTTTCTGATCATCACGTGTGCCACTTCCATCTGCCACACTCTCCTGCCATGATGTTCAGACTCACTTTGAGCCCTGAGGAATGGAGCCAGCTCTCTGTGGATGGAGACCTCTGAAACTGTGAGCCCCTGAATAAACTTTTCCTCCTTTACAATTGTTCTGGTCAGGTCTTTCAGTTAGAGCAGCAAAAAATGCTGATTTGTAAAACAGAGGTGAAAAGGTTGGATTATGAGAGTCTTAATCTAATCAGTACATTAATCCCCTGCTAGGGATTAACTGGGTGGTAACTGAAGGGCAGATACAGTGTAGCTGGAGGAGGTGAGTCCCTGTGGGCATGCCTCTGGGCCCTTATTTACAGATGGCTCAGTCTGCTTCTTGGTGGCCATGTGCTGACCTGCTTTCCTCTACCATATCCTTCTGACATGATATTCTGTCTCACCTCAAGCCCTGAAGAATGAAGTTGACCATCTAAGGACTGAGACCTCTGAAACTAAAAGCCTTGAAATAAATTCTTCCTCCTCTAATTGTTTTTCTCAGGTGTTTTTGTTACAGCATTAAAAAGCTGACTAAAACATGTTTTCCTGATCACAAAAAAAAAAAAAAAAACACGAGAAAGAATAAAGTGCATCAGAAACACTTTTTACTACTTGAATAAAAGCATCTGGTCTATTACACCTTCATCTTACGTGTGAAGGACTTTACATTTTCATTTGACATCATTTATTTATGCTTGGATCCTTTCTTGAATTTTCTAGAAGTTAGAAAGAAGCACATAAACAAACCACCCCTAATCCTAGTACATTTTAAAAAAAATCTCAGTGAGGAGTCGTACTAGTACTTCAAACTCATAGGATTTATTTCTCAATACTACTGGAATATTTACCTTTTCATGGATGTAGGCTTTTCTCAATCCTAATCTTGGACATGGCTCTCAGATTGGGGAACTCCTTGGCTGTGTCTTTCCATCCTCTGGAATCTGCTTCAAGACTAAATTCAGCTGGGCATAGTGATACATGTCTATAATCCCAGGAGTTGAGGAGGCTGAGACAGGAGGATTGCAAATTCAAAGCCGGCTTCAGCAATTTAGTGAGGTCCTAAGCAGCTTAGCAAGATCTTATTTCAAAAATAAAAAAATAAAATAAAACAAGAGTCTAGGAATGTGGCTCAGTGGTTAAGTGGTTAAGCAAGCACCCTTAAATTCAATCTCTGGTACCAAAAAAAAAAAAAAAAAAAAAAAAAGACTAAGTGTAATGTCGTTACCTAATCTCCAGACTGAATTAATTATTTGCAGATAGAAATTCCTGTGGCACAAATTTTCTGTACCACACATTTGGCAGTTAATATTTCAGGAAGGGTATAGCTAGCTAGCCATTCCTGTCTATACACTACATGTATCCTGTGACCATTTTGAGTATGATGGCCATATTATGTCTTTTTTCTATCTCCCACACAGTATATAATGCTTATGTATAGGAGGCATTCAACATAGACTGCTTTAGTTCACCAAGCCCAATGGGGAGATCTGTAAGCTCATCTAT
Source organism: Urocitellus parryii (assembly GCF_045843805.1). NCBI lineage: Eukaryota > Metazoa > Chordata > Mammalia > Rodentia > Sciuridae > Urocitellus > Urocitellus parryii. Next base: position 118,929,770 of record NC_135531.1, read on the forward strand.
TCTGATTCCAGAGACACATTTTTCTAATTCTCATAATCAGAAATCATTTATTCACACTATGATGTCTCTGACATCTTTTTTCTATATCATGAAAATATCCTTTGATGTTTGTCTAAGTACTAATTTGACTTAGATAACCAATTTCATATTATGGTCAATTTACAACTATTCCAAAATATCACTGCATGGAAAACTGTCCTTACTGAAGCTTAATAAATGATAAAATACTTTAGTTGAGGAAACTAATGACAGTTAAGTGAAATAATTTAAAAAATTAGGTTTGAAGATCAGAAAATTTCCAACTGCTTAGCTCCTGTCTTCTATGTCCCAATATGCATTCATTCTGGTATGTGTCCTACATGTTAAGCCTGTTAGGGATTAAGCAAATTGTATTTATTTGAATGACTTGGGAGTATGACAGTCTGAAAATCCATGTTTCAGGCTGATCCAATCCTCTCAGTTCTTTATTGTTTTTATGTACACAGGCTGAAGTAAAAACACAGAAAACCCAAGAAGCAAATGATTTAGTTTTCTCACTTTTCCCAATCAATATGAAGAAATCAGGCACAGGCTCTTTGAAGATTGCACTAGAAACCAACCCCAAATCATGTGGCTATAATTAAAAATTTTTGTAATCCAAATTATAATAATCAAATATTTTTTCATTAGGTCAATAAATCCAGGGAAGGTCTACCTTGAATTATTATCCTGCTATTGTTAAATTGTTCTCTTGAATTCAGCACATGCACTAAGTTATTATTCTCCATAGGGCTTTTTGAATGAGGCTTGGTGGGATAGACTAGTTTTTTTTTTCCATTTTGGTTTATTTTTTATATTGTTTATGTAGTTTTTTTCCTTCCAATCCTTCATGAACGACTATTAACAGATTTCCCATTATAACCTGGTAAAAGAATATAATTGAAATAATTTTAAAATTAATGGAACATAAACACTGACTAGACCCTAGTTTTTCATTGCTTTCTTTTACCCTTCAGTTATAAATATATTTCCCATGTACCCTTCCTAGAATCATGCATTATGGAACTTTATGACTTCAGCTTAGGATGATTTCTTTAAGATATTCTATTAGAAACTTTGAAAACATGACTGTGAGTGTAATGTTTTCACACAGCATGTGTATTATTAATTTTTGAAAATGCAACCTCAGAAACCTATTACACTTGTCACACAGTGATAGAAACATTTACTCCTGGAAATGGTGTTAGGGCCATCAAAGCAGGCTGCCTCAGAAGCTGTTCCATTATCATCACCTTATCTGTTCGAACATCCCCTCCTGCCAGCCACCACCTCTCATCAGTTGGCAAGTACATGACAAGTCTCTGACAACATTAGGTTTTGCAAAGGTTCATTTGGAAGTCAGCGTTTTGTTGGAGCCCACCTTTAACTATTAAACCCAACACAAAGGACTAAGGTTTCAAGAAAACATGACTATAACTCAGTTGTGACCTTTCCTCCAATCCTGGCCTCCTCAGCTCTCTTCAGCTAATCAGGTCTCCATCCTTCAGGAATCCCACTTGTCTGTCCCCAGGCTACTCCTTCTGCTGACCTTTCCTCCGGCCCACCATGCAGTTATGTCTAAATTTTGCCTGTCATTCAACATACATCAGAAATGATGTGCTCCCGGAGACATATTTTTCTAATTATCATAATCAGAAATCATTTATTCACACTATGGTGTCTCTGACGTCTTTTTTTCTATATCATGAAAGCATCTCCCGCTTAGAAGTGTGTACTGTTGTTAACACATGTCTTAAGGGTACCTGGGGCTTGTTTTAACCAGATAAGACATGGATACAGAAATGACTCCCATGAAGAAAGTTATTATGTGTACAGTACCCTACAAACAGGAGGCATGCACTGAGGTGAGTGGGCAGAAAGAGAAGGAACTAGTGAGCAGCATTTCTTTGTGTGTGTGTGTGTGTGTGTGTGTGTGTGTGTGTGCGTGTTTCAGAAAAAAAGAGGTATAGTGAGGTAAACAGGTAGGACTGGACAATTTGGATGATTTCACTGGGTTCTAGTCTGTGAGTTTTCCTGGGATAATTAGGGTAGGGGATAGTGGCCCAGAGGGTAACAGTTAGTTCGATAAAAGGAGTGGTTTCAGGATAGATTAATTGGTTTGGATATCAAAGATGTGCCCCAGGCAAGTCATTTACTCCCTAGGAATTGGCTCTCCCTGAGAGGAACAGTCTTTCCTGGCTAGCAAGGTCTCAGATATCAGAGCAGAGAAAGTAGAAAACAAGAAGACATGGTTACTATGCCTTCTTTTATTAGAAACCCCTTATAAACACTCTATCAACAGGAAGGTTTACTGGGAAAATTGTGAAAGAACATTCCCAGTATATGAAAACCTTAAGTAAAACGGAAATAGGCAGGACTGGAAGGTCATTACACCCTCATTCTTTTGCTCTGCATGCCCCATGCCCTCTTTCTCTGCCTCTTCTCTTCCCCTTTCTCCTGGGCTGCCTGGTCCTCTACTCTACATTTTCTTCCCCTTGAAGCTTTTTATACTTGGGTTTTTTTTCTCCTCACAATTTCCATATAAATTTCTGCGTGGGCTCTCATGGCTCCTATTCTCTGTATCTTCTTTTGATACAATTTTTTCATTGCTGCTGACCCACCAGTTCTCTCCTATCACACAATTTGCAAACCTAGAAGACCAACTGCTTTTAGTTTCATAATCTGTTAGTGTACCCAGGCAGGGACCAAGCAGACTGGGGAGTTTCTGTCAGAATAGGTTGTGGGTATATCAGGGACCATGATTAACATGTGTGGTTGGTATGGAGTTTATGATGGGGAAGAGACATGTACTTTCAGGGTTCTCAGTCCAGAAGAAGTGAAATAGTTCATATGAACAACATAACATAATTTATGTGAAAAAAAATCTGTGCAATTCAAAAACTGATATATAAATAAGATTTTTTTATATGCAAGGATAATAACAATAATAAAAGTAATAATATCTAGCATGTACATGTTAGTAAATGCAAAGAAATTGTTCCAGGTGTTTTACACATATGTTCTAATCTAATACTCAAAATAACTCTGTCAGGAGAGACTTATAATTATTTTATTGATGACAAAACTGAGGCACAGAGAACTTTGACTTACCCAATGACACACAGATGGTGACAAAGTTGAGAGTGAAACCCAGGAATTCTGACAATTGTCTATGCTGGTAGCTACTATACTTCTACTACAGTTAGATAATAAATTTTTCATAAAACAAATTCCATATTCTTATAATGTGACATGTAAGCCCAGATATGAGACTAGCTAGAGGCCTGTATGTTAAGTAATTCAACAGTACGAATTATTTACTATGTGCTGAACTGACAGAGTCTTCCCAAGATTCATATATTGAAATTTAAATCTTCAATGTGATGATATTTGGAAAGGGTATCTTTGGGGAGGAATTTGGGTGATGAAGTGGAATCCCTCATGATGGGATTAATATTCTTATAAGAAAAAAAAGAGAAAGCTTGTTCCCCCACCCCCAGCTTTGTTCTCTCCCCACCATCCCCCATGATATGAAGATATAACCATAAAGGGGGCTCTCACCAGACACTGAATTTTCTGACATCTTGATCTCAGACTTCTAACCTCCAAACCTGTGAAAAATAAATGTTTTCTAGTTTAAACCACCAGCCTGTGGTATTTGTAATAGCAGTCTTATTAACTAAGACATCATTTAACCAATGTGATTATTAGTAAAACTGATAGTGCTTCTCTTCAGACCAAGAAAAGATTACACATAAAAAGGAATGCAAAGATGATGTGGTTTGTATGTTTGATTGAAATTTTCAGACATATTAATATAATCTATACGGAATGGACAGTTGAGAAAACACACTCAATTTTTTGGGTAGAGATTTGGGCATACTCTTGTCCAGGAAGGTTGACACTACCATACAAATAGGATTTACTTGCTTCTTGTTAGGAAACAACATAGCTCTCCTTAGGGGAAACGGTACATCAACATGCAAAGTCTCATTTTCTGAGACTTTGCTGAAGGAGTCATAATCTGAGCCCTTCCTAGTTCAAACAAAAGAACTCTCTCCAGCATTCAACCCAAACAACCAGATGGCAAACCCGGACGTTCTACACGTGTTGCTACTCAAGTATGTTTTCCAACGTCTTGGCTGCCAGGGGATGCCATTGCTAGTGTAAATATGTCATTGAAAATTTGTCAGTTTGCCCCACAAATGACAGAAACTGTGACTATCAAAATGATTTTAAAAAGTTGTCGGAGCAATAGCTGTCAACCCAGAAATTTGAACAGTATCTTAGCAGTAAAACAAGCATGAAGATGGCACATGGAATATAAATTCTTCTAGATTTTAATAGATGGCCCTTTTCCCGCTTGCAGGTCAGGGAAGTTCCAATGACATCTTACACTAAGAATCCTGTGAGTTCAGTGCCTTTTTTGTATGGGAATATGTTGTTGTTATTAAAAAAATACACACACACACATATTTAGTTGTGTATGGACACAATATCTTTCTTTATTTCTATGTGGTGCTGAGGATGGGACCCAGTGCCTCACACGTGTGAGGCAAGCGCTCTATCACCGAGCTACGTCCCAGTCCAAGTATATGTTGTTTTTAAAAAGATAAGACATTTATTCACATTTTGCAGCATTTTAGAACTAAAAATTGTCATTGCCACAATTTCCTTTTTCTAATATACAGAGATTGTTATCTAAAACCAGAATTATTTCTTTGAATTCAAACATAATGTGACCTTTTAGAACAAAGCAGAACCCATCTCATGTTTTTATTGTATGTTTCTTATGTGGAATGAATATAATTACATATCTTGAACAAAGCAGATGACATGGACAGTTAATTCAAGAAATAGACTGTGTTGAAAGAAACACAAACAGAAAGCAACCGAAAGAAAGATATATTGTTGATTATGCGGTTTCAAAAGCTGGAACAAAAGAGAGTGTGTAAAAGAAAAAGATATACATTTATAGTAGAAAATAAACAGGAAAAAAAAAACTATCTTGAAAGTCACTTCCATAATCCAGTGAAATTGATGATAGTCTGCTGGCTGTGGCCCTCAATTCTTTGGCAATATTTTGACATATTTCAGAAAAAAAATTGTTGAGATCCACTGTGCATACAATTCTGCTTCCACTCCTTTCCAACCAGCTAAATTTCTCCCTTTTATTTATGAGTTTGATTACAATGTTAACAACAACTACAACTAAACTCAAATAATGTACTGGCCTGGGAGCTAGGCATACAAACTGCTAATAAATGTATTTAGTAGATATTAGTATCTCGAATCAGAAGTACATGTTAAAATATTACTGCACTGCCCCTTTGCAAAGAAAGTTGGTTTTGTTATTTTATTTACCTATTAGGTTTTATTGTAGGCCATATTATATTTTGACAGGTCTATAGTGAAAATGTATGCTGATGCCACTCAGGACTGCAGAGTGGTGCTAAATTCTCAGATAATGGAATAAAACTGCTTGGAAAACATATACTTACGTCAACTATGGTTTGTCCAGTTTTGTTTGGAAGTGATTTTTGCCTCAAAAGGAAGTGGTGCAATTCCATGAAACAGTAAATATTTTTATAAAAATAAAAAATAAAAGGAAAGGTTGAAAACAATGCTTTTACATTTTTAGAAGAAAAGTGTGGAAGGCAATGAGAGGGATCAAAGGCTGAAGAGCAGTCATTCTTTTGCAGGAAATCCAGGGAGTGGGCTGCAGGAAGGGGCTGCCTTGTTTTCCCCAAGCTTCCTGATGGTTTGAGAAAGCATTCCCCAGACTTCTCTATTTCCTCTCAAACCTGCAGCACTGTGGACTTTAACACCCCAGCAGGTTGCAGAAGAAAGGAGAAGGAATCTTGGGTGCTTTTGTCCCCACCTCCCTTAATTACTGAGCGCTCCTGTCTTTTCCTCTTTGTGCCTTCATGAAGTTTAGATGAGACTGTTAACCCTGGTCTTTGTGTTTTTTTCAGATCATGCAAAAATGAAGTCATTAACTTTGGTCCTTTAATCTATTCTCACCCCTCAACACTGATCTACACAGTGTGACTAGAAAGTCCTGTTCTTCGTCCTATTATGAAGCGAAAGGTCATTTTTAGCATATAAAACCTTTGTCTCTTACTCTAAATAACTTTTTCCTTCAGTGTTAAACCCTTGCTCTGAAATTTAACAACTGTGCAATTTTTCACGAGCTCTGGAAAGCCAGATGTTATCACTTACGTGCGAGCAGCGATGACTGTAACCGAAAAAGTCAAAATTAGTTTAAAAATAAATTTATTTAGCGATGAATACATAAATGTGATACAAGTCCCTGAGATTTCTAGTAATTATTCTTGACTTTATTGACATGGAAATTCTTTTTAATGATGACTGAGAAGAAAGTGATGAAAGGATCAGGTGATGAACTTCTGCAATTTACTGAGGAGAAATTTCTGTTTCTGAAACCATAGCCAGATTCCCAGTGCTTTGCAAAAGTACCACACGAGTCAAACTGAATGGTCCAGGTTAAAACAGAAAAGAGGTGTCATGGATCATGAAAATTTTGAGTTCAATGAATACTCATAGTTTTAGTTCCTGACATATTTGGCTTAGTTTGGTTTACTGTCTTGGCCATTGGCTTTCGGGTGCAGGAAGGAGGTGGTGGAAATATTTTCAGCTTGGAAAATATTTTTTGGCATGGTTACATTAGCTGAGAGAGAGAGAGAGAGAGAAACTGGGGTGGAGGAAAAAACCCTGTTTTTAGATATATGGTTCACTTGATTGAAGGCTTATTAGTCTCTCCTATTGGTTGATAATGTGGAACATTTCGCAGTTGGATGAATGAATCTAAAGTTAAAATATCTGCATACAGTAGAGTTTATAGTAGTTAGTGACAGGAAGAGTGAAGGTACTAATATACAACTACAAATAAATTATTAATTCCATTTCTTTTTTTTTTTTTGAGTTGGGGTGCTGGGATTGAACTCAGGGGTACTCAACCACTGAGCCCCATCCCCAGTCCTATTTTGTATTTTATTTAGAGACAGGGTCTCACTGAGTTGCTTAGTGCCTCGCCATTGCTGAGGCTGGCTTTGAACTCACAATCCTCCTGCCTCAGCCTCCTGAGCCTCTGGGATTACAGGTGTATGTTGCCACCCCCAAGCTTATTCCATTTCCTAATTGGTTTGGTGTAGAACTTACTAACAAGCAAGATTTTCCATGGAAAGGTCACATCAGGGCAACAGTTAGTAAAATGCATATTTGAGCTCTTTCCTTGAAATTCTACTAGGCAAAATATTTTGAACCGACCCTTTGATAGCTCACCTTATACCATCTGCTTTTTCCATATTACTTAAATTATTTATAAATTGTCATTTTAAAGATGAATTATATTGGCACCATCTGAAAGTACAGAATTTACCTAGCTATTATCCTACTGTTTATGTTCATGTTATTTCTTTTTTTGTGCTTTTATCATTAATGCCATGATAAATATCTGTTCCCAAATAGCAACTGCATTTTGCAATTATTTTCCTGAATGTGATTTCTAGCCATAGAATATTAAGCCTGAAAATTTATTGTAAAAAGGCCCTTGGTTTATCTGACAATTTATATACAATTTATATTCTTTAGAGAAGTCCTTTTGCAGCTGCTTACAGGGGTCCTCTTGCTTAACCATGTTGAGTAATAAAATTTCAGTCTTTGGCATTTAAGAGAAGAAAAATGATATCTATTTTGAAATGTTTTCTTTGGACATGTGTCTTGTAGATTATTCATACGTGCAGCAAACACTGATGAAGACCCAGTATGTGTCAGGTAATGGATCAGCATGTAGAGGCAAAAAAGTAACAAGTCCTGCATTTCAAAGCTCATGTTCTAGAGAATGTAGACTACATAAGGAAAGGAAGCCAGGTCATGAGATAAAAATCAATGGCACTGACTGTTTTTTGAAGAATGGTTAAGGAAGATCACTCTTAAATGGTGATATTTGAACAGAGATTGATGTAGTGAACAGACAACCCACGGGAATATTTGAGGCCAAAGCTGCCATGCAGAAGGAACCATAGGGTAGTGGCTCTGAGGCAGTCATATGCCTGGTGTGTTTTGAACAATTTTGGAGAAGAGGGTATAGCCAGTGGGGAATGAGGAATGTGGATCAAGGAAAGAAATGACTTTATCATGTAGATAATAATAAGGACTCCACGTTTGTTTTGGAAAGTCTATTCTTTCCCACGGATCTGTAGAGCTGTCTCTATCATATCTTAGGAGTCTATATGTGTGTGTGTGTGAGTCTATTCTGTGATTCAGTCTATTCTACTTTTTTTTATTCATCCCTATGTTAATGCCATATTGTCTTATTTATTTTGACTTTAAAATAAATATTGATATTTTATATGATAGATACTCCTGTCTTGGTTCCCCTGCTCCAAGAGTATCTTGAAGAAACCCTTTTAATGTGATTTAGAAACTCATCAAGGTGAGCAACAATGAAAATAATAAAAACTAGCTGGAATCTGGTTGGAAATAAATTGGAACTATAAATTTATGTGGGATGACTCGAAATCTTAATAGTGGCTCTTTTAATTCATGAATATGGTAGTTCTCATAATTGACTAAGATTTCTTTAATGTTTCTTAATAAAATACATGTATTTTGGCATATTATACATACATGCAGTGTAACTTGTTTTAATTAAGATCCAAATCTTGTGGTTGTACATGATGCAGTTAACCCTGGTCATGTATTCAAATACAAGGACAGGAAAATAATGTTTGACTAATTCTACTATCCTTCCTGTTTCTCTCCTACCTCACTTCTCTTACTTCCCCTTTGTCTAATCTACTGCATTTATATTCTTCCCCTCGCTACCGTCCCTACTTGTAGGTTAGCATCCACATATCAGAGAGAACTTTCTGATTTGGTTTCATGGGATTGGCTTATTTCACTTAGCATGATAGTCTCCAGTTCTACCCATTTACTAGCAAATGGCATAATTTCATTCTTCTTCATGGCTGAGTAATATTTCATTGTGTATAAGTACCACATTTTATTCATCCATTCATTGTTGAAGGGCATGTAAGTTGATTCTATAGTTTAGCTATTGTGAATTGAGTTACTATAAACATTGATGTGACTGCATCACTGTAATATGCTGATTTTAAGTCCTCTGGGTATAAACCTAGGAGTGGGATAGCTGGGTCAAATGGTGGTTCCATTAAAAGTTTTCTAAGGAATCTCCATTCTGCTTTTCAGTAGTTACACCAATTTTCAGCTCCATCAGCTGTGTATGAATGAACCTTTTCCCCCACATCCTTGCTAACATTTATTGTTGCTTGTATTCTTAATACTTGCCATTCTGACTGGAGTGAGATGAAATCTCAGTGTAGAATTAATTTGAATTTCCCTAATTGCTAAAGATGTTGAACATTTTTTAAAATATATTTTTGAACATTTGTATTTCTTTGAGAAGTGTCTGTTCAGTTCTTTTGCCCATTTAATCATTTTTTTAAATTAATATTTTGAAGTTCTTTGTGTATCTTGGAGATTAATGCTGTGTCTGATGTGCTGGTGTTAAAGATTTTTTCCCATTCTGTAGGCTCTCTGTTCACATTCTTGATTGTTACCATTGTGGTGAAAAAGCTTTTTAGTTTGATACAATCCCACTTATTGATTCTTTTTTAACAATTTTTAAAAATTTGTTATATTTAGTTATACATGACAGTATAATGCACTCTAATATATCACATATTTGGAGTATAATTTCTTATTCTTCTGTTTAATACATGATGTAGATTCTCACTGGTCATATAGTTATATATGTACTTAGGGTAATAATGTCTGATTTATTCTATCATCCTTCCTACCCCCATACATGCCCTTAATATTTGATTTTACTTGTTGGGCTTTAGGAGTCTTATTGAGGAAGTTGGTTCCTAAGCTGACACTATGGGGAGTCGGGTCTAACTTTTCTTTTAATAAGCTCAGAATTTCTTGTCTAATGCCTAGGTCCTTGATCCACTTTGAGTTGAGTTTTGTGCAGGGTGAGAGATAGGGGGTCAATTTCATTCTCCTACATATGGATTTTCAGTTTTCTCAGTACCGTTTGTTGAAGGGGCTTTTTCTTCCCCCAATGTATATTTATGGTACCTTTGTCTAGTGTGAGATAACTGGATTTATGTGAATATTTCTCTGTGTCTTGTATTTTGTCCCATTTTTCTTCAAGTCTATTTCTATTTGTGTGCCAACACCATGCTGTTTTGTTACTATAGCTCTGTAGTATAATTCAAGGTCTGGAATTGTGGTGCCTCCTGCATCCCATTTCTCATTACCAATTGTTTTGGCTATTCTGGGCCTCTTATTTTTCCAAATGAATTTCCTGACTGCTTTTGCTATTTCTATGAAAAACATCATTGGAATTTTAATAGGAATTTCATTAAATCTGTATACTGCTTTAGATAGTATGGCCATTTTGACAATATTAATTCTGCCTATTCACCAACATGGAAGATCTTTCTGAGGTCATCTTCAATTTCTTTCTTTAGTGTTCTGTAGTTTTCATCCTAGAGGTTTTTCACCTCTTTTGTTAGATTGAGTCAAGTACTTTTTTTAAGGTTATTGTGAGTGGGATAGCTTTCCTGATTTCTCTTTCAGCTGATTTGTTGTTGGTGTGTACGGGAATGCAATTGATTTATGTGTCTTGATTTTTACCTTGCTACTTTGCTGAATTCATTTATGAGTTCTAGAAGCTTTCTGGTAGACTTTTGGGGTCTTCTAAATACAGAATCATGTCATTGGCTCTTCTTTTCCTATTCATACCCCTTTAATTTCTTTCTTTTGTCTAATTACTCTCATTAGGTTTTCAAGAACTGTGTTGAAAAGGAGTGGGGAAGGAGGGAATCCCTATCTTGTTTCAGTTTTTAGAGGAAATACTTTCAATTTTTCTCCATATGGAATGTTGTTGGCTTTGGACTTACAGTATATAACTTTTACTATGTTGGGGTATGATCCTACTATCCCTGGTTTTTCTAGTGTTTTGAGCATGAGGGGATGCTGAATTTTATCAAATGCTTTTTCAGCATCTATTGAGATAATCATGTGATTCTTGTCTTTAAGTCTATTGATATGATGAATTACATTGATTTCCATATGTTGAACCTATTTTGCATCCATGGAATAAACCCTACTCTATCATGGTGCACTATCTTTTTAATTTTTTTATGCGTTTTAAGAGTATTTTATTGAGAATTTTTGCATGTATCTTCATCAGTGATATTGGTCTGAAGTTTTCTTTCCTTGATGTGTCTTCATTTGTTTTTGGTATCAGGATGAGACTAGCTTCAGAGAATGAGTTTAGAAGAGTTCCCTCCTTAAAATTTCATCAAATAATTTGAGGAGTATTATAGTTATAAATATAGATACCCTTTATCAGATGAAGAAAATTGCTTCTATTTTCTTCTATTACTAAGAAGTGGTTTTTCTTTTAATAGCATATTCTTTATGAGTTTTTAGGTATTTTCCCTTTTCAAAAAATCATATCTAATATAATAACATAATTTTTCCTTTAATCAAATAGTTATTTTTCTAATGTTTAAAAGAAGCATGTATTCTTGTCATATAGTTAACATAGAGATGATATATTATATTTTTATCTTCAATTTTTTAAGTTTTGTGCACATATGTTCAAAAATGAAAATGGGAATTAATTTTACTTTCTTATTTTTTTTAGTAGGACTTTACTTTCATGGTTATGATGGTTATCTAAAATGAGTGGAATATGTTGTCATATTTTTTGTTTTCTGATAAGATTGTATGAGAGAAAATTGTTTTCCCATGTGAGACTCAAAGTTTTTTTGAAAAATTGTTTATCAGAAAGCAGCTAATTATTTCTTTAATGGTTAGGAAATTTCAGGGTACCTCATACTCTCTTTTCCTACCCCTTTCTCTTTAATTTTGGTAGGTTATTCTTTTAAGGAAATTGTGCATTTTATTTAAAATCATAGATTTATTGTTATAAAATTTTCAAATATTACCAAAGCACTTTAATATTTATAGTATTTGGGGTAATAGTCCCTTTTTCAATTCTAATATTAGCTATTTGTGTTTTCTCTCTTTTTTCATTGTCATTTGCCTCAAAGTTTATATAATAATCCTTTTGATTAGCTACTTTTTTCTTTGTTATTCTCCTCAATTGTATGTATTTTTTTCTGTTTGATTGTTTTGTTCTGATTAGTATTTCATTTCTTCTATGTTCTTTGAGCTTATTTTGCTGCTCTTTTATTTACCTTCTTCAAATAAAAACATTATATTTTCATATCTTCTTTGTTTTTAATGAATGTTTTCAAGGCTATATATTTTTCTTCTGAAAAATTAGTACTTCGTAATCCCTAAATTTAGTTCATATTTTTTGTTTGCTAATTTCCATATAAGTAGGCATTTTCTAATTATCTTTTTTTTTCTTTTCCCTTTTCTCCAAAAATTTCTGGGTTAATTATGGTATGTTAAAAATAATGTTATATTAAAAACAATGAATTCAGTACTTTGAGATTTGTTGCTTTATAGCTTTAAAACAACATGAATAGCTAGCTGTTTAATATGTGATTTTGTAGCATGTTATAGATGAGAGATTTCTATATTATTTCTGGTTCCACATATATGTGGATACATATAAATATTCTTGTTATTTTTGCTCTTATATATTTACTGTAAAAATTTGTTCTATTTCCTGTGAATTTCTGAAAATTATGTATTTAATTATGTATTAATGTATTAATTTCCTTGTATTATGTATTAATGTATAATATCTATGGGAAGATTATGAATATATATTTTTTTCTTTGTATATATATCACTTCATATATTTTGAGGTGATTTGGAATAAGAATATTTATAGTTGTTACATCTTCCAGGTGAATTGAACCTTTTTTTTTTTTTTTAAAGAGAGAGTGAGAGAGGAGAGAGAGAGACAGAGAGAAATTTTTTTTAATATTTATTTTTTAGTTCTCGGCGGACACAACATCTTTGTTGGTATGTGGTGCTGAGGATCGAACCCAGGTCGCACGCATGCCAGGCAAGCGCACTACTGCTCGAGCCACAACCCCAGCCCTGAATTGAACCTTTAATAATGATTAATACAGGTATATCTGTTTTTCTTTCCAATTTGTTAATCTTTGTTATTTCACTGTAACACTTAAGACTATTTACATTTACTATAATTATTGGAGCTAAAGAATTATATCAGACATTGAATTGAATCTGGCACTGTATTTAGTGTTCTTCAGTTGTTGACATTCTGTATTTTTTCTTTCCTACTCACAATTTGATGATTTTTCATTTCACATTTTTTGGCATTGGCTCAGGTGTCATACACTCTGTTTATATTCTTTCAGCAGTTATCCTAAATTTGCATGTGACCTTAGTTTATCAAAGGCTATAGTTAATATATTTTCTTTATCTTTCTCTTGGATCGTACTAGGATGATTTTTCCCCAAGTGTCCAGCCATTTGGGCTCCCAGTTTAATCCAGGGTGTATGTCCTGTGATACCACCTTGTTCAGACTAGAGGTTATTTTTTTCTTCCCTTGTAACTTGCTAATGCTGCCTAACTTTTGCTCAAGTTTGCAAATACATGCAAATTCCTTCAGAGAAAAAGCAGGTTTGGTCCTCTGAGAATTTAGTCCTCCCTAAAGTTGGAACTCTGCTATCAGGGGCAGCACTTCATTCTTAAAATACTTTTAAAATGCATTATTTAGAGAAATTTGTTTTTTTTTTTTAGTTGTCAATAGACTTTCCTTATTTATATATGGTGCTAACAATTGAATCAGCACATCACACATGCTAGGCAAGTGCTCTACCACTGAGCCAGGACCCCAGCCCTATTTAGACAATTTTGATGACTTTAGGATATAAATTGGTAAAGAAAATGTATCCCAGCAAGTGAATAAAAAGGCTATCTTTTTCTTCTTCTATTTTAAAGGTAGCCTTCTATTCTGTATTTGTGGCAACTTTTGAAAATTTTATCTGACTTTTAAAGTTATATAAAAGCTTGAAAATTTAGTTTTCCATATGTACTTATGAAGATTATTATAGCTATTTATTTACAGTTTTTAAAATTTGTTACAGCTTATTTATTTTTACACTGAATCTTTGGTTTATCTATTTTATTTAGTACAAAATATGTTATGAGGAACAAAATGAATTCTTTTTCCCAAATAGCCTGAAATCATATCAGAAAAATATGTTGAAATTACCATCTAATACTCTATTATCTTTTAGCGTCCTTTAATTCTATGTGTTATTTTCTTCCATTGACATATGATCTTGAGTTTTATTAGTAGCATACTAAACTACTGTACTTTTATAGTCTATTTTAATCTCTTCAAGATCTATCTCAATGTTTTAATCATATTTTAAAAATCAGCATGAGTGCTTTAAAATTTACAACTTTTAAATATTAACAATAAAAAATGTTAGGAGCATATTCATTCATAATTTTGATGTGAAATAATACCCTTGTCTCATTTTTGCTTAAAAATGTTAGTAAAATAACATTTTTGACTAAAATAAAGGGCCTGTAATTTAGGGTATATTGTTTATTGCTGTTAATATAGTTGGCTGAAGCAGAGTAGAGGCACAAACTGAAGCAGACCCATTTATAAAGTGTATATACATCTCTCATTTGTTCTCAATATTCTAAGACAAAATCATGAAGAAACAAGATACATAACTTCCTTGCCATTTGGATATGAACAAATAGAAAAAATATGAATTACACAAATTTAACTTTAGAGAAATTTTTTATGAATATGCAAATATGAGTAAAGAAGGATTCTGTCTTCCAGTTTCAGGTTCAACAATAGAATACATTTCCTGAATTCTGGTTATTTTCATAAAGAATAATGTATCATAAAAAAATATTTATTTTGTATGCTCAATAGAGGAGCATGAAAAAAAAGACTAACGTAGATAATTTTTAAAAATCTATTGACTAATTTTTGACAGAAGATTAATAATGAAATTTATTAATGTTTATGTGATTAAAGAAGATAAAATTCTTTTTATTGAAACTGACAATTCTGAGACAATAATGAATAAACTTTTTAAGATATTAAAATGAAACAGAACCTGTTCTTCATCATAATCTTTAATTCAGATGAGAGTGGATGGGTTTGGGAGGGATGATTTAGACAATAATAATCTTTAATTCAAAAGAAATCTATTTCAGGTTGCTTTAGATGTTCTCTGATTAAAAGAAGAATCCTAGTAAAAATTACGATGGATGTGTACTCAAGCTTAGGTCATCGTGGAAAACATTCTCCATTAGGCTCTTTGTCTGCCTTTACTCTCAGATTTTCAATCAGTTTAAGAGCTCTATTAAGAAAGTCAGATGTCCTCTTCTTGATGTTAAATTTGTATTCAGAAATTGTAAGAGAGTCATTTACAGAAAGACTTTCTGCTCTGACCCTGCAGTGAATACAGTGTGGTTTCTGTGGAGAAATGAGACAATGATCTGAAGAACGATTCTTCAAAAATCATCATTTTCATTGTTTACGAGGATTAGAACTTCTAAAAGTAATCTAACAGACACCATTTAGGCAACGTTTGTGTAGAAGAGAATAGAATATCCAAGCTTCTGTGTTGCAGATGAAAAGGCATATTTATTGTCTATTATTGTTATTACACTTAATACTAGTGGTTCCATTTAAAAAATCAACAGAAAAATACCATATATTACAAAGTGTAGAAAATAGGTGATATTTTCAAAGTCAACGTTGAAAATGTTCTGTGGAAATTTAAAAAATATTTTTATGAAATCAATGCTTTTATTTTTATACCTAGGATAATAACTTATTTTGAGAAAATATATGCTGTACCACAAATTTATATATTGGAAGTACTTGAGACTGAGACATGGATAGGACAGAAGTAACTCTTAGATCAATTGAAAAATTCAGAAAATATACAAAGACAATTTTAAGTCATTCAATTCTAATCATACCAAATCATTCTAAGATCAATTTGTTCTTTTGAACAGTGTTATCTTAGTTTTTCTGAAGTACTTTTGTCAGAAAAAAAAAACTTGATATCCTTAATTAATTTTTAAGAGATCTCAGTTACCGAATGTGGCTGGTAAAGAAACAATTCACAAAATGACCTAGGAAGCATCTTCAAGTTTCCAGACTTCAGAGAGGTATTAGAAGGAAGAGATAATCATTTTTCTCATCCACCCACATGGTGATGCTTTTCTTTTATACTTTCCCTTTGACTTGGCTTTATAGACATCTGACTATCTCTCTGTATCAGTCTCTAGATAGACACAATGAGTGTGAATCATCTCCAATAGATAAGAACAAAGTAATTTCAAGTAGTAAAACCAAGGTGATGTGGAAGGAAATGCTACAAGGAATCATAAAATAATGAACAAAGAGAATTAAGGTTTGGACCACAGAACCTGTGTCTTTGAACTTTCAGGCATGGTCTGTAGGAATTTATTAAAAAATCAAAGATGTGGCCTGGGGAGGCATGGTCTGAGATGACTAGATACAGAACTACAGAAAGGATAGATTTATATTACAATATTTTAAATGGGAAAAGAACTATATATGATAGTAGTTCATTAGAAATGTGTATTTGAAAATAAAACCTCACTATTAAAATAGATATAACTAGGATATAGAAGCCATTAGTTAGAAGTTTATCCCATTCCATACCTGATTTTAAAGTATCAGGATAAACAGTAAAACATGTACCTGTGTGCCTTCTAAGACCTGAAGTTCTATTCTGCCTTTCTCTCCTCCTTAAAGCCTCATAGGTATGATTCCTTGGCTTTAGTCCTTATGTCTTGCACCTTGTGAGGCTCCCTACATAGCTAGTTTCCCTGTTAGCTAGACAAGCTGTCCCCAACTTGGTCCTCCACCTAATGTGACTGACCTGCCTGACAGAGAGCAACATTATTCCAACAAGCCAATCACATCTTCCTGTGGGAACCAAGAGTTTCTCATCCTCTTCTCATAACAAAGTCTGTTTTCTAGAGTTGATGCTGGTTCACTCTGTTCTTAAGCACAACCCCCATATGGCCCTGAATGGTTTGTGGTGTCCTCCTACCCCAGACTGTGAGTATGCAACTTATAAATTGCTTCCAAGCTCATCTGTCTGGTTTTGGGTATTATGGTCTTGCCACCTCGAATCTTTTAAGGCCTGGGATCCCTCCTTCAATAATAAGATGAACAGAAGCTCATCAGAATAGCTTGTAGACGTAAATTCAGTGTTTTATCTTTTCCCAAATGCACAGCAGCAGCCCTTTCAGCTTAGCCAAGGCCAAATAAAGAGTTAGGCTCTTAGGAAGTGTTCGCTTTGTTGCCAGGCTTTGCAATTATTTGTGTTCAATTCTCTCGGTGCATTGCACCATACTATTCTTTCTCTATCTATAAAAGAAAGTTCATTAAATTCTAATCCAATAGTGCAATAAAAATGGAACAATAGAGACAGAACAGTTGAAGAAGTCATAACACTTTTTTTTATAATTTTTCCTGGAATTCAGTCCAAATTGGGCAGTTTCTAAGAAGAAATACTTTAAAAAATAATTTTTATGAACCTTGTTAGTATGCAGTAAGGCAGAACTCTGTGACACTGTAAGAAGAAAATAAATCAATCTAATATGTTTACCAAAGCTTATAGTTACGAGTGACACTGAGAATGGGAGGTAAGACCATAGATTAGGAGTTGCAAACTCAAATAATGACAGGAACCAGGCAGGTAATTAAATGGGTGAAGCAGGGTGGATGGTGATTTAATTTTAAATGTTGGCAACTAATTAAACTGTTTTAACAATACTGCATAAGCCAAACAAAACACATCTGTGGACCACATGTCCAAGGGTGACCCTAAAGCAATTTTTGATCCAAGGCTTGCACTGTGTGTCTGTCTTTCCAAGAATCCTATTATAGCAAAAGCAGTTTCAGCTGATCCTGACCTTGCAGAGCTATTTACTGAGTTAGTAATAAGAATTACAAGCTATAGAGCCTGTGCTCTCTCATTGCTTTCTCAGTGGGGCTTTTATTCCTCATGAGACTGAAGGTCTTTGGGGACAGACACCATGCAGCATATTGCTTTCATGTATCCTAGCATTAAAAGTGGTAGGGTGCTCAGCAAATAATGAGGATGAAGATGATAGTAACTGACATTAATAAGCCTCCTATCATGAGCCAAGCACATATCTAATACCTTTGCATACACTTAGTAATCTCTAAAAGCAGTCCTGTGAGGTCCTCAGTGTTGTGATCCCATTTCGCCAATCAGAATGCTGAGGTACGGATTTGTTAAGTGGTCAAGATCACAGAACTGCTGAAGGGTGGAGCCAGTAAATCTTGTCAGACTAACTCCACAGTCGTGTTCTCTTATCTCTACACTACAAATATCAATTCAGCATCATTGATTCTAATGGAACCAGGGCTACCATGGTTCTAAGTTGTTAATGAGTCTTAAGGTGGCAGTCTGAAAGAAAAATCATTCTAAGTCATTTCCATTCCTATTCCCTTTCTGGTCTTTGATCATTTTTGAATCCTGATAAGTGGAATAGTAGAGTTATCATAACCCGTTCAAGTCCATGAGGTACCACAATAGCCAGGTAGTTTGTTTAGACTCTGTTCAAAATAAGTGTAATAAGAGTTCAATACACCAGTCCAATAATTGCAGGTGTGCAATTGGCAGAAATTAACAATTAATTAGGAAATATTGAAAAGTACTGTGGAAAGAATTTATGAGGAAAGAGAAAAGTCCTTGGTGGTGAGGAGAGTTCTCTTTCTGCAGTTGGTTGCTGTGAATAAATTATTGGTGGATGAACAAGAAACGGTCTTGAGTTTTGTGGCTTTGAAACTGTGTTTGACCCTGGTTTCCTTTGTGTCTCCTTTCTACATGGCAAAGGAGTCATTCACACAGAGAGCCATTTCAATGTACATTCAGGATTCTGCAGATATAATTGTCTATGACAGCAAGTTGCTATAAAAGACTGATTTACTAATTTTTACTATACTTTGATTGCATAATAATAGAACTAATGCTATAATACATAAACAATGGGCATGTCTTCTCTCTCTGAATTTAAGATGGAAATTTGGCCATTGTACTTACGTATTTTGTGGTATTTTCTGAAATTCCTTAAGAATTGATTGGCTGTATGGCTGCTGATTAAAGTCTTGGTGGTTTGATTTTTAGTGCCTGAATACTGTGAAAAGCATAAAAGTAATCCTTGGTTCTATCCATCCCAATTGCATTTGTTGGCCAGAATAACCTCCGGAATTTATATACAGCTGAGGACACATGAGGCATATGTTTTTTTTGGACATTACCCTTTGACAGGATGGGGGCATGATGAGGGTACTTTGTTATTTATCTTTAAGACTTCCCACTGTGGCTCAGGCTAAAACTCCTCCTGTGTCCCACTGCATATATCTGTACCTAGCATTTCATAGTTGTCGCTGAACGTTTCAGCCCTTCTGCTGACAGTCAAACCTTGTCTGTCTTAAGGCCCATTCCCTCTGGACTGTACGTTCTTTCAAATGGTAATAGGTGCTAATGGAATAATTTGATAGCCTAATCTCTGATAATGTTACTCTTCTTAGGTAAGAGTCAATTTTAGCCTAGTTAAAATGCACAGCACCTTTAGAAGGTCTTTCAAGAGTGACAGGAAAATTAGAAATTTCTGACAGACCAATCAAGAGGTGATGTTTTGGTGAGTGAGGTCTTTTATAACTCTCCAGCTTATGCCAGCTAAGTCAGGAATGGCTTCCCAAAACTCTTAGATATGTACCAATTCATGTAACAGTGAACTTAGTCATTCTGTCATACAAACATGCTAATACACACACACACACACACACACACACACATATCTTTTTCACCCCCACCAAGTATGTAAGCATTAACATCCTTGCAGACTGACTGAAACCAGTGATGAAGAGGTATGAATTAAATTGCTAAACAAAAAGAGGAATAAAAGTTTTATCCACTTTAATTTGGCATTTAAAAAATCTTTTGAAACTTTGTTACTGAAAATTTGTTAATTATAACTAGTCAACATATGTTATGAAGAAATATTTATGAAATTCAAAATTTTGCATGCAGAGAGGTAGATGCAGGGAGAGAAAATAACATGCACTGTGTTCCTACTGTGTGCAATGTCTTGTACAAGTGCCTGATAAAATTTATGTGCACATGTCCATTCTGTGAGGTAGAATTTATTATATACATTTTAGGTAATGCAAGACTGAGACTCATGAAGACAGCCACAAATATGAGATTATTTAAAGAAGTTCAAGATTTGGATGTGGGCAAATCTTCCTTTTAGCAATATGATGTTGCCAGAGAATCAAGGGCATTTTCAGAATATGAGGAAAAGTAATTCTACTAGTTAAAGAACTAAGTTCTATTTGTAGCTCATCTGTCTGGTTTTTGAAAATATAAGCAACTCTTACAGATTGATAAAACATTAAAATGCAAAGAAAAATAGGCAAAAGATAAAACTGATAAATGAAAAAATAATATCTAAACCACAAACTCTACTTCAATAGTAGGCAGGGAAATTAAAATTAGATAATAATAAATCACAATTTTAACCAATCAAATTTATAGATTCTAAAATTATGTAATAGTAAAGCCTTGAAGGAATGTAGTAAATGGTGGATAAATATGAACAGATTTGGCGTATCTATCAACAAAAACTCTTAAGAAATCCATGATTGAAGTATATTGCTCCAAGAAATATACTCTGAAAATAATCAGTGAATCACACAAATGTTTATGCATAAAGATGCATAATCTGATGAGGCCTAAAAACTTTCAACAGCCAAAAGCTTTCACAATTAAATGCATGAAGTATAGGAAGAAAATAATTAATTGTACTTCATTGAAATTAAAATGTTTGCTTTTCAGAAGACATTGTTACAGAAATGAAAGGGCAATTCATTGACTGGAAAAGTATATTTTCAAAACATATACTTAGCAAATGACTTGTATTTAGTCTACAAAGAAACAGTTTCAACTCAATATTGATAATACAAACAATTCCATTTAAGAAAAGGCCAAAAGATTTGTGTAGACATTTTACCAAAGAAGATATAGGACTATCATGCTAATACCTTAAAAATTGCTCAATATCAATAATCCTTTATGGAAATATAAGTTAAAACTAAGCACACTATTCATACATATCCTCTAGAACCATTAATATTAGAAAGACTATTTCAAATACTGGTGAGATCACACAAGAAATGGGACTCTTCTACACTCCTGGTAAAATGTAAAATGGTAAACTGTGTTGGAAAACAGATTGGCAGTTTCTTCCAAAGAAAACCCGTACCTATCAAATGATCCAGACATTGTACCCCAAACATTTATCCAAGAGAAATAAAAGCATTTATCTACATAAAGACGTACTTAAGTATTCACAGTAGCTTCATTTATAATAGCTAAAACTTGAAACAATCTGAATGTATATCAAGAAGTGAATGAATAAATGCTTCATTCAATGAAAATGTTGTGATAAAAATAATGAATTTTACAACAACATATATTAATCCTCAAAATAATATGCTGTGTGAAAGAAGACAGGTGCTCCCTTACTTTACAAAAGGAGTATGTATTCTATGATTCTGTTTACATAAAATTTTAAAAAAATAAAAACTATAGGACATAAAGCATATCTGATGTTTTGCTTAGGAAAGGGGGGGTTGTGGAGGCATGGGAGGGATGGATAATAAAAGGAATCGAGAAACTCTAAGGAGATTCACATATTCAATCATCTTGTGATAATACTCTCGAGCATATACATAAGTCAAAACTCATTATAGTGTTTACCTTTATGGTGGTGGGGATTGAACCAAAGACTGTGCCAGCTATTTGAACACTCTACCACTGAGCTACACTCCCAGTCCTCCAATTGTAGTTTATAAATAGGTTAAGTTTTTTTGATGTGTCAATTATATCTCTATAAAATGATTTTTTTTTAAGGTGTAGGATAAGACTTTCAGAGAGTAGGGAGGGCCTTTCCCAGTACGGCTACCTGAATTCAAACTCCAATTCTCCTGATGCTGGTTAGACTCTGCAATGAGTTGGGATCTCCAGGTTTAGAGCAAGAGATGCTCAAAAAGAGATCTTCCTTATTTAAAAAAAAAAAAAGAAAAAGAAAAGAAAAAACATGCTCAGAATTTCTGCTTTCAGAATTGATTGCTCAGAGCTTGACTTTTGGAGCAATGTAATGAATTATAGTCACTGGTTTCTTAATGATGCAGGTACACTATGAGAAATGCCTTGTTAGGGAATTCTGTCATTGTGTGAACATAGTTTACTCTCACAAACCTAGGGGGTACAGGTCAATGACTTGATGTGACCTCCTGATTCAATCAAGAGATATGACAAACGTGAGATATATGGGTTGCTGCCTAAAAATATGACACTCTGTCTTACTACAAATATTTTTTAATAAACAGAAGAAGTGCACTCTAAAATAATGATTAAAAGTATAGTACAGTAAATATATAGATCATTATCATAGTGACTTATTATCAAGTATGGGTACTGCACACAATTTCATGTGCTATACTGTGATACTACATAGGTTTCTTTACACCATCATCACCAAAAACACATGGCAATGTGTTGTGTAAGGACTTTATCATGGACGCAAGATACAAGGTGATAGAAATTTCTTGGCTCCATTATAATTTGGGACCAATGTCATACATGTGGCCTGTCGTTGCCCAAAACATTCTTATGTGGCACATGACTATGTTCAGTTGAATGTGTTCTACATTCCATTTTATCACAATATAGATAAACTCAAGAAAGAAAAGAGGATTATTTGTGGATTGAAAAAGTGGTACTGGCTTCCATAGTTATGACTTATATCCTTGAACACAGATAATAAAAAATGTGTTGGAAATGATCTGGGGCTGCAAATCATGAATAATAGTTTTCTGAAGCTACACATAAAAATTAACCCTATTTAAAATTATCCTAGTGGACCCATTTAAAGTGAAAATACATTGGTTGACATTAGGGTAAATGACAAGCATTTTTTATGCTCAGAAGAGATTAATTTTATCTAACAGTTTCAGAAAAAGTCAATTTTTTCGGATGTCAATGAAATATGTATTATAACATTGTAAGAAATACAACCTGCTATCCAGAAGATACTGAGGAAATAGGTAAGCCTTTATAGCTTATTTGTTTATTAATAGAAGAAACTTAAAGAGGGGTTAATTTAAGGAACAATTAATTATCATTAATTTTATACTGGTGATTGAACTCAGGAGCACTCAACCACTGAGCAACATACCCAGCCCTATTTTGTATTTTCTTTAGAGACAGGGTCTCACTGTGTTTCTCAGTGACTCGCTTTTGCTGAGGCTGGCTTTGAACTCACAATCCTCCTGCCTCAGCCTCCTGAGCCACTGGGATTACAGGTGTGCACCACTGTGCCTGGCACAATGAAAATTTTAATACTATCTTTGTGGTATCATTGTCTATGTCACATGTTTGCAGAGTCTTCAGAGTTCTACATTGCATTCTTAAATATTCATCAAGGGAATTATATTCCACCCTACCATGGTGGAAATAATAAAAATGACAAGTCACATATGACTAGGAGAATTTCTGGAGTATTGTTGCTACAAAAACATGAAAATAGAAATGAATAAGTTTAGTACATTCCCCAAGGCTGGGAGGAATGTTTATAACTGCCTCAAACATTAGTAAATATGGAATCCATTATGGTTCAGTTTGTTCTATAACATTATAAAACTTCAAAATTTTTACTCATCAGTAAAAATAAAACCCCAGCATTACCATATACAAACCCCAAATATTTTGGACTTATTCCACCTTTGTACCACATGTGTTATACCCTGGGCTGTGGGTTTATGGCAACTGAAAACAGGCACTTCTGTACAAAATACAATTTATTTATGTTGAGTTAATTAATTATGACATGTGATGAAATATTTGCTTTTAATAGAGAAAAGCACATTGAGATT
Organism: Urocitellus parryii; assembly: GCF_045843805.1. Taxonomy (NCBI): domain Eukaryota; kingdom Metazoa; phylum Chordata; class Mammalia; order Rodentia; family Sciuridae; genus Urocitellus; species Urocitellus parryii. The sequence continues at coordinate 118,953,795 of NC_135531.1, forward strand.
GCATAAGATTTTCATTAATTGTAATTCCTCCTATAGAAATTCCCTTTCAAATTTATGGCTTAACTCAAAATTCCAGAAAAGGACTTGTAGTGATACCTGTATTTGGTTTTAGTCTATACAATGATTGCATATAGTTGAAATCAATAGATCTTAAATTGTTCTTCATAGAATGAATGTCAGCTATTGCTTACAAAAGATGCATTGAGGACTCTTCATTTTAAGGGTTTTTCCAAGTTAAAATAAACTACATACAACTTGCTGAAAATTTATAAAGGGATTTTGTAAGGACTCTTAATTTTGTAATAAGACATCCTTAAACTGAATTTATAATTATGAAAATATATTCACATGAATAACAGTGAGTTCATGGGAGAGAATGAAAACTACAGCAAAATTAGATTTTAAAGTATAAAGTGTAATGTGCTCCACAGAATTACATTCTCCTCCTGTCCACCATGATATTGAGTCTAATATCATCTAAATATACAGGTAGCTACAGTGCACATAGACTTGCTTTGAAACCACAAATTGTATTTTATGTTCTAAACATGTATTACCTCCTGGTATATCTTCAGAAATAATGGCTAATTGAACAATATATTCACACAGAATATTGCAAAAGATTTTAATGAGGCAGAAAAATGTCAATATTTCAGTGGGTGATAGGTTTTGTTCAGAGCAGCTGGAAATTATGAATTGCCAATTAAGAAAACTTTGGTAATCTGGATAATCTATGTTGCTTGTCCTGAGTTTATCTGAGTTTGGCAGTCATAAACTTAGAAATAGAATGACCTAGAGGGGTCTCTTAAGTTGTCTAATATATTTGTATACAATCCCTAATTTTTCATTCTGGCAGATTGAACTAGCATAGAACTCAGTATTAAAAAGGCAAATCTTTATAATTTTAATTAGCAAATCTCACTATTTTGGTTTATTGACTTCTTGTTATTGGTGTTCTCTGTACTACATAAAGAAGAGAATCAAAATTAACACTTACCAGTTGATCAATGTAGTCAGTTTAAGTAGTTAATTCAGGTCTTGAAATGGATTGAGAAGTAGACTGTATTAAATGTAAAATAACTTGTTAAATTTGTGTCATCTGAACCTCATTTCACCAATTGTCCACTTAGTAAGTGATTTTGTTGACACTACATGGGAAAAAAAAAGTTGTCCCTGAAGAATTTACATGTAAAACAAATGTAAAGAATTTATTTTTATGAATCAATAATTTTGGTAAATTCTTTTCATACATGAGAATAAAGGCATCTGGAATCTCTCGTGTTCACTTTTGCTTCTTTAGTGACTCTTCAGGGAAACTACTTTCAACATTCTTGTTAAAACCATAACATTTTTAATCCTTTTAGATCTGGAAGATTTCTCATTAGATTTCTGTATAAAAGTCTGGTCTTAGTTTACCAGAAGATAAAGATAGAACAGAAGAATACTTGGTGGGTAAGTACATTTTTCATAATAACATTTAAAAGACAAATTTTCTGTTCAGCTAAATTGCCTTAATTAAAATGCACAAACTCTGACATTAAAATTATGTTCTCCAGGTGGAAAGTATTTCTGTCCTTGGACCTTGTTCAGACATAAGAAAAGAACATTATAAAAAGATAATAATTACCTATTGTATTTTGTCACAGTGACCATTTTTCCCAATGAGGGGATAGCTCCAGTGTCACCTGAGAATAAAACACTCACTTATTTACTAATGATGCCTGTATTTTTCCTTTTTTTTTTGTAATTTTCCCCTTATATATGTAGTACCTCATTTTTTATGCTCCTATGCTATCCTGCTGTGAGCAAGAATAGTAATTACATCTAATTAGAAAAGATTAAAATGCTATGACTCATGGAAATAATGAAACTTGATTATGTTTTCAACAAGGCATAAATCCCAAACCTACGTTTTACACTTGAAATTAGCTCACAACCTGATCAGCAGTGTAATGAGCATGTTGTAAATGTCCATCACAATGTTCTGCTAAGCGTACTTTCTTCCACAGCTTGGCCTTGTCATGAAAAGCCATCTTCCCTTAGGCAGAAAGCAGAGACCAGTTTGATTTTTTTAAACCTTAGTATGTCTTATAATATACTAATTTTACTTGTTGTAGGTATATTGAGTCACAATAACATGTCAGAATTGTATACTAACTATATAGTTAAATAAAGAGCAAATGTTTAGAGGTTTACCCTTTAACAGGCCCAAGAACAATACCCTTTATCTTTTTTAATTAAGATTTGCCCAGTTTTTTTTTTTTAAAGATAAAATGCAATGTAGAAATGAGTTTTCTTTTTTTCTTTTTTCATCACCAACTCAGCACGAATGTTCATTTCGGTTACAGTCCAGTTCACAAAGATCTCCTCTGCACACAGGCATTATACTCTAACATATGCGGTTTTATAGTGGAGCAGAGGGAGACATTATACGCAAATAGATTTGTGCTGTAAACACATATGGGCATAAGGGATTGTGTAGATGGAGAGAGAAAAAGAGGCCAACATAAAAACTTCAAAAGGATTGAATTGTAATTCCAGAATGCAAGAACTTCCCATTTATCTATTTACTTATCTGACATGTAGATCGGGGCTTTCTGAAATTTATTGTGTTAAAATGTTTTTTAAGCTCAAAGATATGATATTTCTGATAATACCTTGGTATATCATGAAGGCTGCCCCATTAATCTGAAGTGGGTATTCCCCTGGGGAGATAAGCTATTTTGACTCCACAGGTGGTGTATGTGCTCTGCAGCTATATTAGGTGTAGCCAAGTCTATGTGCATGATAATTGTGAGAATAGACAACATTAGACATTACAAGGTGTATTTGTATGATTGGACAATGATTCTGTGTTCTTAAGTATATGATGTAAAGAAAAAAGTTACTACAACATCTATTACTTACGTTGCAGGCAAAAATAGAAAGAATCATAAAGAAATATATGTTGAAGATTTGAATTTTCTTTAGGGACAAACATTAATAATATTGTTTCACTGTGAATTAAGAGAAGGCAAATATTGTACCTTCTAGTCATAGGGAATGGCTCTTTTAAAAATGAGTGATTCTTTCATTATAGTGTATGCTTCTTTCTTTTCTGGTTTGTTCTTTTGCATGGAATTTCACTGGAAATAAATTCATATCATCAGCCAAGAGGTCAAAATGAAGGAATAACATATTATTAGTTCTGTGTCAGAAATAAAATGAGTAAATTTTTTCTCTCAAGAATTATCTGGTGTAAATGTGGTCAGTGTTCAATTGTTCCTATAGCATGTATTCATTTTGGGGGATTTCCTCTTAATGTCCTTCCTTTCCTGAAAATTTCATGATGGATCATTATAATTATTTCTTTGCAAATATTCCTGGCCCCTCTTGTACCTCTCTTCTTTATCAGACTCATTAGAAAAAGTTCAACCCTGAAAAAACAAGTTCTTACCCTCCTCTGTTCTTGAACTGTATAGATGAACCTGGTTAGAGAAAAAAAAAAAAAAAAAAAAAAAAAAAAAAAAAAAAAACAACACCTCACAACTTTTAGCTCTTCTTAGATCACAAACCTTAAATTCTTGCACATGGGTCCAGTCTTTTTCCTATCATCTTTCACCATTTCCCACCTTCTCTTCCCTCTTGAATCTCCAAAGTCTATTCATACCAAATGATGAACTTGATACACATTTTCTTGGGAAAATAGAAATAATCAGGAAAGATACTTCAGGGCCTCCTGCACCCCAGATGCCTTCTCACTTTTCATACTGTTAACTCCAGGAGTTGCTTTGTAAATCCTTTTCCTTACATTTGTGCACAAAAATATGTCCCATCTCACTCAAGGGCATTATCCTAACAATTCTGCTCCTCTCTCCTATATCATAAAATTTCTCCCTTCTACTGGCTCATCCTATAAGAATGAGCCAGTAGAAATCCTATAAGAATTAATTAATTAATTAATCAATCCTATAAGAATTAATCTTGTAATATTATCAATCTTATAAATTCTCTGTACTCCATTTTTTTTCCTACCTGATAATGTCTCATGGTTTTGTTCTCCTTTATAGCAATATTTCTTGAATAGATTGTCTATATATTTGGTCCATGAATTGGCTTTTCCCTTCTCCCTTCAGCCCATTCCAGACAGATTTTCACCTCTAACATTTCATAAAAGTTGCTCTTGTAAAAATCATTAAAAGATCATACCCTGGTTAGTCTAGTAACACATTCTCAGTCTTATTTGATCTATCAGAAGCTCTTGGTATAACTGATCACTCCTTTATTTGGCTTCTAAGGTAAGATGTTATTAGTTTTATTCCAATTATACTTTTCTCATAGTATCCTTTGCTGATTTTAATAGGTCATTACTTGGTATTAATAATATTTAAAGCTAACACAGAAAACTTGAGAAACAAAAAAATAAATTGTCCTGCAAATTAATGGCAAGTTACAATCCCTGGGTAGGAGTAAAAGCCCCTAAATCTTTCCCACAAGGTAAATGTATATTTGGTTCAGGCATCTTCCATCTGTTGAGCCTCTGTCTATGCTGCTATAATAAAATATCATAAACTGGGTGACTTCTAAAAACTTATTTTTCAGAGATATAAAGCCTAAGTTCAAGATCAAGGTGCCAGCAGATTCAGGTCTGGTGAGGATTCACAGGTGGCCTCTTTGTGCTGTTCTTCTCATGGTAGAAGGGGCAGAGAGGTTTTTCCAGGCCACTTTGTAAGGATGCCAATTCCTTTTACAAGGGTTCTGTCTTCATGACCTAATCACCTTCTAATGGGCCTGTCTCTTAATACCATCACTGTGGAGTTTAGGATTTCAATATGGGAATTTTGGGATGATGTGAACATTCAGACATAGCATTCTGTTCCTGGTCACCCAAATCCATGTATTTCTCATATGCAAAATTCACATACTCCCTCCCAATTACCCCCTAAATTTTAAATCATTATAGCATCTTTAAAAGTTTAAAGACCCAATTCTCATTTAAATATTATCTAAATCAAATATGATACTCAAGATATGATTCATTCAAAGTTAATCTACAAGTGTGAATCTATGAAATCAAACATATTTATACACTTCCAAAATACAATGATGGAATAGACATAGAACTGACATTTTCATTCAAAAAGTAGAAGAAAAACGAAGACAGTGACAGGTTTGGAAGAAATGCCAAAACTTAAGGCTGGAGAATAATCTTCTTTGGCTCATGATTGGCCCTCCATACACACTAGGGCAGAGGTCTCACCTTTTGGGCCCACTGGGGTGACAGTCTCACCTTCACAGTTTTGCCTACTCCTATAACCTTATGTGTATTAGCCCATACTACAGCTTTCATGGGTTGGAGTCATGTACCTGTGACTCTCCTGGGCTGGAATTGCACTCCAGTGGATCTACAGGTCTGTGTGGAAGGATTGGTCCCACCTCCTCAGCTCAGCTAGGCACTGTCCGAGTGGAATATCTTTGCAGACTCCACTTGAGTTGGTTCTCTGTCTGGGTCCCATGGCTGTCCAGAACATCCTTTGACATCTAGGTGGTGGTAGCCATGAGTTAGTTGAGTACAGTGCATGTTTGAAATCACTTTGGTAGTGATTTTGAAAGCAGTTTGAGGGTTTCTCTGTAATTCTGCTCTTCTCCTTCACCAGTCCATTCACGGCCATGTAGGCTTTTCCTACATGAACCTCCAAATTTTTACAGCTCTACCTATTACTCAGTTCCACAGTCAATTTTGTACTTTCTAGGTAATTGTAGTAACATCATCCCCAGTTTTCAGCACTAATTTTATGTCTTACTCTGTTTGGGTTGCTATAACAAAATATCATGAAGTGGGTAACTTATAAGCAATAGAAGTATATTTCTCATAGGTCTGGAGGCTGAAAAGTCTAAGATCAAGACGAATTCAGAGTTAGTATCTAATAGGTGTCTATATATTTGTTCATTCCTGGCAGCTTCTTGTGTCCTTATAGGTGTTGCAGGCAAGGAAGATTTTTCAGGGCATGTTTATAAGGACGCTAAATCCTATTCATGAGGATTCTTCCTGTCTTGACCTTTGCAAAGCTGACTTTCTAATACCATTACTTGGAGTTTAGGATTTCAAGATATGATTTTGGGGAGACATAAATATTAAGACCAAAGAAGCCCTATTTTTCCTCCTTTTAGCTTTAGTCCTCATATTTTCACACAGCTTCTGTGGGAAGTTTAATGTAGGGAGAAAGGAAATGTGAACATTACATAAGATTTGAGTTGTGTGTTCCCAGCACCCGTGCACTCTATCCTAAGTGTTAATAAAGCTCATCTCTTTCCCTTTGCTTTTTATTATACATTTTAATGGATTCAATAAAGTGTGTGCTTTGAGCATCTTTATTTGGTCTGTGAGACTTCCTGTTTAATAACACTTGGGATAGTTGTCTAGTGGTGTATTTGAGGCCACCACTACCTCAAAGTGATTTCTCCCCTACAAAACATAAAATAAAAAAACAACTCTAAAAACCCTCTTCTTTTTAGTCTTTTATTGTCAGGGTGCCTCAAGGATGAGTCCTTTATCTTTTTATTTATATTTATTCTCTTGGGGGTCTCAATTATTCTCATATACTTGCCTTTTGATTACAAATACAAGAACCATCTAAATACTTAAAGGCTCCCAAATACATCCTGTCCAGACCTCTCTAAAGAACTTTATTTCTTCCTATCACAGAATTCCACTCTAATGTCTAGTGAACACCTCAAACTTATGTGCCCAAAACTGAACCCCTCATGTTTCTTCAAATATGCATGTGATGTATATACCCTTTTCTATCTCAGGTGATGGCAACTGTCTTTTCTATTACTCATGTTAAAACTTCACAGCCACTGTTCTATGTTATCTTTTTCTTACAGTTCGCACCCAATCACCACCAAATTGCTGCCACCTAGATCTACACCAGCAATTCTGACTTGGATTATTCCAGTAGTCATGGGTCACCTGCTTTTATCTCCCTTACCACCACAATAGTCTATTTTCAACAGTAAGCAGAGGGATTTAAAAAAAAAATTAAGACAGGCTTTACTGCTGTGCAATAGCTCTGAAGTTGGTGCACTGTTGAAAATGGAGACCCAAATCCTTTTAATTCATCCTAAAGCTTGACTCACCTAATTTGCCCTGTGGACCATGATCTTTCTGATCTTATCTCTAATACTATTCCCCTTTCCACACTACATTTTGTTCACTTTATGATTTTTTCTTTTCTTTATTTCTTTTTTGGTGGTGCTGGGGGTTGAACCCAGGGCCTTGTGCATGCAAAGCAAGCACTCTACCAACTGAGCTATATCTCCAGCCCTACTTTATGAATTTTTTTTAAAGATTCCTCAAATACATAGGACATCTGCACTGGTTCTTCCTCTGCCTAGAATGTGCTTCTTTCCAGATGCCTATGTGGCTAAGTCCCTTCTCTTTATGAAGCCAATGGCTCAGAATTTCGCTTCTTAAGGACATCTATCCTGAGCACCCTATTTTAATTTTAACTTGGCCCTGCCTTCACACCTCCCATCTACTTTTCAAGCTCTATTTTTCCATTAGTTGGATCAAAATACATCATTCACTCATTTCATTTCTGTTTCTTGTCTATCTTATTATCTACCTTCCCTAGAATAAAGCTTCTTAAGGAACAAGATCTGTGCTTTGTTTGCTGAAATCAGAGACTCGCAGACTTCAGTGTGCCAATAGAATCACCTAGAGGGCTTACTACATATATCACATGTTGCTGGACCCCACTGACAGAATTTCTGATTTAAAAGTATTGGTGAAGTCTAAGAATTTACATTTATTTCAAGTTCTTAAATGATTCTAATGGTGTTTCTTTTGGTCCTACGACCACACTTTGAAAAATGCTTACCTAAAAAAATTTCTGGCATGTGGTTTTTGCTTAGTGAAGAGCTGCAGAAAGAGGAAGTGATACTAGAAGTTGTACCTTATTGTGATTTGTATTTTTGAATAGAGTTGAGATCAAATATTTCTAGTGTACCAATTTTCTATTTATTTTTTCCTTTGTAAATTCCTTATGCATGTTTACTTTCTTATTATGATATTTGTTAATAATTATTTATTTATTAAGGATATTAACTTTTATAGGTTGCCTATTTAGAAGGTATTCAGTATTTCTTATTTTGACTTCTGCTATTAAATATTGTTTGTGCTTTTTATGGTATTTTAAATTTATACTATGAAATTATAAATGATTATGAATTTTAACTTTTGTGTCAATTTAGAAAGCCTTTTTAATCCCAAGATTATACACATATACGCTAAGATTTTCTTTGAGTATCTTCATGCCTTACTCAGGGGCACTCAGCTACTGAGTCACATCCCAGCCCTATTTTGTATTTTATTTAGAGACAGGATGTCACTGAGTTGCTTAGTGCCTCACTTTTGCTGAAGCTGGCTTTGAACTTGCAATCTTCCTGCCTCAGCCTCCAGAGCTGCTGGGATTACAGGCGTGTGGCCACCCCGCCTGGATTTATGTCTTTTTATTTCCTTTTTAGCTCTTTAATCCATGTATTATTTGAAATATAGTATTTTTAAAAGTCCTTTAACTTAGCTTTCTATATATGAACTAATTTTTGAGTGCTGATATTATTGTACTTTTAGTAGCTCTTGATACTAGTGGGGAAATTTCTTATATACTCTTCTAAAGAGTTTGATAATCTTTTTTCATTATGGAAGTTCTGTTAATTTTTAAAAAGTCATGTTGAAAGTTTTACTGGAGTTGCAGTAATTGTGTATTAATGTGTGAGGACTTTGCCTTTATATAATATATAGAAGTTAGTTTTGTCCTTCAGGATGATTAGGTTAAAGATCTCTCTTTCCTCAAATGGTTATCATTATCCTTATGGTGAAAACACTCAAAGTCCTTTCTTCTAACCTCTTGAAATATAGAGAACATTATTGCACTCTGTAGTCACCTTACTCTGCAAAAGAACACCAGATCTTATTGCTCCTATCCATCTTAGAGTCCGTTGACCAACTCTTCCCTCTCCCTCCCTTCCCTTTGCTCTCTCCAGCCTCTGGTAACCAAGCTCTGCTCTCAACTTCCATGACATCAATTTTTCTAGATTCTACATGAGTGAGATCATATAGTATTTTACTTTCTGACTCTATACTTTCTTTTTTGTTCATTTCTATCCTTGTATTGCTTTATGAATATGATCCAGGTTTTATTATCTTCTAATTGACTATTATTTGCACAAATGTAAGTGATGGATTTTTACCTATATAGTGTTAATAATAGGCTGCCTTTTTGAACAATTATATTGTTTTTGTTTTTCTGTTGTTTCCTTTGTGTCCAGAGAAAGCATCATACATCTATGAATATTAACAATATTTTATCCTTCTTTCTACATTTATTTCTCAGGTTTTATATTCATATTCTCTTTTCTTATTCTGTTGTTCTAGCCAGAGACAAAGGAGAGAGAGAATTAGCTCTACCTATTTCTATTTATGTAGAAATTTGTATTTATATTTGAAATAAAGGCAAACAAAAAACAAACATAATTTTAGATAATTCTGGTGTTAGTGGCTATTTTTGACACTGATTATTTGTTTAAGGATACTATTCATTTTTGTGTTGTGCAACAATATGTTTATTATTTACGGAGATATTTTAAATCATAAATAAAGTTGAACTATTGATTGATAAGACTGCATAATTGGGAGATATAGGGAATGTAGTAATAATAATAGCATAGAAAATTCTGTATCTTTCAGTGATGAAAATGAAACTGAATAATGGGTTTATTATATTGTATTTGAGATTACCTTCACTTATCAAGTATGTATACATATTTCTTACACATATCCTATATTTGCTAAATACATATATACATATGCATCTACAGCTCAAACTCTACAAGTGAAAAAGATGACAGATTATCCATTACTATTACTTATCATGTACCCTGCATGTTATGTTAAGGTGTGTGAGAGACAAAGGGGAAAGAGAATTAACTCTACCTATTCCTATTTATGAAGAAATTCCTATTTATGTTTGAAATAAAGGCAAACCAAAAAAAAAAAAAACAACAGAAAATAAAACAGGGAAAAGAGAATATGAAGACATACTTGGTTGTTTAGCACAGGCTATAAATGTTAACACTGCAGACACAGATAAAAACACACTCAGGTGCACTTAAAAGTATGGAATAGTTCATTTTATAATGGTATTCATATTTTATTTTGAGACTGAAAATTTAGGGTTCTGCAAGCTTAGATTTTGGGCAACTAGAGTGCTTTAAAATCACAGGTATGCATAAATTTAATTAGTCTGCATACCAAGGTGACCCAAGGGAAGTCAGAACCTTATAGTTTCTATTATTCAGTAAGACCTCTGGGTCTTTGGGTGGGAGGATAGTTTCTGTATACCAGTTGATATTTATTCCTTCTTGTAACTGCTGGAGAAACAAAGTTGCCCTGGCTGCATTTGTTTGAAATACTAGTCCAGTTAGGATCCTCATCAGCCAGCAAAGTGCCCTGGAGAGTGGGAGGCAAAGTTGTACCTAATATTTCAACATTATGTTGAAATAATGTTGATATTTTGATTTTTTTTTCTCCTCAAGTTGGTCATTTCTTAATCCAGGATGCAGTCAGCATCTTAGTTTCTGGATGGGTTTTAGACATTTTGAGATACTCTGAGCATAATTATAGATTTCTTGTCTGTCAGTATATTCATATGTTAACAGCAATTCCCCAAGATTAAAAGATCCTTGAAGGGATTTCTCTCCTCTCTCTCTCCCCCCCCCTCTCTCTCCTCTCTCTCTCTCTCTCTCTCTCTCTCTCTCTCTCTCTCTCTCTCTCTCTCTCTCTCTCCTATTCTCAACCTCCAGGACTCTGCCTGGATTAGAGGGATCCCTTAACACAAGCATTGATGCATCAATGAAAGTGAATCTCAATGAATTAGTAGCTCATGAATGATAGTGTTAATTTCTATTCCAGCATTATAACTATCTCAAATCATATAGAATCCCATAGTTTTTCCACTGTATTTCAATTTTTTTTTAAATTTATCTTTTTAACTTAAAGTTGTTTTTAAGGTTTGGAGAAGTTCATTTGTAAACAAAGCACTGAAATTTCCTTGCCTCTAGTTCTTTCCCCTATATTCTAAGCTCAATAATCAACAATATAATTATTTAAATTTGATGCCTAACTACTTTTACTATTGTACTTTGTTGGATTTTTAACCAGAAAAGTGAACGAACCAGAGAACATTATACTAACTGAATAAGCCAGACTCAGAAAGTCAAGGGTCAAAGGTTTTTCCTCATATGTGGAAGCTAGACAGAGGAAAGTATTTAAAAAGGGGATCCTACACAATGGAGATCAGGGCCCAAGGTGGAGGGAAAAGTGTAGGAAAAAGGGAATAACTAAGGAATAAAGTTAACCAAATTATGCTAGGTACATGTATACATACCACAATGCAATTCAATTATATAACTATAGTGAATCAATCAATCAATCAATCAATAGAAGGAAAACTAATAGAATAGAGGATGGGGATCAGAGGAAGGGAGATAAAGAAGGAAGTGCTGGGGATTGAAATGGAGAAAATTATGTTTTATGCATTTATAAATATGTCAAAATAAGCCCCACTACCATGTATAAATATAATGCACTAAAATAAACAAATAAAAAGTAATGAACAAAACATAGAATAAAATCTTCAATGTTAAAATCTTCAATGTTACATGTCTTACATAACTGTGAAGAAGCCTGAGATTCTTTTGAGATTGTAATTTCCTTTATTTTTTATAAAGAACACCAGAACTTATTGCACTGTCTCCTGATAAAAAAATAAAAGTATGGAATAGTTCATTTTCTAAGGGTATTTCTAACAGACACCCTGCACTGTCTCCTGATAAAAATTCTATAATAGTTTGCTTTCCAACTACAGATAAATATTCTGTATGTACACACACACACACACACACACACACACACACATTTAGGCATAAATGAATAAAAGAATCTCTTAAGCAGGTAAGCAAAATAATCTAAAACTCCAATTTTAATATTTAATTTTTTTGCCTTCATCTATTTTGCTATGGCATTCAACTTATTTCACAAAAATTTAATCTATTTTCATTTGAATTCTGTAGGTAAAGTATTTTCTGTACAAATTTTGGTTAGAATTAATGTGTCAATTCTTCATTGTCTTTAGAATTCTCTGTAACATTAGCAGGTTTAAAACCTCTCTCTTTCTTTTTCCAGCCAGATCTTCATATCATCTTGTCCTATTTCAGAATTCTGTGAGTGAAAAAATACCATGTATTGCTCTTAGTACAAGAAATAGGCAAAAAAAGTCCTTCTTAAATTTCACAAAATATGGCTTCTATTCCTCATACTACTAATTCTTATTATTTGTCAAAGAACATTAATAAATTGATATGTTTACTGTAAGTAAAAGCACAAATAATATGTAGAAGTTTCTCCTCCCACTTAGCCAAAATGTTGACAAGTTAATGACAGTTATGAAATAAGTCTTTCTGCCAGGAGAGAAAGAATTTTCTCAAAGAAATTTTAATAAGAAACATGTCTCACATAAAACTATTATTAAATGGGCATGGCTGCAAATCCTAAGCACTCCCAAGGGCTTGCTCATTAAACCATATCTCAGAGTCATTCACAGAGGGCCCGGCACAAAGAACATACTATAACAAGTCTCCTTCCTCCTCCAAACTCTTGCTTCTTGGAAATAGTGAGGTAGGTACACTGAGGCCAACGATGACAGGAGTTCCATGATCAGGGTTTACGCTGATTTCCATATGAAAATTGATAAGAATTGGGAGTGCAGCCTGGCTTGAATTAATAAATCCAATTGCTGTTTCTCTTTGGAGAGATGTAGAAAAAAAAATGGTGGTGGAAGACAACAGCTTTTCAAGAGTTTTTACACAGAGTGTGCTTACCCACCTCACAGCTTGACTCTTGTGAAGCTAAGCCCTGCATTTTATTTTTAAATGACATTTTAGAAAAAAATAGAGCTTGTTCCAGTGTAATATTCTCATCTCTCTAGTAAATGACCACAGTTCCCTCTTTCTGCTCCTACTCTCACCTCCCTTCTGCTGTCCATACCCCCACCACCCCCACCACAACAGTAGAGACAGTAGAGAATGATCTTTGTTTCCCTAAAGAAAACAAAGATTCATTTTTACTTTAAGCAATGTAGATTTAAAATTGGTCCCTTGGGCTGCAAGGCCTGGAAGGACCCAGCTCCTCCTCACTTCTCTGTCTTCATCTGTGTCACTCCATGCCTTAATCATCGCCACCTAGCTGTCCTGGCCTCCTATTTTCTTCTCCAGGCATTTAAGTTTCTTTCTACTATGGGCTCTGAACTGCCTCCTCCTTCCACTCCCATCCCACAAAACATTTTACCTGGAGAGATCTTTATTACTCAAACCTCAGCTTAAACATGGCTTTTGTCAACATTCCCCCCTGGCTACCTCTTTAACCAGCGTCGCCTGTTCACTCTCTATTATCTCAACTTGTTTTGTTTGCTCCATTGCTGGTATAATTATTAGAATTATTTTTTTTATTTAATCATGCCCTGTTTCTTTCAGGTTTCATCCTCCATTGAAATGTACATTTCATGCAAGCAGAACACATGTTCTTTGCTCAGGTGGCACCCTGTCATCAAGAATAGCACCTGGCACTGGGAAGGCACTCAAGATGTATGCTGAGTGTGTGTGACTGATGCATAAAATTATGGATCAATAGTCCGAGAAGAGGTCAAATGGTGGTTCCATTCCCAGTTTTCCAAGGAATCTCCACACTGCTTTCCAAATTGGCTGCTCCAATTTGCAGTCCCATCAGCAATGTATGAGCCAACTTAGATGTCCTTCAATGGATGAATGGATAAAAAATGTGGCATTTATACACAATGGAATATTGCTCAGCACTAAAAAAATAACAAGATCATGGCATTTGCAGGGAAATGGATGGCATTAGAGCAGATTATGCTAAGTTAGCCAATCCCTAAAAAAACAAATGCCAAATGTCTTTTCTGATATAAGGGAGGTGACTCAAAATGGGGTAGGGAGGAAGAGCATGAGAAGAAAATTACCTCTAGATAGGGAAGAGAGGTGGGAGGGAAAGGGAGGGAGAATGGAAATTGCATGAAAGAGAGAAGGAGACCCCCTTCATTATACAGAATATAGGTATGATGATGTGAGGGGGGAAAAAAAAAGAAGTGTGTCACATTAGATTGGGTAGAGAGAAGTGATGGAAGGGGAGGGGAGAGGGTAGGGAGAATGGAAGGACAGCAGAATAAAATAGACATTAGTATTGCTGTGGGTATATATGTAACTGCATGACCAATGTGATTTTGCCACCTGTACACTCAGAAAAATGAGAAATTATATCCCATCTGATTCAAATGTATGATATGTCAAGATCATTGTTCTGTCGTGTGTAACTAATTAAAACAAAAAAAGAAACTTAAAAAATAAAAATAAAAAAGTAAAAAAAATATGGATCAATAAACAGTGTTTTTTAGCAGCCGTGTTCTATGCACAGTGTGGAGTTTTCCACGTTATCAGTCACTAACTTTGGTATGCCCAGGATATCAGTTGTTTTATAAAGGCCAAAGTCATTAGTTGTTTTATATTAGGAAAATCTTACATTTCCCAAATAAATTATTCATTTATTAATTCAAAAAAATTTCAAAACTCAGCAGCAAAAGGAGTATAGAGAGCCTGTCCTTTGTCTCCACTGTCAGTTGCTAGAGGCTCTTGGAGGTGTCTTGAAGAGTGTAGCCAACAGCGCAGATGGAGGAGCAGTGCAGGGATGAATTACCAGTAGTTTGTGCAACAAGTGGAGAAAAAGTGTTTTCAGGATTCAGGGTGCATTTTGGAGGTTTCAGGAATCTTGAAGATGTGAGGATGGCTAGGGAGTGTTGGTGAATCTGGAAAGATGGAGAAGAAGTAATTGGAGAGGCCATCAGAGAATATCACTAATGCAGCATCCAATCCCATAATAAATACCACTGCTACAGAACTGTGGTAGCCAGGACAAGTTCTGTGTTAGAAAGAGATGGAAGTGAGGATAAGTAGTATGGGGTATGGGTGACACTTGGTGAAATATTACAGAGAAGTTCCCCAAACTGTCAGGGGACAGTGCTGCACTGGGCAACGTACAGTGAGTTCAAGAGTTCCAGCTCTGTGGCTTATGACTGCTTGACCTTTGTCAAATTGTTGAACCTGTATGATTCCTAGTTTCCAAGGCATGGATGCCAAAGATTGGTTCCAAATGCTCCATTTGTATGGCTTATAGGAATTGTGTTAGAGAAATGCCAAGGATATGAGTAATATGCAGCAGTGCCATGTTAAATCACCCATAATAGTGTGTAAAGAAAATATTGACACTGTTTGCTAGAACTGTGTTGTGAATGAGCTGTAGAAGAAACTGGCTAAGATGTCAGAGTAGGCACTACTGAGATGAAGATATAATAGGGATTGCACAAGAAGATATAGTGGCGGTCACCCACAGTAGCAGATAACAATGTGTCTTTCTGTGCATCACTAAGGTAATTAAAAACCTTATTTCTGCCTGACAGTCCATGTATCTCTTGAGACAGGTTAGATGGCTGAGGGAGGTAGCCTTGCTTTGAAAGAGGGGCAGAGCACTTGCAGTAGTTAAATGACTCACCAGAGGCATCTCAAAGCCCTTGGGCTGTGCCTCCTTAAATAGAACATTAGATGAACTGTTGTTATTATTTATGGGCACTTAGAATGTGCCACGTGCTCTTCTTAGAACATATGAACTTGTACCTAACAAGAATTTACCACACTGGTATTATTAATTACTCCCATTTGTGTGTAAGAAAATGGATTTCTGAAGAGATTAAATAACTTCCTGTAGGTTGTACCTTTCTCTATATGTGCTGGAGCTGGAATTTAATACCAGGTATCAGGCTTGAGTAGGTTGACCGATCATTCTCATGTATTGAAAGCACCTTATTTTTAACAAAACTCAGATTTTAAGAGGAATCAGAAACACTTGGTCACTTTATGAAAATACACATGGCCCCTGAATCAGGGAGCCATCCTTTGGCCCAGATAGCTGTATATTTTATGACTCCTTAGGGGATTCTGATGCACTTCCAAATTTAGAGACTATTGCTTTTGTCTGTGAGTCAAATTACCTTGAACTGGAACAAATTATCTTCCATAAAATAGTAATGATAACGAGGCTTAGTCAGGATATATGTAAAAACTAACGGGAGAACTTTTGTGAAAACAGTTGGCACAGCTCTGACTCTTGGCTGGCCAGAAACACCTGAGTGGGTAATTATAATGAATTCCCCAGTGCTCATATACACCTACCCAGTAAGCAGTATTGATTATTGCAGAAGGCAGTGTGATTTGGCAGCATATAGTGTTGGAACAAGAAAAATCTTAGTTTAAATCTCACATGTACAGTTGATGTTTGTAGTATGTTGAACATTACCTAACTACTCTGAGTGCCAATTTTGCAGCCACCCCACCCCCAGAAAAGCACAATTGATAATTCCTTTGTAGTCTTCTATGAGGATCAAACAAAGTGGTAGCCTGAGGGCCCTGTAGGTATGCCTTACTCATTAGTTGCTTCCTTTAGACTGAGCAGAAATCCCACCTGACTTTAAAGTCCGGAGCATTTGTTTTCAATGATAAAATATGCATTAGTTTTTATTCTCCTGCTGTTATAATATTCAGTCATTATAATCTTACAGAAAGAAATTTTCTTATATAGACTTTAATGGTTATCTCTCAAACTGCCAGATTGTTCCATCAACAACTTAAGAAATTTTTAAAATTAATCCCTTCTAAACTTCACATGCAATTCTGTTTTGGTAGCTTCAAACCACAACTTTCATTTGAATTCTGAGAAAATTAGAGAATGATTTTTTCCTTGTAAATTCCAAAATGCTGTTTTGCTTGCCTCTTTTGAGCAATGCCTGATAATGCTACACAGGGGTAAACGAGTGACTCTGGAGCACAACTTTACATTTGGCTGTAAAAGATTTTATTTATTTATTTTTTTATAATCCTAATGGAGCTAAATGGAAGATAGTTGGGTGGGATGGGTGGGCTCTTTTCCAGTGGGGTGTTATGTTTTCTTCTTCTTCTTTTTCTTCTTCATTCATTTTTCTTCTCTGGAAATCGTCAGCTAAGAACTAAGAAGGATTTAGAAAGCTTGTGACGTTTCCCCAGTGCTGTGACATCATATCTCCACTTAGAAGTTATTTCAACTTTAGTTTAAATCAAAGTGTCTAGGTCTGCATTCCAATGGACCCTAAAGTACGTTCAGGTCTGAGGGAGACCTGGATCCCATGCCATTCTGAGTCACACAGATCCTCAAAGTGAATGGAGCTTTCAAGTTGAATAATTTTATAAATTTACAAAAGATTTATAAATAATTTTATAAATTTCCCTTTTATAATTTAAATAAGTGGTCACAGACCATTTGCATTTATTTAGAAAAAACACTACTCTTTCTTCAGGAGTTAGACAATTTAGACTGAGAGCCACTCTCAGTGGTACAACTTATTATCTCTGAAGCCTCCCTACATCAAGTCACAGACCCTTCCTTTACTTAATCACATAATCTACAGTGTTTTCTGAGAATCCAGTTTGTCAAAAATGACACAAATATGAATCGTTAACTAGGTATCTACAGTCCCAATTTCTGGAGACTGGCAAGATGGCTGAACCATGGCTGGAGGATATGACCAAATCCTGACTGATATTAATTACATCAGTTCACGTGGAGACCACATCTGCCACTGGAAGAAATGGACCGGGCACTGAGTAATGATGGCTTACTGCAATGAATCATCCTGTCTATGAACTGCGAGTTCAGAACCAGCACTCAGGGTCCAGAATGAATCTATATCATCTTCTTCCCTTATTCATTGGCTTCCCAACTCATTCCCTGGAATGGCACTTCCAAAGCTTCTAATTCAAGTTCATTCCCTTTTTGCTTTTTCTGAAAAACTGAGCCTTCTACTTTAATGAGAAGGTAAAGTCATCCAAGTTGATGTCTTCAGAAATATTTCCTCTCCATCACTCCTCTGTTTATCCACCTGTCTTTGGAGATGAATGCTGAAATATGTTGTTTGGACTTTTCTCCTTTCAGTTATAGAGCATTGTTTCCTTCTCTTTCTTATTTTGCTCCTTTAATCTCTCCTTCTCGATTGACAGTGTCTCTCCTTCTTCAAAATGTACTTATGCTGTTCAAATTTTTTTATAACAAGATAAAAATGCCCAACTTCACCTACAACTATTTTTACTGCATTCCTTTATTATACACTCCCTGACAGAGTAGTCTTCACGTTTTGGTCCTTCGACTCTCTTTCTTCCCATTATTGTCTGGCTGTGCCCTGACACCATACCTTGTATACCACAGAATCTTCACTCTCATTGATCACAGCTACGAATTTTGTTGTTGTTGTTGTTGTTGTTTGGTATCAGAGATTGAATTCAGGGATAGTTGACCACTGACCCATATCCCCAGACATATTTTGTATTTTATTTAGAGACATAGTCTCACTTGCTATTGCTGAGGCTGGCTTTGAACTCATGATCTCTTGTCTCAGCCTCCATAACCGTTAAGATTACAGGTGTATGCCACTGCCCCTGGCTCACAGGTACCGATTTCTTGTTTATTTTATTCTTTATCCTCTTCAACCTTCTCTTCTGCATCCTTCTTCATCAGTAATTATAGGATGTTGGAAACCACCCTTTCCCTATTAGCTGTTCTCTATCTTTATAAATGTTTTTCTGTTTTCTTTATTGGCTTCTTCATTCTTCACATGCCTTCCAAATGTTTACCTTTCCATGGATTTATTGTGGCTTTTAACAATAGAAGTTTCTGTTTTGTTTGTCCCATATGCCTGTAAGATTATTTGGAACTTTTGTTTCTTGTGGTCACTCACAAGCTGTCAGAACCTCTCTTGCCAAGTCTCCAAAACCTAGGGCAAGAAAATGTGGTAAATTACAAAACAGTTATTAAAGCTTCTACTCAGAAGGGATTCATATTACTTCTGTGTGCATTTTACTGGTCAAAGCCAGTCACACTTCTGAGGGACAGGGAAGTGAAATCCTATTATACATATTATGAAAAGTCACCAATAATGTTCCATCAATGGCCCTAATGACTCCCACATAAATTGAGGTAGAGGAGTACTCCTGCTTCCACAGAACCTTTCTCAGGCCTCATCTCTCTTCTCATCAACTCACCTTCTCCTCCTTTTTCAGTTATTGCTTCCATGTTGAAGTCTTTGGAATCTAGATTTGCTGTCCTCTCCAACTGAATAGCCCCTTCTCCAAATAATTACAAATCTTTACTAGTATTGATTTATGAGACTTACCCTGCACTGGTGATATAGAAATTATCACTTCTTTTGTCCTTGATGTATGTCTATTTAGAGATTATAAAAGATTATAATTATGTTTCAGCTAATCTGGATCTAACTCATCTTTTGCAGTATCTTGTCCACATTAAATGCTGTTTGCTAAAAGTCTATATTCTAAAAAGAACTTCATTACATAGTGTATGGTAAATGCAAAGTAAACTGGGTGGCATTGTCAGAGGTAAGGTAGAGGTTAGTGGATCAAGGACTTACAAATAAATAAAATTTAATTTTTAATAAAATTAATAAAACTTAATTTTTAATAAAATTTAATTTTAATAAAGTTTAATTTCATTTTGTTGCATATGGATTTCCAGTTTTCCCAGCACCATTTGTTGAAGAGGCTATCTTTTCTCCAGTGCATGTTTACCTAGCTTGCATGAGGGCATAGATTTGATACCCAGCACTGAAACAAGGTTAAATAAAAAGGGAGAATGAATGAAACAAAAAGGAAAAGAAAATTAAAAATTGTGGGCACTATGACTCAGTTTTAAAACATTGAAGATGTACATTCAGAGATAAAGAGAGCAAAGCTCTTTTTTATTGATTCTTGATTCTTTTTATTTTTATAAATATATATAATTTTAAAAATTTATATATGACAGCGGAATGCATTGGAATTCATATTACACATATAAAGCTCTAATTTTTCATCTCTCTGGTTGCATACATAGTATATTCACACCAATTTATGTCTTCATACCTGTACTTTGGATAAAAATGTCCATCACATTCCACCATCTTTTCTAATCCCATGTCCCCTCCCTTCCCCCTGACCCCTCTGCTCTATCTAGAGTTCATCTATTCCTCCCATGTACCCCCTCCTTACGCCATTAGTAATCAGCTTACTAATATTAGAGAAAATATTCAGCATTTGGCTTATTGGGATGGGCTAACTTCACTTAGCATTATCTTATCTAATTCCATCCATTTACCTGAAAATGCCATGATTTTATTTTCTTTTATTGCTGAGTACTATTCCATTGTGTATATGTGCCACATTTTTAAAATACATTCATCTACTGAAGGGCATCAAGGTTGGTTCCACAGTTTAACTATTGTGAATTGTGCTGCTATAAACATTGATGTAGCTATGTCCCTGTAGTATTCTGTTTTTAAGTCCCTTGGGTATCCACAAAGGAGAGGAATAGCTGGCTCAAATGGTGGTTCCATTCCCAGTTTTCTAAGGAATCTCCATATTGCTTTTCATATTGGCTGCACCAATTTGCAGTCCCACCAGCAATGTATGAGTGTGCCTTTTTCCCCACATCCTCACCAACACTTACTGTTGTTTGTCTTCATAATAGCTGCCATTCTGGCTGTAGTTTAGATTTGCATTTCTCTAATTGCTAGAGATGATTTTTTCATATATTTGTTGATTGATGGTATATCCTCTTCAGAGAAGTATCTGTTCAAATCCTTATCCCATTTATGATTTGGTTATTTGATTTTTGGCATTTAGCTTTTTGAGTTCTTTGATATACCCTAGAGATCAGTGTTCTATCTGATGTGAGGGGTAAAAATTTGCTCCCAAGATGTAGGTCTCTATTCACCTCACTGATTGTTTCTTTTGCTGAGAAGAAATTTTTCAGTTTGAATCCATCCCATTTATTGATCCTTAATTTTAATTCTTGTGTTATAGGAGTCTTATTAAGAAAGTTGGGGCCTAATCCCACATGTTGGAGATTAGGGCCTACTTTTTCTTCTATTAGATGCAGGGTCTCTGGTTTTATTCCTAAGTCCTTGATCCACTTTGAGTTGAGTTTTGTGCATGGTGAGAGACAGGAGCTTAATTTCATTTTGTAGCATATGGATTTCCAGTTTTTCCAGCACCATTTGTTGAAGAGGCTATCTTTTCTCCAATGCATGTGTTTGGTGTCTTTGTCTAATATAGGATAACTGTAATTTTGTGGGTTAGTCTCTGTGTCCTTTATTCTGCACCATTGGTCTACCAGTCTTTTTTGGTGCCAATACCATGCTGTTTTTGTTACTTTTGCTCTGTAGTATAGTTTAGGGTTTGGTATTGTGATGCCACCTCCTTCACTCTTCCTGAAAAGGATTGCTTTAGCTATTCTGGGTCTCTTATTTTTCCAGATGAATTTTATGATTTCTTTTTCTATTTCTATGTGGAATTCCATTGGGATTTTGATTGGAATTGCATTAAATCTGTATAGTGCTTTTGGTAGTATGGTTATTTTGATAATATTAATTCTGACTATCCAAGAGCAAGGTAGATTTTGCCATCTTCTAAGGTCTCTTTTGATTTCTTTCTTTAGCATTCTGTAGTTTTTGTTGTAGAGGTTTTCCACCTCTTTCGTTAATTTGATTCCCAAGTATTTTATTTTATTTTATTTTTTGAGGCTATTGTAAATGGGGTAGTTTTCCTCATTTCCCTTTCTGAGGACTTGCACTGATATACAAAAATGCATTTAATTTATGGGTGTTGATTTTATATCCTGCTACATTGCTGAATTCATTTACTAATTCTAGAAGTTTTCTGGTGGAATTTTTTGGGTCTTCCAGGTATAGAATCATATCATTAGCAAATAGTGCTAATTTGAGTTCTTCTTTTTTCTATGTGTATCTCTTTAATTTTTCTCAACTGTCTAAATGCTCTGGCCTATGTTTCAAGAACTATGTTAAATATAAGAGGTGAAAGAGGGCATCCCTCTTGTTCCAGTTTTTAGAGGGAATGCCTTCAATTTTTCTCCATTTAGAATGATGTTGGCCTGGGGCTTAGCATAGATAGCCTTAATGATGTTGAGATATGTTCCTGTTATCTCTAATTTTTCTAGTGTTTTAAACTTGAAGGGTGCTGTATTTTGTCTAATGCCTTTTTTTTGCATTTATTGAGATGATCATATGATTCTTATCTTTAAGTCTATTGATAAAGATGAGTTACATTTTTTGATTTAGGTATGATGAACCAAACTTGCATCCCTGGGATGAGTTCCACTTGATCATGGTGCACTATCTTTTTGACATGTTTATGTATTCAATTTGCTAAAATTTCATTGAGAATTTTTGCAGCTATGTTCATTAGTGATATTGGTCTGAAGTTTTCTTTTTTTGATATGTCTTTGCCTGGTTTTGGAATCAGGATGATATTCGCCTCATAGAATGAGTTTGGAAGTTCTCCTTCTTTCTATTTCCTGAAATAAATTGAAGTGTATTGGTACTAGTTCTTCTTTAAACGTCTTATAGAACTCAGCTGGGCTTTTCTTGGTTGGTAGACTTCTGATGGTGTCTTCTATATCGTCACTTGATATTGATCTGTTTAAATTGTGTATCCCCTCCTGATTCAATTTGGGCAAATCATATGACTCTAGAAATTTGTTGATGCCTTTGATATTTTTTATTTATTGGAATACAAGTTTTCAAAATAATTTCTAAATATCTTCTGTATTTCTGTAGTGCCTGTCATGATATTTCCTTTTTCTCCCATATGTTAGTAATTTGAGTTTGCTCTCTCTTTCTCTTCATTAGCATGTCTAAGAGTCTGACAATTTTATTTATTTTTTCAAAGAACCAACTTTTTGTTCTGTCAATTTTTTCAATTGTTTCTTTTGTTTCAATTTAATTGATTTTAGCTCTGATTTTAATTATTTTCTGTCTTCTACTGCTTTGATGTAGGTTTGTTTTTCTTTTTCTAGGGCTTTGAGATGTAATGTTAAGTCATTTATTTGTTGACTTTTTCTTCTTTTAAGGAATGAAGTCCATGCAATGAACTTTCCTCTTAGAAAGGCCTTTACAGTATCCCAGAAATTTTGATCAGTTGTATCTGTGTTGTCATTTACTTTTAAATTTTTTAAAAATTTCCTCCTTGATGTCTTCTGCAACCCCTTGTTCACTCAGTATCATATTATTTAGCCTCCAGTTATTGCAGTAGCATTTATTTCTTATTTTATCATTGATTTCTAATTTCATTCCATTATGATCTAATAGAATGCAGAGTGGTATCTCTACTTTTTTTTATATTTGCTAAGAATTGGTTTGTGGCAAATTTGGTCTATTTTAAAGATGGATCCATGTGCTGCTGAAAAGAAAGTGTATTCTCTCACTGAAAGATGAAATATTCTATATACATCAGTTAAGTCTAAGTTATTGATTGTATTATTGATTTCTGTAGTTTCTTTGTTCAGATTTTGTTTTGAAGATCTATCCAGTGGTATAAGAGGTGTGTTAAAGACACCCAAAATTATTGTGTTGTGGTATATTTGACTCTTGAACTTGAAAAGAGTTAGTTTGATCAACGTAGATGCTCCATTGCTTGGGGCATATATATTTATAATTGTTAAGTCTTATTGGTATATGGTTCCCTTGAGCAGTATGTAGCATCCTTCTTTATCCATTTTTATTAACTTTTGTTTGAAGTCTACTTTATTTGATATGAGGATGGAAACCCCTGCTTGCTTCCACAGTCCATGTGTGTGTTATGATTTTTCCCAACCTTTCCCCTTGGTCTGTGGATGTCTTTTCCTATGAAATCAGTTTCTTGGAGGCAGCATATTGTTGGGTCTTTTTTTTTTTAGATCCAATCTGCTAGTCTATGTCTTTTTATTGGTGAGTTTAGGCTATTAACATTCAGAGTTATTATTGAGACATGATTTGTATTCCCAGGCATTTTTGGTATTAAACATGACTTGGTTTCTGTTCTGATTAGATTTTCCTTAAGTATAATACCTCCCTCTGCTGATTTTCATCATTGTTTTTCATTTCCTCTTTGTGGAATATTTTGCTGAGGATGTTCTGTAGTGCAGGCTTTCTAGTTGTAAATTCTCTTAAATTTGTTTATCATGTTTATCATGTTTCATCATCAAATCTAAAGCTTAATTTTGATTGATATAAGATTCTTGTTTGGTATCCATTTTCTTTCAGAGCTTGGTATATATTATTCCATGATCTCCTGGCTTTGAGGGTGTGGGTTAAAAAAATATCTTGAGATACGAATTGGTCTCCCCCTATATGTGATCTGATTCCTCTCTCTTGTGGCTTTTAAGATTCTCTCCTTATGCTGTATGCTAGACATTTTCATTGTAATGTGCCTTGGTGTAGATCTGTTGTAATTTTGTACATTTGGTGTCCTTTAAGACTCTTGTATTTGGTTTTCCAATTCATTCTTCATGCTTGGGAAATTTTCTGCTATTATCTAATTGAAGAGATTGTGCATTCCTTTGATTTGAAACTCTGTGCCTTCCTCTATCCCAATTACTCTTAGATTTGATCTTTTGATATGGTCCCATAATTCTTGGATGTTCTGTTTATGGTTTCTTACTATCTTCACTGTGTGATCAACTTTATTTTACAGATTGTATACTTTGTCTTCATTATCTGACATTCTTTCTTCCAAGTGATCTACTCTGTTAGTTATGCTTTCCATTGAGTTTTTTATTTGATTTATTGTATCCTTCATTTCAAGGATTTCTGTCTTTTTTTTCAGAGTCTATCTCTTTCTTGAAATAATCTTTTGCTACCTGTATTTGCTCTCTTATCTCTTTGTTGGAATGATCAATTTTTGCCTGTATTTGCTCATTTGTGTCATTCTTTAGTTCACAGATCATTTTAATTGTGAACCTTTAGAACTCCTTCTCTGACATTTCGTCAACCTCACTGTCCATGGGTTCTGTTATTGTAGTATCCTGCTTTGTTAGGGGCACTTTCCTCCCTTGTTTTACCATGTTATCTATGTGTCTTTCTTTCTTGCAGTTTGGATCTGAGATATTACAGTTTCTACCCTATATTCTTTTAGTACCTGTGCAGATTGCCTGTATCTCACCTTGACGTTGGGCTTCCAGACCCTACTGGTGCCCCTCAATATATGCTACTGCAACCAATGGTGGTGGCAGAAATAGCTGAGGTAACTCAAGATAATAGTGATGGTTCCCCAAGATAGGTGCAATGTCTTACATAGATGGGTCTGAAAGAGTGGGCCTTACACTCTCTTTGGGATGCCTGCTCTCAGATGCAGCAGCTTCTAGGCCCTGTCTGTTGTCAAGACCATAGGGGCTACTGCCTTGGGAAGGCTATAGCAATGACTGCAGTGTCCCAAGATGGAAGTTGGTTAGGGTTGGGTTCCTGGTGGGGGGATGAACTCGGACCTCTTCTGGACCTGGGTCCTGTGCAATTTGCTGAGGGCTGAGCTGGTCTGGGCCTGACCTCCTGTGGTAGTCTGTTGGTCAGAAGAGTTGGTCGTGTGCCAGAGGTTGGGCTCTGGCTTGTGTCTGCTGGTGGCAGGATGGACCTGGGCCTACTGTGAGCCTGGGTCCCATGCAGGCTAGTGTGGATAGATCTCAAGAGCAAAGCTCTTAGCAATAATATATTTGTGTTTTACTTTCATAATCTAGAATATATTAAAGTAATCACAACAGTGCAAGAAGAAACAAATTTTTAAGAGAAATTTAAAAATAAATTTGAAATTTCTTTTAAAAATCAAAATGGTCCAAAGATATTGTGTATTGTTGATATCAGTTCTTTGAACCTTTTCTGTTTCTATGTTAGGTCCTATTCTCAACAATTTTTTGGTTCCCCAACTGATATTAACATCCCTTGCTGAAATTCTTCTTTGAAGAAATACAGAATTCAAAAGAAGGAAGCAAATCATAACATTATATTTGATTTACTGTCCTCACCAGTATATACATGGATATTTTCTGCATGCCTCATTCTATACTCACCTGCCCTTATTGCTTCTTACTCCAATATGTACTGTAAATGCAGATCTCATGTAAGGTAATATTAGTAGCAAGCATATATCAGGCTCAGTTGATACTGAAGAAATACTAAATTACAATGATTTTTATAACTACCTCAAGTTCTTTGTGAAATAATGTGGGGCTGTAAGTCAAATATAAAATACATGCAGTTAGATATATAAATACATGCATATGTGGTGAAAATGTCCTATCACTATTAGTAGAATTGACCAAATTCTTCTAGTTCGTGAGGAAAATTCATAGGTATTAGCATTATGACCTTTGTTAAGTTACTAATTAACTTTAGCTTTGATTCTCCATAAGAAACACTTTTTATTTCAGGAGGAGTAGAATTTAAAGAGTAATATTCAAAGAATTGTTATTTAACTTAGCAAATTGACATCAATGTTAAATAGTTATTGAAAACTTATTACTTTGTTCTTTTCAGTAATTTGATGTTTACAACCTGTGTCTTTTCACTTCTATTTCTGTATTACCTCAAACTGCATTTCTCTGTTTCTTATCTTAAAGATAGTATTTTAGTCAGAACAACCCTGCTAGTTTTGACATGCAAAGCAAGGTGAATTTATTTTAAAATATGACTAGAGTGATTCAGATTGAACAGAAAGAAGAAATTTATAATCATTTTTTTTCCTGAAATAACTTCTGCAACCATCATGCCACACCTATTGATGGCTCCCTGTTCATTTGAATCTCATACGTTGTGAATTTCACTTTAAGATTACTGTAGTTACCAATTACAAAACTGGGTTCACACATTTCCGTATTTTTCTTCTAAATGCTGTTTTTCAGCTTGACTTCTGAACCATTTTGGCTATTCCTAAGAAGTTCAGTCCTTTGATGTGTTATCAACTGTATAAATTTCTCCTTCTTCTTCCAATTAAAAACAAAAAAAGATTTAAAGCAAAATAGAATTGAATTAACTGAATGATTGATCCTTGCTTGTTAGCCAAAAATAGAAGCCTCTGAAAATGTGCCTCTTCTATCTTTCACTCATTTCCTAAAAGGTGCGCCTGAGGTCTACCTGTGTTATTGTGGATTAGCAAAGGTCATTTATGGACAAAACAAACAAAAAGCTGCCTGAAGTTGCTGTCACAAACTGTGTGTGTGTGTGTGTGTGTGTGTGTGTGTGTGTGTGTGTTTGGTTGAAATTGATAGGCTCAGGAGATCCATTACTGAACACTTGGTTATTAAAACACAAAAGAAAGAATATAAATACTATCTCTTGCAATGGAAGGAGGGAGAGAGAGGGAAAGAGGGAGAAAGGGAGGAAGAGAGGGAGAGGGAGGGAGGGAGGGAGAGAAAGGCAGGGAGCATACACTAAGAAATCCCTCCCTTTCGTATTTTATTTTTATTTTTTAAATTTTAGCCAGAATTTGACTTGAAGTGAGGGAATGAGAAGAGTTACTGCTTGTTAGTACATGGTGCACAGAAAGGCAATTTTTCTTTTTCAGGCAAATGAGAAGCAAATCAGTTTGTGTCACTGAGAATGAGGAAACTCTTAGAACAACAATGTCAATACCACACAGCATTCTTTAATTCTATTAATTATTGATGATTATTGATGGCACTTTGGATAATATGACGGCGGTGGTCTCAAAATAAAGTGATATGTGCACCTAAACTACTTTGGCCTATGGAAGAGTTGGAATTGGTAGCCTGAATTAGATTACTTCTGATCTCAAAGAGTCCATATTCCTAAATATGGTGCACAAAAATAAAACTTAATGTATTCTAAATATTACTTTAATATTGTATTAACAAAAATGATTTGTGTTAGTATTAAGGTTATGAATCAAATGTATTTTTGCATCTGGAGTTGTAATTTTATTACTATCAATATTTTCCAATAAAAAGTCGATGTACGGATTCTTTGGAAAAAAAATAAAAACCCGCCATTGGATGAGTTGTCTCTAATCAGTCTCTGCCTACTCTATCCATCCTTGACCAATCATCATTTAAGTGTTAAATGCTTCACATGTGTATAGTTTTGCAAGTAGGCCCTGCACTTCAGCACTACCTATATATTCTTTTTAAGATATAATTGTCTTATACAACCACATTCAAATAAACATTTTTGGTGCTCAGTACAACCTGATTCTGATTATGTAGGATGCAAAATTCAAGGGACCAAATCACCAGCAATTTGCTTCCCCAAGTTGCTTTCTTAAATCAGCTTTTAAATAGATTTATGTTGCCCGTGGATATAAAGCAGTGGAGTAAAACTAAACCTTCCTGATTTCCAAATCAGCATTTAAAGAGCTATAATTCATATTTAATGAAGAAAAACAGCTAAATAAGCATTCACAAGCATTTAAACAGAGACTTTATGCTCATAAAGTTTTTATTCCCTGCTAAAAGCCCCTTTACCATATATTTTTATTATACTTTGATGCAAAACACTAAAAGGAAGTTGGATATTGTTAAATTGCTATTAAATTATAACAGAACAAATATTAGGAATAAATTTCAGCTCAGTTAACAAGGACAAGATTGGCAATTTTCCTAACTTGTGCTCAACATTTAGTTTTCAAATGGAGAAAATACTTTATTGCCAACAGAACATAAAACAATATTGAGGCCAGATGTCTGTGACCTTTTGTGTAAGAATAAAGCACTTTCTATTTCAAGGCAAGGCATCCTGTTTATAAATGGCTACATTGTGGTGAAAACTGACTTTGTTTTACCTGTGAAATTGAGTTTGACCATTTCCCTTGGAATAAAGATGGGAGGTTGAGATCTGATTGCCTGAAGGCAAAGTAACATAAAGTCGATATCATAATGCGTGTGTATCTGGGGCTTCATCGCTGTTCAAATATACATGCCTTGAATCTCCATCATCTGAAACAGCCCATCTCTATGTCAAAGCCAAGGGCAGGAGCACACAAAATGAAATAATGCCCTGTGTACTAGTTGATTCCTTAAGATGTTTTTTTCCCCACTGGTTATAGTTCTCAATTTTGTATTATTTTCTAAACCTGTCTAATATTAAGAAGGAATGGAGAGACATATGTAGAGTATGAACATCTAAGAATGTTACTCTAAATGACAGAGATCTCAGCATGTATATTTGGCTATCATTTGCCTCTACGCTTCTGAACTATACATCCCTTCCTCCAGGCATGAGTAATATCTTTCACAGTCCATTATTCTAGACAAAGAATGGTACTATTAGTCTCAGACTCACTTATTTGTCTGATAAGCTTCAATCTCAAAAACAGTCATACTGTAATATTAAATGCATCTGGTAAACTTGCATCTCCAACTGTTTCTCTATTAAGTCCTGGGACATAGAAATGTATGAGTCTGATCACTTTGCAAAAAAGGGAAAAAAACAAAAGTGTTTGTATATCAGTGTTCTTAAAGATACTTGCCTTTCTACAGAGGAAATCAGTATCCATAGCATTAGTTTCTTTTCCTTTTTGTCTGAAGCATAATTTTGATCACTGCCCAAAGACTAGTGGTCTTGCAGATAAGAATCTCCATACACTTGGGGGTAAAACGTAAACGGACTACTGATTCAAAGCTTAATGTAAAAGAAAGATGACTGTGAATTTCTTCTGGATTGAATGGAGTGTTCTATTGAACTCTGGAATGAAATATAAGTAGTACCCAATGGACTGCCTATTTTAATATAGTAGAGCAAATGCAATGAATTGCTCATTTCTCTAGGGACCTATAGAAATCTACCCAGAGCATGGTTTTCATGTAGAAAATGGCTCTAGAAAATTAAGTACAGGACCTCTCACTACTCATCATTTAGGCCACGACATCTGAATCATTGCCTCAGGATTATATGGGCCCTGATAAAAGAATTTAAGACTGGAGTGGGGTCTGGTATTCAGGCCATGAGTTATTTGTGCAGAATGAGCCACCTGCATCTGAAGGACATCTGCTTCCATTGTCTGTTTATTGACTTATGAAGATGAAAACATCCTGTGAGTATCAGAATCCTCCATAGATATTGTTCTCCTACTCTGCCACTATTAAAAATATACACAGCACACTTGAGATAATAACTTTTCAGATGGCTTTGGTGTGTTAGGCTAACATCTGTGAGGATTTCTCACCAACTACACAGTGCCATCATTAGCTTCTTGTGGACCATCCAAATAAATGGAAAGAGCTCTGTTCTGATAATCCAACACATGAGTACACCAATCTGGCCGAGTGTTCCCATGAAACACATTGGAAAAATTGGAAATGTAATATAAAGTCAATTGCATAATACATGAATATATGAGATGCTGATCCTCCTAGGATGACTCTATATGATATACATGCTTTGAATATGATTATGAAACTATACATGTTCAAAATAAAAGTATTTAATTTATAAAAAAGTACAAAATTTTCCTTTTTGTGAATTGTCTTACAGCTTAAATTATTATATCAAATATATGTAAAATATATTTGATAGATTTTATATACAATTTTATATACAATTTTGTATATAAACATTTTGATTTTTTCTAAACTATTATTTTAGTTGTATTGTAGCTTATATAGTAGTGTGACATGATTTATTTAATCAGTTCACTAATTATAAACGTATTGATTGTTTCTAAATTTGCGCAAAATGAAGAACTCCTGAAAGAAACCATTGTACCATATCTGTTGCTTCCTCATGATAATTTTTAAAAGTGGAATTATTGTATAAAATTGAGTTGCTCATTATGATGACTCATATGTATTGCTAAATTGCCTTCTAGAAAGATCAGACTAATTTTCATACCCACATATTGAGAATTTGATTCCTCATCCTATACTTGACAGTAAGAATTCTTATTTAAAAAAATATTCTCAACCAATTATTACATAAGAAATGTAACCTCATTTTAAAATGTGTATTTTTTGATTATATGTTATATAATTTTTCATGTGCTTCTCAACAATTTGTACATTTTATTCAGTGTGCTGATTGCATCATTTGCACAAGTGCTACAGGTGTTTCTTAATTTTTAATGATTTTATATGTGAGTAATGTCAACACATTTTAAGATCGTATGTGTTAAAATATTCTCCTCTGACTCAGTTTTTGATTTTGAAAGGGGCATTTTAGAGCAGATTTTTGCTTCCATATTTTATGTAGGTCAGTCTTAATTATGTAAGCACACTGACTCAGCACTGGGGAAAAGGAGGCCTAGGAATGTACTGGATACTGGAGAGTAGTGGAATGAAGTGAAGTCATAGCAGACCACAGTTCATGTTTGCATGTTGTGAACTCAAAAGTGGAGGTAAGAAACTTGCTGTATATTTTTAAATGCAATCATTTGAAAGTCTTTGGGAATCATCTCCACAAATAAAGCTTGTGGTTCGACACATCAACAGGCAAGCTTAGGTCAGGTCAAGGTGAACAAGCCATCCGATGTGATTGAGGTGATGATTAGAGAGTTACATGAGCTATCAAGGGCATCAAGCTTCCCCGTGGCATACTGCAGATGTAATTTACTAGTAAACTTTAAGAGTTGCTGAACTTTCTAATGCAATTTTTAGGGAGATTTACTCAAGGGAGACTACCCAGTGGGGCTTGGGATAAGCGTGCCCTGTCCACACTACCTGATTGAATCCCATATCTTCCCTGGGTCAACACCATTAATAATGATTAGATTACTGAAGATAGTGGCTTTGGTCTTCAACATTGTTTTTCTTTCTGGTGTGTGTTCAGGGCTTTTTGTTTGTTTGTTTGTTTGTTTTGTTTTCTGCAGAGTTACCCTAAATCTAGATTTAAAAAAATCTTGCCCCCACTTAAGAGCATTGTTTATTTACTTTCATTGCCTTATCTATTATTCCAAGGACTTCAGAAGCATTAGGGAGATGGATATTGCATGTTCTTCCATGGCAAAGAAATTAATTCTAATCAAGAGGATGTCACTTTTTATTCTACATGTCGAAGGCTGGAATGTTGAATTGACTACGCTGACAGTTTTCATGAGCCTATCATTTAAGATAATGGGTAAAATGAAGCATTTTACTGAAGTAAGGTTCATTTCTTAGCATAGCTTGCACTTACACAATGCACTTACATCACTCATGCCAAGAATGCAAATGTATAGTCAAAGGGGGATACAGTAAAAGAGATATTGGGATATTTTCATGGTTGATCTTCAATAAGTTTTAAATTTTCCTTTGTTGTGGTTGTGGTGGATTCCTTTTTTTTTTTTTTTTTTTTTTTTTTGGTGCTAGCATGCAATCCTGAACAAACATCTTCAAAAGCTGAGCACATAAGGGTGCTGTGGGAACTGAACATGATAGAGCTCGAGAAAAGGCTTTTAAAAAATTGCAAAGCACTTCATAAATTCTGTGCAAAGAGATGATTATTTTCAGACAAGGTGCAACATATTGGCCTTTGCCCCATTTTGAAGAGATCACACTACCACTGACAGACAGGATGACTGATAACACTGATGAGGGTGAAGATGAAGGATGAAAACCTCAGGACAGGAGAAGAATATCTGTTAAAATCATTACACATGGACGAGAAGAAATTTTTTTTCTCTGAAACTGGGGGGCAGTGGAGTTGCTTTGTTTTTGCTTAGACATCTGTAGAGACCCTTAATCACTACATGGAGCCAAGAAGTGCAATAAGTTTTTAATGTTGTCCCATTTATCATGCCCTTCCTTCATGCTGTTGAGTCAGCATGATGCAAAAGAAACAGCCTGTACTGCAAGTCCAGAGAACGGAGCAGAGTCACAGCCCTGCTACCAGCTAGATCAGTGACTCTAGGAAATTCACTTGTTTAATCAGTTTCTCCATTAAAAAAGCATGTTTGAGGAGACTAGTATTTTCTAAGGTGAGATTTTTGTATGCAGTGGTGGCAGTTAAGATGATTTTAGGTGATATATGCAACATATTATTTATTATGCATTTACTTCAATGTACATTAAAATATAATTTGTATATAAAACATCATTTTCTAGATGTTAATGCTGAGCTTAAAAAGGGAGAAATAAAAACATATCTAGATAACAATAGTACTGATGAAATGTGGGTATGGCAAAAACCATGAAAGAAGGGTGTTTGGGAAATGCTAGGCTGGATTGTCTGCAATTGTACACTGAACTCTAATGTTTGAAGTATTTAATTTCTTAAAGGAGAGAAGAAGGTCGGTAGCAACCTTGACAATGGTATCTCTGTGTTCACTTTGCTAGGCGTCTAGACTAGATTGAGGGGATAGAGGCTCCTCCATGGGACATCAATCACTTCAGGAATTGCAATATCACTTTAAACTACCATCAGGATAATTGGCATGATTCTAAAAACACATCAGGTAGGAACTGGACCTGGTGACAGGCCACAGCAGAGACAAACTTCAAATACACAGAGAGGCTCTGAGGCTACTGTCCCTCCCTGATGACTATTACCATGTACTTTCTGTTGCATTATCTCTTCAGATAAAGCTTATACTGTGTGATTTCAACTATCCTGCAGGTTCTCAAAAATCAAGACATTCCATCCTGGAAAAGGGAATCTATAAAGCCATCCAAAGGCCCTTCCTCTGCCTCCTTGTATCCTTTTATTAAGCCAGATGTGTTTGAGCATCTCTGTCCAAAGGAAGAGGATTCTTAAATTTTTTAGGGTACCATTTAAAGGAAGATTTTAGCTAGCCATCATGACTATTTTAGAATAGACCACAGGAAGACTATGAGCATCTGATGCTGATTTGTTATCCAGTGATGAGAAAACAATGACACTGTATTGCTTCCTGCTGAATCTGACAGAAATGAGAAGTGGTACCCACTGGGTTATAGTCTATTCATCAATAGTAATCAGCTGTTTTTCAAAAATCTTACCAAAAGCAGCAAAGTTAGTTGTACCCAGTAAGTATGATTTCTGGGAAAGAGAACTATAGTTGTACCATTTCTTGTTTGTTTTGCTCTTTTTATTGGCTCTATCAGGCCCATTAGTAGCAATTAATGCTGTAGTTTCTAGAAATCCAGGACCCTTTTAATGCTCTTCAAATGAAATATAGGCGGAACAAAATGTAACAGGAAATATATGCGTTTTCTCAGAATTATCGCAGCTTTTGCAGAAGCTCTGCCAGCGACCTGTGGTTGGGTTCATGGTAACAGGATGACTGTAGCTTCAGCAGTTCAGATACTCTGCTTGTGAGTGGCCTGATACCATGCTAAGGACAAAGTAAGATTAGTCAGACCTTCTGGTTTGGGGAAGGGACAGCAATGCTTCTGCTTTCAAGGAAAGCTCTTTCACAATCATCGTGTTCTGCTCTCTGTCTTTATTTGGGATCTGTTTGTGCTGAAAAGACAGTATAGGGTGGTGGTTAAGAAGCCACAGGGTTAAATTGACCTGTCTTCAAATTTTAGCTCTGTTAGTAATACTTAGCTTGGATGAAATGTATCTGCTTGAATCTGCTCTTTCAATTGAAAAAATAAGAATAACAGGAATATCTAACACAGACATTTGCTGTGAGCATCAAATGAAGTATCAGATGCTTCTATGGTATCACTTTCAATCCCATTTCTTACTCTCCCTTCTGGGCAGGTTTCATGCTTGTAAAGTTTTTTTCCAACTTGGGGATTTCTCTGATAATTCAGAACTGGAGAATCCATGGAACTCATTTGGCACTCATAGCTGCACAAACTGGGATCCTGAGTTGATGCACATAAGAATATTGTTGGCCAATATTAGACTTTTGCCATGGATAAGTGCCAGCAAATGAAAACAGTTTAGAGTTCCATTTCATAAGACACTTCAGAGTGTCCTAAAGGAGGTGATGGTCGATTGAATCACACCTCTTTCTACTGTCTTTTCCTGGTTTACTTTCCCTACTCATCACTCCTTATCCCTGTGATAAAGTTGCAAATAATCTACCTGCCTAAATCATTTGCCTCAGGCTCTGTTTTCAGGGGAACACGTATCATACCAGAGTGGCCACAAGGAAGACTATGCGACTCTGAAACTGAATCACTGAGTCAGCCCAGGTGGTTGTGTCACAGTTACTAAGACTCTCCCAGTGGTCAGTTAGGATGGGGGCCAGGCAAAAGGTGAAGCACGGCAGTTACTTAGCGACCATGGCATTTCAATAGTCTGAGAATAATGATAATTATAGAGCTTTTGAAGTTGACTGGCTTTTAAAACCGGCTCTGGAAGCATGAAAAAGGAAATTATAGAATCAGATTCAGAAAAGAATCAAGTCAAGCACAACTCTGAAAACTAGAGGCTCTCCACAGTCAAACTAAAGAAACCATAGTTACTTAAGGAACAGGCATTTTGGGTTAAGTACCAGGTGGAGGATATACTTGCCAAGAATGGCAAAGCTGAAAAAGAGACATAATACACAATTTCCACAGGTTCTCCTATATGAAATCATGGTCCTAATGAGAAAATAGTAGGACCCTGATACATGGAGTGGAGAAATCAGGGCAGATGAGCCTAGGAATCCTGAACAGTAAAGTCTCTTTGAATACTCCAGTGTTTAAGTTCTCGCTGATGGAGCAGAGCAGCCTCTCTTTTCCTGAAGAGGCTGCAAAATCCACCCATGGAGCAAATGTCCTGAAATTTATCTGTCAACTTCCTCAATACCCATCCTCTGCCACCTGTTTTGCTAGCAGGCCAATTATAAGAGTGTAGGCTGAGCAGAGCCTGTGCAGGATAAAGCAGGAAAAAAAAATTTGCTTATACACTAGGGAAATTAGGGACTTGGCTCACATGTAACCAAGAGATGGGAAGACCTGCAGGAAAGTACATCTTGAGGATGTCACATTGTGTAAAGCTGAATTAGGGAGAAAACATTAACATGGGTGCACCAACTCACATCTCAGGATTCAATGTTGTCGTAAAGATAAGCCATTGATGAATAATAAGCTGGATGAATGCCTGAAACTTGGACAAGATCTAAAGATTCTTGCAACTGACAGTACAAGAGTCCTAGCTCAGAGAATCTGCATTCTAAAAGGTCATACCTTCTATGGAAGAGAAACTGCCTTCTGTTTGAAATAAAGGGCCTGTGGACAAATGCACTGAGCCCCTGACATGGGACAAGCAACCATTTAACTGGAACACTGCCCATGAGCTAGATGCTATCTGTTCTAACAAAGCGTAAGATTGGAAAGGCACAGAAGCAATCAACTGTGAGACAGAAACAGTCATTTTGGGATTGGGCCAAACAGGCAAAGTGGGCACAGGAAATTGCGTGGGCCTTGGTTTAAAACTCCTATGTACATTTGTCCCATTCAGTTCACAACTCATTATGGGTAGTTCCCCAGAATTAACTGATGAAGAGAAAAATCTTAGGCTTCAGTTACCGAAGAGTTTTCTTAGCTTGGCTTGTGCCTTCTTAAAATGATCTGCTACTTTGCTGTTCCCCTTCTTAGGGTTACCACTAAGCTTGCTATAAAAGGAGTCTATCCAAATGGGGAAAATTGGCATTTGGTCAATTTCAAGAAATTTCCTAATGCAGAGGTTTACAAGTTCCTAAGGACAGTGGGGAATGGTTGAGCTAGTTAGTCCTGTGAGTGGAGGAGACACAACTAGAAGACATGAGAAAAAACTGCTATGGAGGGCACAGAGTTGAGCAATGCCAGATGACAAAGTAAGGGCAGATCTTTGTGTCTTAAATCAGAGACCATTCACCACGTATGAGGCATAAAACAACTAATAGGATTGCTCTTTCTGTAGATGTCATCCATTCTCTGTCCTTGGCCACTCCAGTGTTGACCCAACACTGGAATGCAGTGGCTGTACTGACAGGGATAGGAGTTACTCATAGACACAGTAGCTTGAACTTGCTTTAATTAAGTTTGTTCTAGATTCTACCACTGTTAACACCACCACATCTTCCATGAGCAAGGATCAGTGCTGTGTTCCCAACATAGCATCATTATTTTTCTTTTCTTTCCAGGGATAAATAACAGGGGCACTTAGACACTGAGTCACATCCCCGGCCTTTTAATAATTAATTAATTCTTTTGTTTGTCTGTTAATTTTTGCGACAGGGTCTCCCTAAGTTACTTAGAGCTTCACTACATTGCTGAAGCTGGCTTTGAACTTGCAATCCTCCTGCCTCAGCCTTTGGAACCACTAGGATTATAGGCATGCACCACGGTGCTCGGCCATAGCATCATTTTTTAAGAAGGCTGCCAACGGCTTATAAGTAGGTGAATTACCTGAAACCCTTAGAAAGAGGTGTGGCAATGGGCAAAGGACCATGAGCTTTGTGAATTTTGTCATATGCCTCATTTTACTAAAGTGATCAGCTTAAAAGAATTAGAATGGCCTATTAATTGGATAGCTTATGCAACCAGGGGCAAAACCACACAGGCTAGGAATACTATCTTCCAGGATGAGGTATGAGTGCTGACTGTTCAGGCAGTAAAGGTCTGCATCCTGGATGCCTCACCAACAATGCTTAGGAAACTCAACTAAATTTCACTTTCTCATTTGTAGATCTAAATCCTTTCCCTTGTTAAATTTAATAATCATTAATATTTCTGTTTATTAAAAGTTTAGTGTTTTTGAATGTGAATCTTAGGAAAAACATACAAACAATATTTTATTCCTGAAATCATTCCAATTGATATACGAAAGGGAGTAAAACATTTTTATGGCAAAATTCAAGTCACAGTGAAAGATAGAAAATAAAAAGAATCTTTCTGACTTAACCCAATCCTTCTCCCCAAAGCTAATCCCTTGACAATGTCTAACAGCTTGTGCATTTTCTATCAGAAAAAATATGCATATCAATATCCCTAGTGTGTATATATCTTTTTAGAAAAAAAATTAATAGGAAAACATTTGTACCGTACACTGTTTTGCCCCTTGAATTTTCATATGCTGAATTTAGCAGATATTATGATGTCAGTGTGTTCATTTTTAAAAACTGTACAATGAGATGGGATGTAGCTCAGTTGCAGAGAATTTGCCTTAGCATGTGTAAAGCCCTGGGTTAAAAAACAAAACAAAATACTTCAAATATAACCTTTTATTTTATATCATTATTTAATCAATTTCTATAGATAGAAATTGAGATTATTTATGTTTTTAATTTTTCTTTCACCATTCTACAATGAACACCATTATATCAATATATTAATTTCTAATATTGTAGTTTCTTAATGAAAGGGCATGCACATTTTATATTTGTTTAAATATTGACTAATCTCCTTTTTGTGTGCTTATTGGCCAGTCATATAGTCAGTCACATATTATGTTTGGCAAAGTGTGCAAATCTTTTCAACCTGGGCTATTTTTTTCCTTTCAATGTGTTTTAAGCATACTTTGCATGTTCTGAATGCACATAATTTGTCCTACATATTTTGTGTGAACCATTTTCAAAGTCTGTACTTTCTATTCTTTATGGATTTGTCAAAGACCATAAATTTTATAATTTTTTTAAATTTATTTTTTTGTTGTAGTTTGACACAATACCTTTATTTTATTTACTTATTTTCATGTGGTGCAGAGGATGGAACCTAGGGCCTCCTACATGCTAGGCAAGCACTCTACTGCTGAGCCACAACCCCAGCCCAAAATTTTATAATTTTGATGAAATATAGTTCACTAATTAAAAAGTGTTTCATATTTTTTGTTTTCCATGTTTTATAAGAAATATTTTCTGCCAAGTGTCATGGTACATGCCTATAATCTCAGCAATTTAGGTCATAAAGATTTCTTCCTATGCTGCTTTATTTTTTCTTTTTGCATATGGTATGAGAGACAATATGTTGATCATTTCTTTCCCTCTCAAAATATTTCCACACCCTCTCAAAATAGTTGATTCAGCACAATTTGTTAAGACTTTCTCATTGACATTCCTTAGTTTTGTCAAAAATCCTTTGGCTATAAACATGTGAGCCTATTTCTGAACTCTTTATTATATTTCAGTAGTCTAAATGTTTATCTTTTTACCAACTGTCTTGATTGCTGTGGCTTATGCTAAGTTTTCAAATCAGGATAAATCCTCCAAATCTGTTTTCTTTATTAAAAGCTGCCTTGGTTATTCTAGGACATTTTGTATTCCTATATAAATTTTAGAATCAGTT
This sequence comes from Urocitellus parryii, assembly GCF_045843805.1. Taxonomy (NCBI): domain Eukaryota; kingdom Metazoa; phylum Chordata; class Mammalia; order Rodentia; family Sciuridae; genus Urocitellus; species Urocitellus parryii. The sequence continues at coordinate 118,992,913 of NC_135531.1, forward strand.
TCCAATTTCTACAAAACCTCATATGGAATTTCAATGAAATTGGCTATATTTATTTATAAAAGTTTTACATTGTCAACTTTTTGCATTGCATTCCATTAAGAAATCTTTTTAAAAAGTTAATTACATAAATACATACATATAGTTTTTAAATGGTTACTTGTTCCAGTATCATGCATGGCAAGATCTTCTCTTCCTTTGAGTTGAAATATACCATTAGTTGAGGTTTCATATATTTTTTTTAATTTTTGTCCACTTCTTATGTGACCACATATCTTTATGTTTAGGAAGCACATGTAATTCATGATGTCTATTTGTATGATGGAGCACTTAGAACTGATTCTTGATTCGTTTCATGGCTGTTTTGTTCAACAGATGTTGTGCTCTTGGTCTGAGTATTGCAGACCTCATTGCTATTCAGCAAATAGGTTCCTTTCCTCCTTAGATATGGATATAGCTTGGGATTTATGCATTGCCGCAGTACAACCTTTGTTACATCAAAGGCACAGATAATAGCTAGTAGTTCTATACCATGGCCTGATCATAAATGAATCACACATAGTGTTCCCAGATAATTAGTGTTTGCTGAAAGGCTAAGGAATGTTTTAAATAGGCAGTTTCACTTAGAGTATGGGGATGTTAATGCTGAAAGGGAGAAGGAAAACTATAATTTCTAATCCTTTATAGTTGTAGGCACCATGCCAGGTACTTTAGTGGCTTATTTCATTTAATCCTTACAACAAATCTATAAATTGGCAATATTAGCACTGTTTTATAGTTAATGTTACAGTCTAAGAAATGCACATTAAGAAACATTCCCAAGGTGTAAACAAGATCTTAGCTTGGACTAGAATCTACAACTTATTCTCTTTGAGTGTTCCAGCTATCTTAGAGAACATCTAAAACAAACAATTTTAATTATTACAATGGAATCAGCTTGGAGAAGGTTAGTTTCTTATTCAAATTTCGGAAGTGGATTCATGAAAGATATAGAACAGAAATCCAATTTTTTCCTAGTTCTTAGTTTTTTATAATTTTACATTGTCTATTTTTCCCAAGAAATTACAGCATAGACTTTCTGCTTGATTTCAAATCCAGCTGCTTCATAGTTTACTAAATATGTGATTTGTGAAGTATATAAAAGGGGGATCTAAAGAGAATCTACCTCTCTGTGATATTCAAACTAAATATATGTAAAGAGGTTGTATACTAGCTGGGTGTGGTGGAGCATACCAGTTACATGGGAGGCTGAGGCAGGAGGATCACAAGCTCAAGGCCAACCTAGGCAAATTAGCAAGATGGTGTTTCAAATTAAAAGTGAAAAGTTCTGAGGTGTAGATCAGTGGTAGAGTGCTTATGTGCAGGCTCTGGGTTCAATCATCAGAACCAAACCAAAACGAAACACAAAAACCAAACAAACAAAAAGAACTCGTACACATAGGAAATGCTCAGTAATGATGCAATGATAATGATTAAATTCTATCACCCATGGCAGTGCAAAGATCACCTTCTACCTCCTCTCTTATCAATGTCATCTCACTAGAATGAATCAGCTATCATTCTTTAATAAAACACTATGAATTCAATTCTGTTTATTAGCATTTCTATGAAATAGTTTTTTTTTTGTATTTTGTACTTTATCATCCTTTCAGTGTTTGCAAGCTAAATTGAGAAGATGGCAAATAATATTTAAAATATGTGTTGATATGGAGGGAACATGGAAAAAATATTTTAGAAAGTGTCTGAAATCACATTACATAACATATGTCTGTACCAGTTCTAAAGTTGCAATAGGATGAATAAAGTCATTGTTTAAAGGTCATGCCTGATACAGTCAGAAGTAGATACACTTAGAGCCACCTACTGTAATAACTGCATGCATACAGAATGCCAGAATAGTAAGCTACCTTGGGATCCTGGTGCAGGGCTCCTGGAGAGTTCATGAACAAAGAAAGCCCTGGTACCAGAGGAAAACAGATGTTATTATTTATTTGTATATCAGGACAAGAGACAATTTGATTCAGTTTCAAAGAGATTAGAAAATACTCTGAACTGAGATTTAGGGGAATTGCTTTTGGATCCTGACCCTTGATATGAACTACATTTATACCTTTGGGAAACTATTTTAACCTGTGTTGTCGAATACAGTAGCTACTAGTCACATGTAAGTATTTCCATTAAATTGAACAAAATTTAAAACTTGGTTTCACAGTGTATTAGTCCCAAGTGCTCTTTAGTCACATGTAACAAATGGCTACTATATTGAACAGTGTGGAACCTTCTCATCATTGTGGATGTTCTATTTGACAGAATGGAAAACTTCCCTGGCCTTGCTTTCCACCTTTGTAGTAAAAGAGCATGGACTTGGTTTCTCATAGTCTAACATGCTAAGCCTTGGGTAGTCAGTAAGCTTAGGTTGTGTCATACTTTATTCTCTATAAGATTCTAGTAAAACCTGGAAATAAAATTTGGAAGAATTTTGTGGTGAACAGACTGCAATGTCATCAGTGACCACTGGGTTTTTTTTGCCTCTCTTCTACCCTTTTGTCTTTCAAAGTAAAAGACGTTTGTCCTGAACCCAGAAAGGTGAGCTAGTACATTCCATGGGCAATAGGGGGCTGACTTCATAAAGGGGCTTAATTTGCCACTCTTTACATGGTGGTGATAATTATGGGTTATTGCTCAATAAAAATTTTGATGTTTTAAAGGCCTTGCCCCATACAATGACAAACATAGTTAGAGCCACGTAAATACATACAAACATACATTAGCACTCCCTATGGGGCCACTATGGGAAGGTAAATCTTCAGGTGTAGCAGCTGAGTCTTCAAGTCCACTGTTCTGCAGATGACAATGAAAGAAGAATGTTTGACTAACTTCACTTAGCATAATCTTCTCTAATGCCATCCATTTATCTGAAAATGCCATGATCTTGTTCTTTTTGTAGTGCTGAGTAATATTCCATTGTGTATAAATGCCACATTTTTTTTTTATCCATTCATCCATTGGGGGCCTTCTAGGTTGGCTCCACAATTTAGCTATTGTGAATTGTGCTGCTATAGACATTGATGTGGCTGTGTCCCTGTAGTATGCTGTTTTTAGGTCAACTTTGGGTATAGTTCCAGAAGAGGAATAGCTGGGTCAGCTGGTGGTTCCATTCCCAGATTTCCAAGGAATCTCCATACTGCTTTCCAAATTGGCTTCACTAATTTGCAGTCTCACCAGCAATGTATGAGTGTACCTTTTTCTGGGCATCCTCACCAGCACTTGTTGTTTGTCTTCATAATGGCTGCCATTATGAAGAGTGAGATGATATCTTTCAGTAGTTTTGATTTGCATTTATCTGATTGCTAGAGATGATGTGCATTTTTTTGTATATTTGTTAATTGATTGTATATCTTCTTCTGAGAATTGTCTGTTCATGTCCTTGGCCCATTTATTGATTGGATTATTTGTTTTTTTGGTGCTCATCTTTTGAGTTCTTTATATACCCTAGAGAATAGAGCTCCATCTGATGTGTGAGGGGTAAAAATTTGCTCCTAGGATATAGGATCCCTGTTCCCCTCACAGATTATTTCTTTTGCTGAGAAAAAACTGTTCAGTTTGAATCCATCCCATTTGTTGATGCTTGAAGAATTGTAATGCAAAAAAATAGAGAGTTCATGTATAATGGCGTAATTTGGCGTGAACATACTTTATATACAGAGTTACGAAAAATTGTGCTGTGAATGGATAATTATGAATGTAATGCATTCCACTATTGTCATGTATGTAAGAAATAAATAATAAAAAAGAAAAATGCTCGACAAGATCAGTCAGTCCTTTTCTTCCTCCACTTCCACATTTCTTTTTTATTTTTTTATTGGTTGTTCAAAACATTACAAAGCTCTTGACATATCATATTTCAAACATTAGTTTCAGTGAGTTATAAACTCCCATTTTTACCCCAAATACATATTGCAGAATCACATCGGTTACACATACACATTTTTACATAATGCCATACTAGTAACTGTTGTATTCTGCTATGTTTCCTATCCTCTACTATCCCCCCTCCCCCCATCTTCTCTTTCTATCCCATCTACTGTAATTCGTTTCTCTCTTTGTTTTTTTTTTTCCAATTCCAATTCCCCTCACAACCTATTATATGTAGTTTTTTATAACAATGAGGGTCTCTTTCCATTTCCATGCAATTCCCCTTTTCTCTCCCTTTCCCTCCCACCTCATGTCTCTGTTTAATGTTAATATTTTCTTCTTTCTCTTCCTCCCTGCTCTATTCTTAGTTGCTCTCATTATATCAAAGAAGACATTTGGTATTTGTTTTTTAGGGATTGGCTAGCTTCACTAAGCATAATCTGTTCTATTGCCATCCATTTCCCTGCGAATTCCATGACTTGTCATTTTTTAGTGCTGCGTAATACTCCATGGTGTATAAATGCCACATTTTTAAATCCATTCATCCATTGAAGGGCATCTGGGTTGGTTCCACAGTCTAGCTATTGTGAATTGTGCTGCTATGAACATCTATGTGGCAGTATCCCTGTAGTACTCTCTTTTAAGATCTTCAGGGAATAGTCCTAGAAGGGCAATAGCTGGGTCAAATGGTGGTTCCATTCCCAGCTTTCCCAGGAATCTCCATACTGCTTTCCAAATTGGCCGAACCAATTTGCAGTCCCACCAGCAATGTACAAGAGAACCCTTTTCCCCACATCCTCTCCAGCACTTGTTGTTGTTTGACTTCAGAATGGCTGCCAATCTTACTGGAGTGAGATGATATCTTAGGGTGGTTTTGATTTGCATTTCTCTGACTGCTAGAGATGGTGAGCATTTTTTCATGTACTTGTTGATTGACTGTATGTCCTCCTCTGAGAAGTGTCTGTTCAGGTCCTTGGCCCATTTGTTGATTGGGTTATTTGTTGTCTTATTGTCTAATTTTTTGAGTTCTTTGTATACTCTGGATATTAGGGCTCTATCTGAAGTGTGAGGGGTAAAAATTTGTTCCCATGATGTAGGCTCCCTATTTACCTCTCTTATTGTTTCTCTTGCTGTGAAAAAACTTTTTAGTTTAAGTAAGTCCCATTTGTTGATTCTTGCTATTAACTCTTGTGCTATGGGTGTCCTGTTAAGGAATTTGGAGCCCGACCCCACAATATGTAGATCGGAACCAACTTTTTCTTCTGTCATATGCAGAGTCTCTGATTTGATATCCAGGTCCTTGATCCATTTTGAGTTAACTTTTGTGCATGGTGAGAGGAGGGGATTCAGTTTCATTTTGTTGCATATGGATTTCCAGTTTTCCCAACACCATTTGTTGAAGATGCTATCCTTCCTCCATTGCATGCTTTTAGCCACTTTATCAAATATAAGATAGTTGTAACTTTATGGATTAGTCTCTGTATCCTCTATTCTGTACCATTGGTCCACCCGCCTGTTTTGGTACCAGTACCATGCTGTTTTTGTCACTATTGCTCTGTAATATAGTTTGAAATCTGGTATCACTATACCGCCTGATTCACACTTCCTGCTTATAATTGCTTTTGCTATTCTGGGTCTTTTATTTTTCCATATGAATTTCATGATTGCTTTATCTATTTCTACAAGCAATGTCATTGGGATTTTGATTGGCATTGCATTAAAACTATAGAGAACTTTTGGTAATATTGCCATTTTGATGATGTTAGTTCTGCCTATCCATGAACAGGGTATATTTTTCCATCTTCTAAGATCTTCTTCTACTTCTCTTTTTAGAGTTCTGTAGTTTTCATTGTATAAATCTTTCACCTCTTTTGTTAGGTTGATTCCCAAGTATTTTATGTTTTTTTGAGGATATTGTGAATGGAGTGGTTTTCCTTATTTCCGTTTCAGAAGTTTTGTCGCTGATATACAGAAATGCCTTTGATTTATGCGTGTTGATTTTATATCCTGCCACTTTGCTGAATTCATTTATTAGTTCTGGTAGTTTTTTTGTAGACCCTTTTGGGTCTTCTAGGTATATAATCATGTCATCCGCAAATAGTGATAATTTAAGCTCTTCTTTTCCAATTTTTATGCCTTTAATTTCTTTTGTTTGTCTAATTGCTCTGGCCAGTGTTTCCAGAACTATATTGAATAGAAGTGGTGATAGAGGGCATCCCTGTCTTGTTCCAGATTTTAGAGGGAATGCCTTCAATTTTTCTCCATTCAGAATGATGCTAGCCTGGGGCTTAGCATATATAGCTTTTACAATGTCAAGGTAAGTTCCTGTTATCCCTAGTTTTTCTAATGTTTTGAACATAAAGGGATGCTGTACTTTGTCGAATGCTTTTTCTGCGTCTATCGAGATGATCATATGGTTCTTATCTTTAAGTCTATTGATATGGTGGATAACATTTATCGATTTCCGTATATTGAACCATCCTTGCATCCCAGGGATGAATCCTACTTGATCATGGTGCACAATTTTTTTGATGTGCCTTTGTATCCGATTCGCCAGAATTTTATTGAGGATTTTTGCATCTAGGTTCATCAGAGATATTGGTCTGTAGTTTTCTTTCTTTGAGGTGTCTTTTCTAGCTTCGGAATCAATGTGATGTTGGCCTCATAGAATAAATTTGGAAGAGCTCCCTCTTTTTCTATTTCCTGGAATAACTTGAAAAGTATTGGTATTAATTCTTCTTTAAAGGTTTTGTAAAACTCCGCTGTATACCCATCCGGTCCTGGGCTTTTCTTGGTTGGTAGTCTTTTGATTGCTTCTTCAATTTCATCCATTGATATTGGTCTGTTCATATTGTTATGGGAAATCTTTTAATTAAAAAAAATTGTTAATTGTTGATACATTTTGTGTGGAACAAAGAATTTACATTAGAACTGGGCTTTGGAATGAAAGGCAGAGAAAAGCTTTGGAGAGAGGAGGCTGGAGTGTCAATCCTAGTAAATGACAGGTGGCATGAGTGACGTTGAGTGAGTCACTTATTCTCTCTTTGTTCATCTGCAAAATAGGTAGATTGTGCAAGATCTATGTCAGGGCTAGGTGTTTGAGATTGGTTCCAGCAGTTTTATATGCTAAACTTGTATCAGACAAGTTGTTCTTCCATGTTCTTACACCTAATAGTGTAAATTTGAGGGAACTTGCACCATCATTCCTTTTTTCCATTCTAGAAGAAACCTAGGGAAAAGACCAGCAATTTGAGAGGAGATTTAGTTTTCTCAGCATGAGATACTAATCAGAACTACCCTGGGACAATTTGATCTTTAAAATCCCTGTGTGGAGGAAGATAAGGGTTCTGTATAGACTATCTTGAAAGGTGTAGTTAATAGGTTAAGATCTTTGATTTTGCTTTTAGATGAATTTGAGTGTAAATGGTGCTATGCTAGTTACTATGTGGTCTGATCTAATCTGTAACTTCTCTGCCTTAGATTCTTTAATCCATAAAATTGGAATGATAAATAATGGTATTTATTTCACAAAGCTGTTTGGTAAGGTTACATTAAATAATACATATACACAGTGCCTAATGTTGAGTTTTTCTGAGCTATTATTGCCACAGTTATGCCCTGACTTCTTTCCCTACCACCACCTTTGAATACATGATACTTCTAAAACATAAATGTATATTCCCACAGTTTTATTGAAATTGTGTTCCATGAACAATAGAAGTAACCACAAGATTATCACTACCTATTTTTTTCTAATTCAGTCTTAAGTAAATGTAGCTTTGTGTCTCTAGATCTAGGAACCAGGAAAGAGAACTTTAGGAAAATTCATGTCTCAGACTTGTTTTGGGTGGAAATTTTAGTTTTTAAATTACGTAAGTCTACCCAGAGGGGATTTTTCTTGTTTTCTAAGTCTGATAAGAACTACTTAAAGCATTCACTACCACTGAAATAAGTTCATTTGGTATAACTAAGGTCAGCAAAATTGTTTTTGGAGTTTCCCCTCCTACTCAGAAAATCTAAAACATGTTGGAATTAATAAAGTAAATATTTCCTGAAATGTATTGAAGTTGTATCTTTCTTTTGAAGAATTTGGAGATCTGTGGGAACCAAGGCTAATTGGAATCATTTCAGCTTCAAAGTACGTTAGCTTTGATGTAAATTTTTTTGAAACCCTCTGAAATTTAAGCTAAAATGTGGCATCATTTTACTGGGTGTCTTATGTTATCATAGCAGGGATCAGAGTTGATCATTGCATAATTAAATATATACAGAATGATTAAATATGTCATATCTATAATCCTCAGCAAAGTTTATTTTCACTGGAAAACATTTTTTGTATACATTAAATTATACTTCAGTAAAACATTTGCAACTGTCTGTTACAATTACAAGCACTATGATACTGAAACTACTGACTTTAAAGATGAATTTGGGTTTATATATATATATATATATATATATATATATGTATATATATAAATCAGGAGCCTCCTACTTATCTGCTAAAATATTTGTCTTTCATTACACTCATTTTGTCTGTGGAGAAAACTTACTTTGCTTCTCAAAGGCAAAGTTTAGTCTTTTTTACCCCATTTCAAGTAGATTCAGTCATAAATGTTAGGCATTAGATTCAAAAGGAATGTACACTTTTAGAATCAAGTGGAGTTTTAGTTTTACTTTTGGATTTGTTTCACTGAAGACAAAAATCTATGTAAATCTTTTAGGGAAGAACAATATGTTCTTTCTAAAATAAAAATAATAAGTCTTATTGCTCCCTCCATTTTAAAATTATACATTTTATTGTACATAGGTAAATGTTTCACATTACTCTACCAGGAAGAAATAATACTGTTGATTTTATAAAATACTGCCTTTCTCATCTCTGTTCTTTTGCCATGCACATAGTAGCATAAAAATTACAATAGCAAATTATTCCAAATTACTTATAATACAGACTTAAAGGTGTTATCTTTTATGTGGCTAAATTTTATTCTACCTTTTCCAACATGTAAATTCTTACTTACAAAAAACATTTTTCAGGTAGAAACTGCAATTTTTGCTTAATTGTTCAGGGATAAAAATCAAGTTGATGCATGTTTTCTGCCTTTTACTTGTACTCTCCCTCAAATGGGTTAATAGAGGGTGAGAAGAAAAAAGAGAAGGCACTGAAGTTTATATCGTCAGTTTGTTCCTGTCAAGAACCCAGAAGCTGGGGCACAGGGAACAGACATTAGTGACCAACTGAGTGGTTTAATATAGAAGACAGATTATAATGATAACAAGAAAATAAAATAAAATCTGAATTGTATCTGCATATTTTCTAGATTGAACAATTGTTTTAAACTCCTAATGTGCCAATAAAATATTGTTTTTTGGGGGGAGGGGGTACCAGGAATTGAACTCAGGGGCACTCAGCCACTGAGACACATCCTCAGCCCTATTTTGTATTTTTAGTTACAGAAAGGGTCTCACTGAGTTGCTTAGTACATCACACTTGCTCAGGCTGGTTTTGAACTCATGATTCTTCTGCCTCAGCCTCCCATACTTCTGGGATTACAGGCATAAACAAACCACCATGCCTGGCTAGCAATTGTATTTTAATTGAAATAAAAACAATCATGTTAAGAATGTTATCTTGAATCCAGATTCATTCATGGATTCATGTTATACCTTTTCTGTAACAAGTTATATTTATAGAGATTTGATTTTCCTTCATGAGAATGCTTGTCATTCAAAATATTTTAGATTTTTTCCCATGTCCCTTCTTTATCAGTGTATTTTTAAAGAATACTAATGCATATCATCTTATGTGGATTTATACCATGGTACAGAAGAAATTTTGTCTCTCTTATGGAATCAAACACTTGGCTCTGTATTCATAGTATCAGAGGCAGGAGACTATTTATTTCCCTTGTCTGTAGCTTAGAAATCTGTAGAGTCTAGTGCAGTGGACTTAGAAGAAAGAGAGACAGAAGCAGACAGAAAGAGAATGTGTGTCACTGGGCCATTGTGACCTTCCTGGGGGGAACAAGCATTCTGAGGTCCTGTGAATGACAGCACTGTTCATGCTTTTCTGTGTTGGAAAGAGTAGTCTTTTCAGTTTGCTACCTTGAGTAATTCAACTCTTGGCTGGGTCTAAAGTAAGTTTTAAGTAACTTAATTTGACTGTTTGACTAATATCAGAACTTGTCATAGTAAGTCACAGAGAAGATGAATTTTTTTTCAATGTCCATGGATGGAAACACTCAGAAATGAAGACTGGAATTGAATTTGTAAACTTCAAATCTGTTTCATCGTCTCATGGTAGAAACACCTCCTTGCAGCCTGCTGGGCAATCTTTCCAGTGCCCCTGCTTGATTTCCTAAGCAAAAAATGAGTTTGCGTTGACAATCAGCTAATGAGCCCTTGTGTCATCTTTCCAGCTGCCCTGTACTCAGTGGAAGTGATCAAAATGCCCCAAGAAGATTCACTAACCCGAGGAGGAGTTTCTTTGAAATACTTAGGTTACTTTGAAATGCTTTAGTCTCTTCTCTACTCTCTAGTTTCATACAGTTTTTCTCTCAGTGGAGGCAGTAAATTTCTTTGTAAGTCTCCCTATCTCTTACTTTATGCAATATTTACAGTATAATAAATTGCAAAGTGAATACATGAATCAATTAAAAAGTTTATGTTTGGGTCTGGTTGTAGTTTAGTGGTAGAACACTTGCTTAGCACATGTGAGGCACTGGGTTTGATTCTCAGTACAATAAATAAATAAATAAATAAATAAATAAATAAATAAATGTTTCATGACAACTAAAAAAAAGAATAAAAAGGAAGTTTATGTTCAAAAAGATCAATCAGTTAGGAAGTATAATACCCACCTAGGAAAACTCTGAAACTATTTCTGAAGAGCACTGGAGCAGAGATATAAAGCCAGATAAGGCTGGAGTTCAAGGAAGAAAAAAGTAATCATTTGACCATTTGACTAAAGGCAAATGACTGAGTGTCTTGGGTAAGAGAAGACCTAGAAGTTTCAGTTCACTAGGTGTTGGCATAATATCTTTTTTTGTGTGGTTTTTTTTTTTTTTGGTACCAGAAATTTAACCCATAGGTACTTAACCACTGAGCCATATTCTCAGTTCTTTTAATTTTTTTATTTTGATAAATGTTCTCACTAAGTTGCTAAGAATGGCCTCAAACTTGTAATCCTCCTTTCTCAGCCTCCCAAGCCACCAGTATTACAGGTATGAGCCACACACCTGGCTGTTTTGATTATATATATATATTTTTTTTTCTATATTGGCTTTTGCATTTTACCATCACTACCAGATTTTTTTAAATGTATTACCCAAATAAACCTAGAGCCAAGTGACTCACATCTAGAAAACATCAAGATGAGGTTCTCATTCTCCAAATGTTGAAAATTAAACAATAGAGAAATGGCAAGACAAGAGCAGAAAGTAGGTTTTATTTAAGAAATAGAGGAGAGAGAGAGAGAGAGAGAGAGAGAGAGAGAGAGAGAGAGAGAGAGAGAGAGCAGGGGACCCAGAGGAGGTACCTGTGGGAGTGGGGGTATCTTTACCCTTTATAGATTTTAGATTTCCTTTCTTCTCATGCCAAAGTGACTGAAAGTAACCAAAGGCAGGAAAAAATTAGGCCACAGGATGATTGCTTGTGCTGAAAAGTGCTATCCTTCCCCTCCCCTGGAGGTGTTAGCAATGGGTTGATGGGGAGTGCTATCTACTCATTTTCTTTTCTTTGATGATCAGCAACCTTTCCTTTGCCCTGGCCTTACAAGTTCAGTATGGACCCAAAGCAACAGTAGTCTAGTAAGCAAAAATGCCACATATGCAGACATGTGTCATTTAATGGCAGGGATCCATTCTGAGAAATGTACCATTCAGTGATTTTTTTGTCATTGTGCAACTAAGATAGTGTGTACTTATGCAAACCTAGATGGTATAGCCCACTGAACGAACAGGCTCCATGGGTTAGCCCACTACTTCTAGGGCCATGATGATCAAAACAGCATGAGATAAAATCAAGCATGAGAGAAAACCACACAACCAAGAGACAGCATAAACTAAAGATGTTTGAGGCTGTTCCCAGCAGGACACAGCATACTGTTTTACAGTAAACATTTTTTTTTAAGTAGGAGTGCATGCTAAAGTAACCACAGAAAATATAGTAAATACATAAAGCAGTAGTTCGTTATTAAGAATTATGTGTTGTACCTAATTGTATGTGCTATGCTTTTAGTTGGCTAGGCAAGAATTTTTCAGCTCCATTATAATCTTAGGGGACCACTGCCATACATGTGGTCCCTCATCGACTGAAACATCAATATATGGTGCATGACACAACATACATGTGAACACATACATACACATATTCTATCTGAAAGTACTCTTAATACAATGCCAAGATCAGGCTGATCAGGTTTGCATTAATGCTTAACCCAGCTTCTTAAAAATTATTGAAGCATTAATTCTAAACATTCTTACAGACTAGATTCTGGCCTATAGGAGAGTTTAGAATGTTTTGCATTTCCTTCACATGTTTTCTACACTGATTCAGTCCAGCTTTTCCTCTTCCTCTTCATCCCCTACAAGCTCTAGCTTCAGCTTCAGCTCTTTATAATGTATATCATTTTAACCTCTAAGAATTTTAAAGAGTCTTTTTTTCTCCTCCATTTCTGGGACAACAAAGAAACAACATGGGTCTTACTCAGCTAAAGGATTCTTCTTACTCCTTAGCAAGGGAGAGGAAGAAAAAGCAGTATTTCTCCCCTCTATTGCTATACAAACAATTTTTAATTAAGAATAATGTGGTATAATGAAAAACACACATGTTACCTCTTGTCAGCAGACCAGGGCTCAAGCCCCAATTTCAATTTTTACAAGTTGTGTTTTTTTGTGCAAATAAATTTACCACCAATTATTGGGCTCCTCATGTCTTAAATAGAGATGATAATTATGTTATACTCATTATAGACATAACGAGAAGGGTATATATGTGTGTTTTCAATTGCAAAGAGATGCATAAATGAGAGTTATGAGTGATTTTCTTTGAGATTTTTCAGAGTCAGTTCATCAAGTTCATCCAGGAAGAAAATTATGTCCTCATTTTCTTACAAGATTCTGTCACATTTCTAGTGTTTTCATAACATTCCAACTCAGCCCTGGAGATGTGAGTGAAGGCTCTGGACTGGACAGTTAGAATTCTCTCCATGTTCTGGGGTCTCACTAACACTTTGCTTTTGGGTTCCTTTTTTTCTCTTTGTATATATGTGTGTGTGTGTGTTCAAGCATGTTACCTCATTTATAACCTTGTTTCCATTGTAACACTCCCATTGTATCTGCCTGTTACATTTTTCCATTTGCAAGCACGTGTTACCACTGAAAACTTTATACTGTGTCTCTGTTTCAACTCAGTTCTAGATTTAAACACACACACACACACACACACACACACACACACACACACACACAAAGGATAGAAAACCAGGCATGTTCAGGACCTGCAAGTTAGTCCTATTCATCTGTTGAATGATCAAGGGCCATTTAGGAATGAAGAGCTCCCTGGTGCCCTCTGACATCTATATTAACAAGGTCAAAATCAAACTAGTAGCCAGGAAATGCTCATAATGGAGCTAAAAGTGATTTGCTCTCTGACCTTATGCATTAATTGCTAATAAATGTCTTAGTCATAGTTTTATCTACTAATATTTCCCCAGGAAAAGACCTGTTTTGAGTCAATAAAATGGCAAAATCCATAACTTTGATGTCATTATTCTCTAATGATTGAGATTCTAATTTCAATTTATGTACTACTTCATTGCAGGAAATTAACCGATGAGTCAATTTGTTTTAAACAAATAAATGTAAAGCACAGATGTGTAGCAAGCCTTTTGAATTAAAAACACTACTTCACTTCATCTTCTTTTTGAGACATGCCATTTTATTAATATTATCATTGCAAAATTTGATTATATGAGATTACCAAGACGGAAACCACATTACGTCAATGATAGCTGGCTACTAGGTCTGGGGACCTATTCATTAGGCCTAGGGTGGGGGCAAGGCAGAGTCATTCACAGAGCCTTGTCTCTTATGGTAATCTGAGAAATGGATTCACCTCAACTGTCTGCAGAGGGGTTGTGGTTGCCAGCGCTGTAGGACAAGGAGCTACTTGAAGCTCTTGTTTTACTACAAATGGCAATTCTCAGCCCAATAGGACTTCTGTCATGAATATGCCTACCTTCTATACCCCATCAATCAAGAATACTGTGCCTTTTGGGGCTGGTTGTCAGGGGTGGCAGTGGGAGAGACCAGGCATATACAATACTTATTAATTTATTAAGTTTCTACAAGGGGAGCATTGCATTGCAGGTAAATTACACTTAATTATTTGGGGATATACAGGAAGAGAGCTGAAAGCAAACACATTTGGAAGGGTTTTTTATACAACCTAAAGATTTTATTCCTTTAGTTTTTCTCTTGTTCAAATCATTGGCTTTCAAATTAATCTGACATGTACTTGTTTTCTAGATCAACCTCTGAATATCTATGTGACCCCAGGGATATTGCTTAAACTCTCTGAGCTAGTTAACTTGTGTTAAAAACAGTTCTCTTACCCACGTGATGTGTGTGTGTGTGTGTGTGTGTGTGTGTGTGTGTGTAAACTAGGGCTTGGTACACAAGAATTTCTCAATGTATGTGTCCTTTCTCTTCTCTAATTAATCTCATTTCTAGTTAATGGCTTGTTTTGACCCTGCAAAAGTGTTTGTAACACACTCACTCTAAGCAAACGGTATGTTTCCTAGGCAATCAGCTGAGTGAATAACAAAAACCCTGATGCAAAGTACCACTTACAAAAGGTTAGAAAGGGATACACTCAGCACTGAGAGGAAATGGATTAATTTCAGCTTCAGTTTTTATAACTTTATTGGTATAACATCCTACAAATGGACTGCCAAGAATAACAAATTTTGTGTACATAGAAATGGATTTTCAATTGTACACTAGTATCACCCCCTCCCACAGTCCCACGCACGGACTCAGTCTTGGTTCTCCATGTTTAGTCGCCTTTGTTTTGTGAGAGCAGAGTTTCTGTCTTCAGAGAGAAACATTTCTTTCAAGTTTAAAGAACATGGAGTGAGACAGAGAGAGTGGAACTGTCTCAGAGAACGGTGATAAAGACGATGAAGGATTGCACAGGCAGGTCTTTGAAGACAGACTAAAGGAATTCCAATGATCGAATCTCAGAAGAGTTGAGAGTGACAGGGACATGGAAGGAGCCTACAGGAAGTGACGCACAAGTGCCAACATGAGGAGATGACTTTGATGCCTCTGTAGGGAAAGGGAAAGAGGCTTCCTTTCAATACTAAGAGTAATTTGGATACAATGTCATGCAGTTTGGGCCTAAAATGATTAGCAAATACTGAAATTCAGTGAGCAGATGAGAGATTGCTTGTGAGATTTTTTTTTTTTTACCAAAAGAATTGTATTGAAAAGATTTCTTGCAGTCTGTTTGAAATTAGGGGAAAATATCTTGTATGGAGGCAAAGGATTTGGCCATTTTTTTCCCTTATAACCTAGGGAAGAACAAATTTCAAACTGCACCCCGCTTTCTACTAGCTTAATTGCTTATAGTTCTGAATAAGATTTTATTTGATAAAAGGATTCTGTTGATAAAAGTGTTTAAAATCTACTGATCTCATGAGATATGGAAAAGATTGATCTACCATAGGTTAAAGGAAGTGAAAACTGTGTTGTGCTCTGGAAGTTTTGCCTGTGTGAGCTTATTTACTCTTTAGCACAGTCCTGAGGCAGGTATTATTATGCTCACTTTGGGGATGAAAAAATTGAAACTCAGGTTAGATCACATGTGTGTTATTCAGCCTTCCAGCTCTATAATGAAATATCTGATATAATCAAGGGACTATATCAGATATTTACCAATAGAAAAAGGTTATTTTGGCTCACATTTTGGAAGTTCTAGACCTCTCTGCTAAGGTGAGACAGTACACTATGGTAGGAGTAGAAAGTGAAACAAAACTGCTCACCTCATGCCCAAGAGGCAAAAGACAGAGAAAAGAAGCGACCAGGGTCCCTGAATCTCCTTTCAGGGTATACCCCCAGCCACCTGAAGACCTCCCACAAGACCTTACCTCTTATGAGTTTTACTGCCTCCCAATAGTACTACTAATGCTGGACATTTGGAGGACATTCAAATCAAAACTACAGCCTCTCATTTCAGCTAGAGCTTGCTGACTTGAAAGTCTCTCTCTGCTCCCTCATTGCTCTATGCAGACTCCATGTTGTCCTTGAGCAGGGGGGAGGCAGGGGGCTACCTTTACCTTCCACGAGGACAGTGGCATATGAGGACAGAGAACACGTTTGGAGGGTGGATTTTGAATAACTTGCCTTCTCTTACATTTTTTATTTATTTTATAATACTGTCTTGTGATATTTTAACGAGAAAAACTGATCTTTCAGGAATTAACATAGACCCTCAGACATATATGAAAGTTGAAGAATTTAGTAAAACAGCATTTACAGTGATTTCCTACTTTGGCTTTATTATTTGGGTAAGCAATGATTCAGTGGCTATTCTTCTTTTTATGAAATGATAAATAAACTTAATTGTTATTATTAAAATATGGTCACTGCTATGTCCTAATATGTAAAGTTATAGCTTTTCAGATACAAATTTTTATATCTCAGAAATGGTTTGCCAGTATTATTGGGGAAGTAAAGGAGACAGTGGATAAGAAAGTAAATAGGAGAAACTTAAAGCAAAAATGTAAAAATAAAATCAAAAGTGGTGGCACTGGGTTTCTTAGGTGTGAAGCTCTGAGTCTGTATTTTAGGAGGGATGCCTCTACAGTTCACATTTCAACCCAGACTTATGCTTGTATTCTCTTCTTGATCTTGAAAAACAAGCGTGTATTGAAAATGTTATGATTGCTAGCTGGGTGCAGTAGTGCATGACAGTAATCCCAGCAGCTCAGGAGAACTGAGGCGGGAGGATCACAAGTTCAAAGCCAGCCTCAACAATATAGCAAGACCCTAAGCAACTAAGTGAGACACTTTCTCAAGAAAATGAAAAGGGCTGGGGATGTAGCTAAGTGTTTAAGCACTCCTGTGTTCAATCCCTGGTACCAAAAAAAAAAAAAAAAAGTTATGATTGCTATATATATCAGGATAAAACTTCAAACAAAACTACTCTGTAAGATATTTATGCATGCCTTAATGCCTTATTTCATAATTACATTATAAGTCAATAATTTTTTATTTCTAGAACTATAATTTTCAAGGAAAGCTAGTACTTAATTGTATAAGCGAAATATGCCAAAATAGAAATTATTCAAATGCTTTTTATAGTGGAATGAATAAATATGTTATGTTTATACAATGAAATGCCATACAGCAGTTACAATGAAACGCTGTACCTCCTTGCAACAATGAATCTCACATGAGTCATGTTGAGCAAACAAAGCCAGACACCAAAGAGTTTACAGTGTTCAATTAACTTCTCTTAATAAAAAATGGCAAAACTAATCCGTGCTGTTAGAAGTCAGCATAGGAATTTCCCTTGTGGGGAGAATAATGAATATGAGGAGATATGAGGAAGGTTTTGTGGGTGCTGGTAATATTCTGATGCTAGATTAGGATACTTGGCACTTGAGTGTTTTCAATTTGTCATAATCCTCTGAGCTGTGCAATTAGTATCTGCACATACTGTATGTGTGCTTCTTTAATGAACTGTTCACTAACAGACAAATATAAACAAAATAAGCCAGAAAATAAGCCAGAAAACATATGGAAAATTACTGATGGGAAGAATAGGCACCAAAAATAGTCTTTATAGTTAGGGCCCCTAGAAGCCAAGGGTTACCATATTCCACTGATTTTATGATGCACTTAAATTTAATCATATTTAAAATTAAAATCTATATAGTAATTCATAGTATCTTAATATTGGCAGTGATATTTCTTCATTAATTGTGTATAAAATAATGGTATCTTATTATTTGTGATATAGTATATTTAATGAAATACTGTATTTAAATCTCTATTATATGCTATAAACAAATACCTAGATAAATAGATTATTAATATTTATGGAAATAAAATGATAATTTTAATTTTGAAAATACTAAGAGGGATCTTAATGATATTTTGTATTTTATAAAATGTAGAGGAATAAATGTATAAGCATACTCAAATACTTTTAATAAGAAAAATTAAGAAAAATCTAATTTACTGGATTCCAAAATATGTTCTAAAATATGAAATTAAACTGGAATCCATAAGTCATATAGCCATTCAAAAAATATCCAATAGTGTCATCCCCCAATCCCCAAATATATATGGGAATATAGTGTATATTAAAGATGGCATTTCAAATCTGGTAGAAAGTTCATGGGGAAAAAGAAATGAATGCAATGTGGCTGGCCCTTCAATCTGTCACTTTTAGTTTATGTTTCTGAGGATTATTTATGGGAAACAGGAGATATCTGGGTTTTGGCTTATGACAGCCAGAAATGTCAGCATCCCTGTATCAAGGGTAGCTATTTTCCCCATAGGAAATACTTGGGTTTGCCTGGGGACCACATTTGCTTCCTTTCACCTCAAGGTCTCAGATTAAATCCTGCATAGGAGAGAGTCCAGCCTTAGATAAACATATTAGTCTATCAACAGAGTAACAACTCAACACTGAAGAGTAACTTTAAAATTCCAGAAGTCAGCTTACTACCTCTACTTCATGTTATCAACTCCCCAGATTTAAAAGAATCCTTCTACTATTAGTATTGAAAAACACGTGGTAGAGGGGTCACTTGGGCTTTTTAAAAATATTGTTTATTAAAGGGAAATAATTGGAAGGTCCATTTCCAGAAGAAATTATTTCTTATTTCTTATTAATGTTGTATATGATACTCATAGGACACTGTCTTGTCAGTTTAAAAAAAAAAGTTAGGTCAAGAGAAAAAAAAACAAAAAATTTCAATTACATTTACAGCAGCAGCTGAAGGGGAACAAAATCAATGAAAGGAGCATACTTATTAGAGACCTGCAGTTGCCATAAAACTGAAACTAAATCACAGTGACAGTGTCTGAACTTCAGATAAATTGCTTTGAATTCAGAATAGGAGCCTGGAGAAATAATGGAAATGATATTGCAGTTGGTGGAAAAAAAAGGGTTAGAACTTTTTATATCCGTTGCTTCTCTGGATCTTGTAGATGTTGTCAGGATCAAACACTGATTTGTTATTTATTTATTTATTGTAGAAAGAAATAGATTCTATTATTTCTGCAGCAGATAATTCTACTTTCTATGCTGTACTAGCATCCAAAGGATGGAGAATTATGATGCTCAAATGTTCAGAGTAGAAGCAGAGCTTGCTAGAAACCCAGAGCAAGGTGACCCTCAGGGAGAAACCTATTCTCTTTGAAGAGAAGCAGAAAGGTAGGAAAGAAAGGCAAAGGGCCAGCCAGCTCTGCCCTGCTCTCTCAGTAGAGACACAAATCATCTTTATCCAGAAGGCCTCCCAAGCTTAATCAGGAGGTATGAGACATGATCCAACTGCTGTGCTTCCCCATTGCCCTGAGCCATGTGCTTGACAGATGTAATGAAATGTCCTATGATTGACAGATGTAATGAAATGCTGCCTCTGCTTTTACTGAACATGGACAACTTACCAGCATTAAGAGAATGGCACATTGGATTCTCTCACAACAAACAATGCTACATGAAACATCAAACCTTATCATTTAGATTGTTGTTCTACCATCTATAAATATCACAGCAATATAGAACACATGCACCAGAGAGTTTTGCTGACCTTCAGGATCCCTCACAAGACTATCTAGGATATGGAACATTTTAAAGTTGGCTTCATTGAGGATTCACTCCATTTACTGGTTTTTAGAAGAAGAAAGAGAATAAGAAGAGAAATTGGAGTAGAAGGATTTTAGTTTTATTTTTCTAAGTAGGAGAGACGCATGTTTATATGCAAAGGAGTAAGGCTCATTATAGGGGTTGAAGGCACAAGAAAAACACAATGATTAGTTAATTAAACAAATCTCTAGGGAAACTGGAGAGGGCAAGATCTGAAACATTGGAAAAATTACCTTTCAAGAGACACAACTAGACACAAAGAGAGATGACTGGATGCAGGGGGAATATGCAGCAACTGAGAAAATTCTCAAAACATGCACCAGCTTTACTTAGTGAAGAAAGAGGAAAGGACATCTGCCAAGTGTGGGAGACTTGAGAGTGGATGATTTGCAGAGGAAGTATTTGGTATAATGGACAGAGCAGGATTCTTGAAAGGCTCATTAGTCAGTTTAAAGTCTGGGACAAGGAAGTAGTTCATGCCCTACTAGCATCAATACATCTGAGTGTGTACTTCGTTTTTTCCTTATTTAAATCAGAGTATAAACAATAATCAAAGAGGTTGGCTTAATTTATAAACACATAAATAATATTTGAGGGACAGGTACAGGAATTGATTGATTCCTTGTTCTACCCCCAGTGCCTAGGACAGTGACCATACAAAGTAGGTTTTCATATGCATTTTTTCATTGATTAAATAAATGATTGAGTATAATAAAAAAGAGAAGAAAAGCATTGAGGGAAGTATTGAGAGCCCCTAGTGCTTATCATGGGGTATAGGCAGGATAAGAAATGAAAGGAAACATCTGACAAAAAAAAAAAAATGTAATGATAGGCAAAAGTTGCAACAATAAAAATACTCCATATATTAAAAGAAAATAAGGGATCTAAAACCATGAACGTATTGTCTAAGAGTGAAATAATAAAATTTGTGGTTTTGGAGATGGAACACTTCAACATAATATTTTATCATCTTTTCAATCATTTATACATCTTGTCTCCTCTACTAAGCTATGACTTCTTTGAAGGTGGGGACCCCTTCTTTTATCTCTTAGTATCTTTCATAGAAACCATAACACACAGTCAATAAAGAATGAATAAATGAATAAAATACAGATATAAAATTGAGCCTCAGCTTCCTAGCTGACTTTCTTTTCCACCCCAAGTACTTCCTTCAACACCCCTGCACCTTAGTTTTATTGCCGCTAAAGCAAGTGATGCACTTTTTCTCATCTATATTCTGTGATGAATGATTCAATATCAGTGGTAAATAACTCTTTAAGTTTCTAGCACTTTTATTTTAGTACCTCTATATGAAAACCCCAAATTCACTTCTTGAATATTCTTCATCTTGATCAACATATTTCATAATTTTGTATCACTTTCAAAATATGCAACTTTTTAGATCTTATTTTGGAAAAGATTTTAGAAATGTGATGAGTAGGAATTTTTGAGTTCCTAGCACACTATTGTATGTGTAAGAGATAACACCTAAGGAGGGTTATTAGCAGTATTGGTCATGATTTCTGAGTCAACACAAATAAGTGTAAAATAATGGTGAACAATGAGCTGTATCTGGCAGCACATGAGTACATCTTAGATGACTTGTTGCATTGTGTTTGTATCATGGGAATTTTAAGGAGCTGAGATCATTGAGTACTGGAATATAGAGACAGGGATTCACGGAGGAGGTGAGATTGGACTGAATATTAAAGAATGGATAGAATCTGAAAATAGAGGAAGTGGTAGTCCAGAGGGGTAAGTAATAAAGTTCTAACTTCAAATTTTAGTCTTCTTCTTGGAAGCAAAGACATATTGCATTTTTCCTCATTTTTGCAAGAACATTTTGAAGTGTCTGTCCAGCCCAAAGATTCCCATCCCTCATCTATCACCAAAGTGATTTCTAGAGGCCCTCTTCTACTTGGTCTTAATTTATTGGACCAAGATAGGCATCTGAACTAAACTGAGTGGGATTCTTTGTTCTATAAAATTGAATTCACCGAATTAGAATTAAGAGATAATAAAATTAGAATTAAAAGGTTCAAATTTGGTTATAGGAAAAGAGAATGTGCTGAATCAGGCCCCATGGATTTCTCCTTCAGACAGAGAAATCAGAGAAAAGGACACAAGAGACTTTGAGGATTTGAAAAAAGGAGACTAGCTGACTTTAGTTTCTCAAGGCTTGCTTTATTTTAGATCTGGTTTGTTGGAAAGCTACATAGAGTGTGCTGTTTTTGGAGTCCATGAAATAGTTCATGCCATATAAACCAAACCTACTTTTACTCAAGCCAAAGAGAGTGCGTTTCTTTTATGGTTAGCAAGGAACTTAATAAAAATAGGAGCGGCTCAGAGGGCTTTGGTACTATATATTTTGCTATGATATAATGTGTGGGAATTAAAACTGAGATGACATTACTCTTCTGTATTGTCTTTCCTCATGCCTAGAAGATTTTTCAAATGCTTTCTCTGTATCAATTGATGGGATAAATTGCATTTGTTGATTTTAAAATTCTGAACCAGTCTTACATCCCTGGGACAAAACTTATTTAGTCATCAGTTTTGTTTCTGGGTTTCTTTTTTTTTTTTTTTAATATTTCTGGAATATATTTCTTTCTCTTTTTTTAGTTTTAGGGTAATATTAACTTCATTAAATGAATTAGGAATTCCTCTTCTTGTATTCTCTGGAAGAGATTGTATAGAATTGTTCTTAATTCTTTAAAAATTTGTTACATTTCTCTAGCAAAATCACCTGGGCCTGGGATTTCTTTTCTGAGAATTTTTAAATTATGAATTTAGTTTTGTTAACAGCTATAGGATCATTTAAATAATCTCTTTCATACTGGGTGAATTTTCATAGTTTATGATATGATCATAGTTTCTGACCAATATGGAGAGATTAGTCCATTTCATCTAACTTATTAAATTTGAGTGTAGAGCTATTCACAGTGTTTTCTTATCTTTTTTTTATGTTTGCAGGGTCTATATTGATATCCCCTGTTTTATTCTTTATATTAGTAATCTGTGTTTTTTGTTTTTCTTCTTTGCCATTTTTGTAAGTTTGCCAATCTAATTGATCATTTCAAATAATCAAATCCTTGTTTTATAGATTTTATTTGTTATTTTCTGTTTTCTATTTCATTTATTTCTACTCTGATCTTTATTATTTCCTTCCTCTGCTTGCTTTGGTTTTACTTTGCTCTTCTTTTCCTAGGTTCTTAAGGTGAGAACTTAAATTATTGATTTTAAACTTTTACTCTTTTCTAATATATTCATTTAGTGCTCAAAAATTTCTTCTCAGCTCCCCTCTAGATGTCTTGCCCACATTTTTATATGTGGCATTTTTTATTTTTTCCTTTCATTGTACTTTTCAAAGTTTCTCTGAGTTTTCTTCTTTCACCTATGGGTTAAAATATGTTTTTTTTTCCAGTGTTTAGATATTTACCTATCATCTTTTTATTAAGTTTTTCTAGTTTGACTCCACTCTATTCAAAGAACACGCTCTATGATTTCAACTCTTTAAATTTGTTTAGATTTGTTTTGTGGCCCAGGATATAGTCTTTTTTTGGTGTGTGTTTCATGGGCACTGGACAAGAGGGTATTATACTGCTATATAGAGCATAGTATAAATGAAAATTAGATTCTGTTTGTTCATAATATTGTTAAGATTTGTTTTTTGTATCCTCATGGATTTTATGTCTATTTGCTTATAAGCTGTTGGGAAAAGTGTATTGACTCTTCCAAATTGTGAATTTGCCTATTTCACCTTTCATTTGAATCTGTTTTTGCTTTCTAGATTTAGTATTTCTGTTTGGTTCATACATACTTAGAATTACCATTTTTTTCTGTATTTTTATTGATGCATTATAAATATATATATATATATTGCTGAAGTTTGTTGTAATGCACATGATATCACAATATAATTCGGTAGACTTGACAATTTTATCATTATGCAATGCCTTTATTTGTTAATTTTCTTAGATCTGAGGTCTACATCATCTCATGTTAATTATGTGCTCTTGATTTCCTTTAATTAATGTGTGTATAACATACCTTATTTTTCCCCTGTGTGCTTTCACCATGTGTGTGTGTGTGTGTGTGTGTGTGTATAAAATACTAGTTTCTTGTAGGCAGCATAAAGTTGTATCTGTTTTTTTCATCTACTCTGTCCATCTTTGTCTTTTAATTTAATTATTTAATCCATTACAGTAAATATAACTATGACAAATTAGGATTTTCACTACCACTTATTTATTTATTTTTGTTTCCTTCCCCTTGCCTGTTTTTTTTCCCCTCTTGTTTCCATTTTCCTAAATTTACATGGGTTATTTGAACTTTTATAGGATTCCATTTTTGTGTATCTATAGGAACATTATTTCTCTTTATAAGCTTATTAGGTATTACATTAAATATACATAACATCATAAGTCTGATGGCATCATTTTACTAGTTTGTGTGAAGTTTAGAAAATTTACCTTGTTTTATGTCACTTCATCCTCTCCCATTTGGGATATAATTGTTTTAAATATTTCATTTATATACTTTTACATTTCATAAGACAGTATTATATTATTTTATTTCAAAAGTCAAGCATAATTGAGAAAACTTGAAAAGGAAGCCTACTATATTTATATATATTTTACCTACTGTGCTTTTTCTTCCTGATGTTCCAAGATTCCTTCTATCATTTTCTTTCTGTTTTCAAAAATTCCTACAGATATTCTTTTAGAGTAGTATG
This sequence comes from Urocitellus parryii, assembly GCF_045843805.1. Lineage (NCBI taxonomy): Eukaryota > Metazoa > Chordata > Mammalia > Rodentia > Sciuridae > Urocitellus > Urocitellus parryii. The sequence goes on from NC_135531.1 coordinate 119,017,448, forward strand.
CTGTGAACAATTTTGCTTAGTTTTCCTTCATTGGAGAATATCTTGATTACTTTTATTTCTGAGAAATGTTTTTACTGGATTAGAATCTAGGTTGATAGTTGTCTTTCAGCACTGGAAAAATACTGTCACTTTCTTCTGACCTCTATGGTTTCTAAGAAATCTATTGTCATTCAAGGAATTTTTTTCCCTCTAGATAAAGTTGTAAAGTTTCCTTTCCTTTTTTTCCTTAGGTTCTTTAAAGATTTTTTTTTTGGTCTAATTTTCTAAAGCTGAATTAGCATGTGTCTTGGTGTAGGTTCTTTTGCATTTATTTTATTTAAGGTTCACTCAGTTTATGGAATCTGTACATTTACATCTTTTGTTAAATTCGGGAAGCTTCCAGATCTTATTTCTTTGAGTATTCTTTCAGTCTCCTTCCTCTCTTTATCCTCTCCTTCCTGATGACATGAATGATGCTCTTTTGCTGAGTTCCACAGGTCCCGGAAGCTCTGTTCCTTGTCTTTTTATTTTATTTTAAAGTGTATTATGTGTATGATATTCAGATGGGGTAATTTCTATTATTTTAACTTAAGTTCACTAGCTCTTTGGTCACCTCCATTCAGTTAGCTTTTTATTCTTGTGATTTTATTTTCCAGTTCTAAACTGCATTGGGTTTTTCTTTGCTGGTACTTTTAATTTTTTTTCTAAAGGTTTCTGTTCTTTCATTTGTTCCAAGTTTACTGAAGCATTTTTATCGTGGCTGCTTTAAAATCTTTTAAAGATAATACTAACACCTTGCCATTCTAGTGTTAGCATCTATTGATTATCTTTTATTGTTAAGTTTAACACCTTCTACATGTAGAGTATGAGTGATTTTTGCTTGAAAGCTGGATCTTTTCAAATTATATTGAGCCCCCAGTTCTTATTTTCCTCATGTAACTATCTTAACTTTAACTTTTTTCTTACTTTGGTGGGGTAGAGGGTATGTCACCTCATTCTTGTCAGATGAGGCTAAAATTCCACCATCCTCTGTTGATACCTAAGGGTTGCTGGCAGTGTTTAGAGGGGGTTTCATCACCACCAGAGAGGAGTGAAAGTGAAGGATCTACTATGGTCTCCACTGAAATCACGGTAGATGGGCTCATAACCTCCCAGTAGGAATGGAAGTCCCAAATTCTCCCTCAGTGTTTTCAGGCAGCTTCCCAGCAGGTGATAAGGTTCTTATTCCTACCCATAATGGAATCTAGGCATCTCTTTCAGCTTTATCTGTTATGCATGCATGAAGTACCACAGTTGTGTCTTTGGTATTTGGAGTAAAATGGCTATTTTTCAAAGTTTTATATTACTAGGCTGCCATTTTCTTTATTACTTGGATGGTAATGGGCTTTTGTTTGTGCTGGTTGGCTTTCCTGGTTTTATAGCTTATTTTGCTCCCAGTCTGGGAAATATGAAACCAGAAAAAATTCCACAGGGTCAGTTCTGGGACTCTGAGGTCCCTAGCTAGTCTATCTTCTTCTCTCCAGATTTCAAAGTCTTTTATTTATTTTATTTATCATGAAGGGTTTTTATTTGTACTTAGCAGTAGAAATAGGGAAAATATGCCCATTCCATCCCTCTATTTTAATACTTTGACATTGCAAAAATTTTTTCACTGTTTTTAAGTTTATGTTGTTCATAACTGGTTAGTTTTAAATTTATGTTGTTCATGACATGGCTGAATTTGTGCCATCATCAAAATGGAAAATGTTACTAATGCAGGTGCCATTGGTAAATTGCTTCTAAGAATAAATGAATTTTAGTACTTTGCCACATGGAAATATAGAAAACAGGTTCATGGGTTCCTACCATGCAAATGTGAGTCAGATAGCAAATGAGAGGATATATTAGGAACTAGTGTTTATTATCACCCTAATATAAAACTAAATACAATGGTTTCAGTTAACTCAGAAATGACTGTCCTTATCTAAAATTAGCAGCTATTAGCGTTGACATATTTAGGAAATGTTTATTAGGATAATGATACTGAGTAGCTCATTGATGGGTGACTGTTGATTTAGATGATATCGATAGATCCTGTCTGGAGAGTGTGCATCTTTTCATAGTATATCTTCCTTGGTATTTCTAAGACCATCTTGGGCAATATGACTACTTTCATATATTCCTAAAAGTTTAAAATAATTTCCAGCTTTCTCTGCATGTTATTTTACACATCTTTTATATTCTTAGTTAGATTTTATCTGAAGTCAAGGAAGAGTAAATATGCATATTTTTTAAGAGTCAAGTTGCAGTGAACTCTAAAAACCTATTTGCAAATGTACTTCCCTGGGCTATCTTCCCAAAGAAAGTTTGCTTGAATTTACTTAAGACCATAATGTTTGTCAGGAAAGATCTCAAGTCTTTCTAGAATTGCTAAGAACACATTCACTAAATTTCCCCAAGAGGAACTAACTCTAGGCAAAGCTTCTTAACCAAGAGACTAAAATTTTCCCTGTTAGTTCATTTTCTCTGGAGGAAGGCTTCTAATTTATTTTCCATCTGGAAGACTTCGCTGAGATGGAGTTCATAGCAGTACATCCTCATGGCATATATCAGTGTGCTGGCACATAACCTGCCTGCAGATAGATTTCATCAGAACTAATGGGAAGATGAATGTGTTTACCTCTGAATCCAGAGCTATTCCTTACCCAAACTGCTTTGTCATTTAGACACAAGTCAAAGGGTAAAATTGTACCATGGACAGATTGAGGGTAACAAGCACGTAAATTTATTGATTATGTCTTCTATAATTAAAATGAGATATTAGAAATAAATTTCCAGGTTTATCACAGAATAAGCAACCACTCCATATTGCCATTTGTTTACTAAAAATGTTGGCTACAGCTCAAGCTTAAACAGATTGATGGTTTTACTAGTTGTGTCAAAAGCTTTATGTAGAAAAAGTGTAGACATTTTTTGGGCTTCATGCAAGGCTTGTGATGTCTCACACCACTAATGCCATGCTGTGTCAGCTATGGTAAGATTTATTGCTGACAATGTGGGAGCAGAATACATATTAGTGAAAGGCATGAACTACCTAAAGCTCATGTAGTTGTTCCACCAAGAATGTTGCCCACAGAAGGTTGGATGTGCTGGAAGGAACTCTCCAACAGAGGGAACCCCACCTCTGCACCAACTTACATGTTTAAGCTAGTTCAAGTATTACGGGAGGAAATTATTTTGTTAAATAAAACAACTGCCACAGGACATCTCCAGTTTATGAAATATTAATGCTCCTCATGAGCTAATCTTGGGGTTTTGAATACCAAAGGTCCTGATCAACCAGGGCCCTTGCTCACCTTCTCCAGATTTCTTGCCTAGTTGGACCAACAATTCCAAACTTCAAGGAAAGAGGTGATGGGGAGGCCCTATAACTTTTCTTCTAAAATCAAAGTTTTGTGTCTCTCATTGGATAAAGATCATAATCTGCAGTGCAGACTCAACAATTTTGCAGTTTATGAAAAGTTGGACCCATTTTGTTCCTTTCTCAAAACATGAAAAGTCCTCTCAAAGCACCTGTCTCTGAGTATCAGGATAATGCCACATCAATCTCCATCTCTAATGAGCTCTCCTCTCAGATATAGGTAGGGTTCATATGGCATTTTTACTTACTATTTTTTTCTCAGAAGTCAGTGTGATGAACACTTATTTCCCAGGTGCTATTAAACACTTAACATGGACTAACCACTTTATCTTTTACGCTTTCAAAGTGGAAGTGTTAATTGACCTAATTTGCACATGGAGGAACTGTGTGACCCCAAGAGGTGAAATACTTGCCCAAAGTCAGATAGCTAGTAACCACAATATGCCCTCTGTCACTGAGTTACCTGGAGAGACAGACAAGAAAAATTTACAAATTTATAAATAAGAAATTTAGAGATTTAAAAGTTCTATAAATGAAATAAGGCAGTGAATTATGATAGCAAGTCAAATCTAATTTTTACTTTAGGTCGTCGCAGAAACTCTCATGAAGTAGCAGAACAGGATCTCAGACTTGGATGATATAAAAATACAAGCACAGAGAGGGTCGAGGGCTGCTTCTTACAGGAAGAACAGAAGGTCTAAGGCCTTAAGAAGGAAAGGATTCTGTGTACTTGAGCAAGACAAAGGAGACCAGAGGAAAGGGACAATGTTAAGAAATGAGGTATGTAGGAGAGGTAAACGTAAAGTTTGCAAAGGGATTTACATTTTAGTTGTAGTCACTAACATCAACTGGACTGTACACAGCATTTTCAATGTGCCAAGCCTGTTCTAACACATATAAATATAATCATTTCATCTGCAGAGCTCTTGCATGAGATAGTATTATCGTTAGTTCCATTCTATAGATGTGAACACAGAAATGTAGAGTCTCACCCTTGTCCAGCATAGGCGGTGGAATTGGGGCTCCTCTCAGTGGAATTGGCGGGCTGAGAAATAAAAGCTAGGAAAAATAGAATGACAAAAAAAAAAAAAAAACAGGACACAGAAAATAATTTCAAAAGTGGGAGCAGAAGGGCAAGCCCCTCAGATGGATTGAGCTTCTAGACTAATGACAAAATGGAGCCTGCACCTGCTTTATTTATATTGGGAAACATCAAAGGCCTTCCATGGAATGTTCTTTACCAAAAAGGGTTAAAGGTGGGCTGTCCAGTTCCCAAGGGGTTACGCCCATATTTGGAACTACTATGAGGTGTCTTCCTAACAGAGCTGAGATAAAAATTATGTGCATTGGGCAATTTATTGTTGTGGGAGAGCAACGATAGTTCACAATACCAAACCTAAATCTCCCTGGCTACCATACTGACAGAAGACACTCAAGTAATTCAGAGATGGCTTCCTGCAGCAGAGAATGTAGTAACCAGTGCTAGAAATATATCAGGAGATGAGTGGAGGAATTAAAACCGAAGAGTAACACAATCTGATTTGTTTTTAAGAAGTTACACAGAAACTGAGACTCCTACCATATACAGGAACTGCTTTGATGCTATGTGGAAAATAGATTAAGGACTCTGGGAGAAACAAGTAGACAATCCAGGCAAGAGATGATGAGAGCCTCTTTAGGATATCATGGATAAAAAGGGAAGTTGAACTAAAGAGTTTGGGTGTATTTTGTACTGTTACTGGAGTGGATGGGGAAGGGAAAATTGAATAAGAAATCAATAAAGATTCCCAGGTTTCTTATTTAAAGAATAAGATGAATGGCAATGTTGTCTATGATGGCGAATGACAAGGAAGAGAGGAGGAACAGGTTAAAACAGAGCGATTTGGCCATATTCAGATAGAGACATTTATTTGACATCCAAGAGGAGATGCCAAGCAGAAAGATGGGTATATAAAATATTGAAATTTACTGGAGTGATTCTATAATGTTCTTGTGTACTGACGTCAAAGGCTTGGTGAAGGCATGCTGCCATAATTAAACCTGGAAAAAGAGTTCCTTTCTGTGGTAAAAACCGGAGCAGGAAGTATTGACTCTTTATTTAACACTTGGTTATAAATTTATGTGTTTCTTCTCTGAAAAAAAAGTTATATTCCTAATAAAACAATCTTTCCAACGTCAGAAGAAGTCTGCACTTCAGCGTTTCTCTTTTGGATTCATTCAGACCTAGGATCTCACATCCCAGCATTTCATTGCTTCTGACACCAGTGGGTGCCCTTCTGCAGAAGATCAGGGGATGTCGTTGCAAAAGCATGTTTTACAGGAAGAACAGGAAGGGCACAAAGTGAGGATGAACTTCTGAAAGATAACAGCTGCCCAAACACAGTAGTATTTTCAAAGAAAGCTCAAACTGAGCATATTTAAAATAGACAATGGTGTGTGTGTGTGTGTGTGTGTGTGTGTGTGTTTCGTGGCATGAGTATAGTTAAATAATTATTTTTATTAGGTCCTAGAATATAGCTTATTTATGCCTACATAGCTCTCCCTTCAATCCAAATTTGTTTTCCCAACATTTAGCAAAATCCAAGCATGGGATGCAGGCACTAAGTTGAAGAAGAGGGAACATGACCCTCTATTGGGCTTTCCTTATACCATCTATTCTTCTCTGTGAAAAACAGAAATCAGATTATTGTCTCTTCTGATCTCCAAGATAGGAATGCGAGACAAACAAGAGACATCAAGTAAATGCCAACTACTGAACCTTATATTCTCATAGCTCTTTGCTTCTAATAATAATGTTCTGTGAAGATCCAGTATTTTTATCAATTCTGTGATGTACATTTTTTAATACTATAATGTCTCTGAAAGATTGATTTTCACAATTATAATTGGCAGTGTGTTTTGTTTCTTATTGATAACAAAAAATAAAAGTGCATTTTACAATTGATGCCATTTTATATTATGAGAATCTCTACCTAATAGGATTAACATCTATTAAGTAATAGGGGAGTAATATATGGAGAAGCAAAATGAATATTCTACATGACAATATTGGAATTAGGCAAATACAATGAGATGTTTTGTTTGGATATTTCTGGCTTCTGATTTTTTTTAACCAGATAAATCATTACCTATTATTAGGGGTCCCCAAAGCAATGTTTTCACTTTAGCATATAAATTACTTTCTAAAAATATTTATTTTAAATATTATGAAATTTAAATTCTAAGGATATGGTATTTTAAGCTTCTGACTATGTTGTAGAGTCCATAGTCTATTCTACTTTACTAACGTATTTTATCTTCAACGACATGATAAAGGAAATAGAAGATATAAATTGAAAGTCCCAGCTCTCGAAATTTATAGATCCAAGATGAAATTTGCATATTAGACAATCAAGAATTATTGGCATATTTGGGGAGGTTGAGATGAATGCAGTTAAGAGATTATTATAATAATTTATAACACTCAATTATCATTAATGTTTTTATCTTTCAAACATGGGCTTTGTAATTCATTTCTAAGAACTTGTCAATGATTTTCTATATCCTGTGCTTTGCAGTTCTGACTTGATAAAGGTAATATGACAAACAGAAACATCTGGATTGGATAGGACATTTGTCAATATTGGATTTATGGGTTATGGTGTTTGCCCTAGTCATGCTCCTGTTTTAAAATCCTGGCACCTAGTCTATCAATCTGACTGTAAAAGGACAACCTTATTTCTAAGGTGACAGAGCCTATTTGTAGTAGTGCAGGCAGTTAGCAAAGCTGCCTGTGAAATACACCAGGGAGGAAGAGGTGAGTGGTAGGTGTATAAATTTGTTAAGATCCTTGGAAATGTTCAGCTTATGGAATAGAGCTAGGTATTATCCTACCCCTCAAGACATAAGAGCATTTCCAAGAGACAGCCACTACCCAATCAACAGTCACTTGGCAATTTATTTACAAATATATTCCCGTCATCACTTGACTAGAGAAAACCTTTTCAGGGAACAATGGGCATCTGTAACATTTTTCCCACATTGCATGTATGGTGTGGCTGATGGGTTTTACATATGTTGTTTCTATTGTGCTGAGACTACTATTTCTCTCCACCCCTTCCTTCCAGGACCAAGACACTTTTCTACTTCTCTCCTGGGGCCACAGTCCATATGAGATGGGGTAATACAAGGAGTTTTTGCTAGGATGAAAAAAAAATATCTCCTAACATAATACATGAGATTTTTTTCAAAAAGTGATAAACTATATCAGCAAGAGGAAGATTACTTTCTCTAGCAAATCTTTTTCATGCCTAGATTAGGCCTGAAAAAGTCATTTTCCCTCTTTTCCACCTCTAGTAGGTAGGACACAAATGGCAGATCACTCTGACTCTGCTAGTAGCACTAACATCAGTGAGAACTGTATCAATCTGATTCCCATATTGCCCAACAACTTCCATTCTCAAATCACAATAACCATCCACAAACCAAAATGCCCTGTTTATTAACAAAATGCTAGCTTTATAAAATGAAGCTGCGGTCTGTCTTCTAGCCTCCACTTTTTCCTTCATTCCCTTTAGCATACATCTGCTCCTGAATGCATTCTGTGTGGAAATACTGGAACAGCTCTATCATCTATCAGTTCCGTGGGGTGGAAACCTATCTTAACAACAGCCTGGGACAATAATCGTGAAGAAAAACAAATAGGACCCTCTGGGCTAGGCCAACAAGTGATCAGTCTTTAGATTAGGAAATGGAGGTGGGGGATGAGCCCAGGTGGGGGATGAGCTTCTGTCTGCGGAGGTGGATCCTATAATGGGACGAGGTCCAGGGAGCAAATGAAAACACTGTTTTGTACACCCTTATTAATTCTGTGTGTCCTTGACCAGTTGGTAGCAAGAACTTTTTAGTAATGGACTGAGCTATCTCATTCTTATGAACAGTGATGGACAGTCTTGCTAAGTTTCCCAGGTTAGGCTTGAATTCACCATCCCCCTGCCTCAGTCTTTTTGAATAATTGGGATTACAGACGTGTCTCATCTCCTGGCACAATTCAGGGTTTTGTTTTTTTTAATGTGAAAATTGTTTCCTAATTACATAATTATTATAAGATGCAAAAGTTGAACTGGCCACAAAAGTATCTTCTTGATTTGTAATATTGATCAAAATGTGTTTTACATTAGTTATTACTCTGGGCTGAATCTTTGTTCCCTCAAAGTTCATATGTTGCCATTTATTACCAAAGCAATGCTATCAGGTGGGATCTTTCAGAGGTGATTTGATAGGGGGAGTGACTCCCTTATTAATGAAATTAGTGTTATTAGAAAAGAGGCCCTCAGGCTCTCCTTTGCCCCTCCCACCATGTGGAGACTTAAGAATATACCTTCTTTCAACTGAGTGTCTGTTGCCTGCATCATGGACTTCTCAGATGCTGGAAGTGTAAGAAACAAACCTCTGTGGTTTATATGCCACCCTGTTTATGGTATTTTGTTATAGCAGCCCAAAGAGTTATCATATTTGTATAATAATAATAATATTTAAAAATTGAGAGATTTCAAATAAATTCTTGGTTTTTGTCTTCTCTTTATAAAGCAACATATTAGCTTTTTTAAAAAAAAATTGGACTATAATCCATGTGTTTTTTTTTTTTTTATTTTGATGGCAATGGAGTAATGGTAGGACAGAAAAGAGAGATTCTTATGAAACATTATTTGATTGGCTCCCTCAGGAGCTATAAGTATACTTAAAACTCTGATTTTGAATCATATAAGGTTGTTATTGGGAATTGTTTCAGAACATTTTCTTTTTTGTACTCATTTTTTTCTATCATCAAACTCAGACTTAATAATCAAAACAAATAACAAAAATCCCCAAACATCCTCAGGGCCACTCTTCAATGATGCCAAACCATTGTTGCCCTTGGATATTTATGGTCTGTCCCCAGCTATGGTTTTCACCACTCCCTGTGTTATAGTTGCCCTTGCTGTATTGTTTTTGTTACAACTAGATCATTTAGTTTTATATTACCTACCAAGGTACTAAGCAGTCCCTGTGGACATTTTTGTTTTCATCATGACCCAAGATAGTGTATGTTATTTATGTTTAGTTTTTAAAGACTTTTTCATGCTTAATTTGTCTGCTGGTTTTCATTTAAATATTACTGTGTGAAGATTGTACTTTTGTGATACATGAATTTTGAAGAAAGAGAATCTGATCTTAACAAAACAACTAATAATGGCATAACTTTGATGACCATATTTTGGGTTATACTAATGCCCCTTTCTAAAACATTGCTAATGAATATGTAGCTTCAAGTTGAGTTTGAATGACTCAAACATCAACATGCTTTTTTAAAGTTAAAATTTTCCATATTGGCTTAAAAGACATGGAACAAGAATTTTCTTTGCTAACATGCCCACACATCTGTCTTTGAGTTGAGATGAGTGATGTTATGGAGGAACATGTCAGAGATAGCAAGGACAAGAAAGAATACTTCAGGGCATAGTTTCTGATGTGGATATCTTTTCCGTCTGTCAATTTATCAGTCCGTAGTTATATACCCAATTGCTCTTCTGTGTTCCTTCCTGTTATTTACACATTCAGTACCATGGTTTAATGAAAAGAGGGGTGTTTTATCCCTTATATGTCAGAGAGAGGAAGCCATAAAGTGAGATTATTTAATGCTTTTAACCAGAAATTCAGAATGACCCTGTGATAAATGCAATAATTCCCATGATGTTTTTATTTCCAAAATTGAATTTAATTTTTATTAATAATTTTAGGGGCCTTCTGTAATACTTAACCCTTTTTGAGCATAAAATTTTAGTCTTAAAAATAAGATAAGTTACATTAGTTTTGGAGTAAAGGAAAGCTATCTTTTCATTTTTCTCCTTTACAAATGAAGGAGCCAAAGTGAACTTCCGAGGAAGTCGATTTATTGTCTTAGTCAGTTATGACACATAGGGGTATGAGCAGAGAGTTTGTGTTTCAGAGAGAAAAACAAACCACAATAAAATCTATCCTAAGTGTCACCTCCATCAGGCAACACTCTCTTGCTTTATGTAAGTCCATATTGGTCTATTTGTTCTTTAAAACATCATCAACAACTGCTACAGGGAACTAATCTATTTTAACTAGTCTCTTAGGTAGTCATTTTAATCTCTAGTTCATGTTATTCTTTTTGTCCTTCTATTCATTTTACCTCTGGATTTATAGTTATCAGATTTATAAAAGTGACCCAGAGGCCTGGCCATTACGAGGAAACCATGGAGTTTGGTGTGGAGTTCATCATCCGCTCCTTCTGTATAAAAATTCCCTTCCATCTCTGAGCTCAAATAAATTTAGCTATAAATATTAAATATTAAACATTCCTTTAGCTACAGGCAAAATTAAAGGTAGGGTGACTTGTTCTCCATAGATGACCTAAGCACTTTTATACATAGAAATATTTCCCAGTAATGAATTTATTTATTTATTTTTAATCCTTTAGTATCTTAAAGAGAAACAAGCATAAACAGAACCCAGGCAGATAGTAACTTAAGGAAAATCAGTAGGAAACAGCAGACCTAGGGGAGAATAAGTAATCTCTGTTAGTTTTCCAACATTCTACTTTCCAATTTCTTTAAAATAATGATAGCTCCATCCTTTCATCTTACTCTTTCTTTAAATATTTTTTTTTTCTGTGCCTCACTCTGAGTACAACAGTGCCACTGGCATCTAGGGTTTCAGAGCCTAGGTTTTCCTCCAGCACTACCTTGGCTCCAGGAGCAAGGATCTCCATATCAATTATAGCCTCTCTGACGTGTGCATGCATCTCTCCCACACATGGTGTTTGATTTAACACATCATCAAAAAAGGAAGGAACACGAACGAGCATCTACATTTTATTTGGTAAAACATTATGTCTTCAAAGATTCATAGTTACATCTGACAATCTTCTTCTTAAGAAAGGAGAAATATATGGAAGAGAACATCAAGTACAAAACTAAAATGAAGTAACAAGGAACGTGTTTTTAAGGACTGTGTAAAAAAAATCATAGTCTACTACAAAATATTTAAGAAGCATCTAGAAAAGTAGAGTTTCATCTGCTCTAAATAATCATCAGCAATCATAAATTTGTTGCCAATCATCAGCACATGGAGTCTACTTAGCTCTATCATATTTCTTCCACCAAGCCCAGTCTCTCCAGAGCTTTCTCCAGAGATCAAATTTAGGTAAAATCTGGCAGGGATTTAGTTTATGCTACAAGAGAGCATGATTCAATACAATCTTAGATAATGGTGCTTACTGGATGAAATGTCTTTATTAATTTGTGCATTCTAAATTATTCTAAAACTTGTAGTAATTGTGACCCCAGAAGAAACATAGTAGTCTCACCTTTTGTAATCTTAGGGAGAAAAGGTTCCCAGGGCTCAGTGCTGCCATGTTTGACACTCTATTTATGTGGAATTCCACTTGTAGACACAACATCAGGATATCTCAAACTGTTGACAGTTTGCTGGGAGGAAGTTCATCTCAAGAAATGTTGAAAGATTATTCCTATTGAGTCCTTAAGGAATCCTTTAAAGGGGACACTTTGGGAATTATTCTCCTCAATAATATAAATAATCACTGCTGTCACTAACATTGTCTGAAAATTAAACACTGAGGAGTATTAGAATTAATTAGTCAGAGGTTTTTAGTATTGTCAAAAATCAGGACATTATCTGTTAATAGAAAAATGCATGACCTAGTGTAAAAGGAGTCATTGTGTTCAAATATTCATTAATTGAATGAATCATAGAGGCATCTCAGGAAACTCTTAATATAATACTTCTATAATTAATAATATATTTTATTTTGGATGGATATTGTTTTAGTCAGCTTTTTCACTGTTGTGACTAACTTGACATGAGCAAGTTAGAGGAGAAAAAGTTTATTTAGGAGCTCATATTTTCAGAGGTCTCAGTCTACGGAAGGACACCTCCATTCCTTGGGGTTCAAGGTGAGGCAGAACATCATGGCAGAAGAGTGTGGCAGAGAAAAACAGCTCACATGATGTTCAGGAAGCAGAGAAAGACTCAACTTACCAGATACAAAATATACCCCCTAAAGGCACACTCCCAAAGACCCACCTTCTCCAGCAACACTCTACCTGCCAACAATTACCACTCAGTTAATCCCACCATGGATTAATTCACTGATTATGTTAAGGCTCTCATAACCTAATAATTTCTCCTTTAAATCTTCTTTCATTATCTCACACTTGAGCTTTTAAGGGACACTGTACATCTAAACCATAACAGATTTAATGTATTTTCACCATAAAAAATGATAACTGTGTGGTGTGAGGTAATATTAATACTATCTAGCTAGATATATTTTAAAATATCATGTTATACATAGTAAATACATATAATTTTATCTGTCAATGTAAAAAAGTATAAAAATACTGCTTATGTATATAAAACATTATATAGGCTACACAAGATTCATTTCATGGTTTCACAATTTTTTGTGTGTGGTTTGTCAGAGGTCTAAGATCCACAGATTGGGAATTGCTAAGATAAAATATCAAATAAAAGCAGTGGACTTTTCACAGCAGAATAATGTTTCATTTATTTTCATCACAAATAAAATACAGGAAATTCTTATATCATTGTACGTAATGGATTAAGAAAGCATATGAAGCAGAACATATTGAAACTCTGCTTGTAAATGCACCAGGTCTGATCAAGGAATTATTCCATTTCAAAAAATCAAACAAACAATAGGAATTGATGTGATATGAATCTCATGCTGATGGATACAGTTCATGCAATACTTGTAAAAGGGAGCAGTAACTAATATTTATATAAGATAGAAATTTCTGGAGTTTCTAGATTAAAAAGAAATCTTACCATGGTGATTTTCAAACAAAGGTAAAAAAATAAATAACAAATCAATTGCTATTTACCCATCATCCAGCTTCAATAATTATTAATATTTCCTAAATCTTTTTCTATCATTCTCATTTTTGGAGTATTTTTAAAACAAATCTCAGATACCATAAATTCTTAAGACCTTATTTAATTTGTAAGATCTTATGGCTAATGACTTTGTTAATACAGACCTTGTCATTATCACAATTAATACTACTCAATAATCAGTTAAATTCAATAATCTTTCTTGTTTGCACAAAATGTCCTAGGCTCATTTTTGTTGTGGTTGCAGTACTGGGGATTGAACTCAGAGGAGCTCTACCACTGAGCTATGTTCCTAGCCCTTTTAATTTATTTGTTATTTTTTATTTTGAGACAGGGTAGGCCTAATTTGCTCAGGCTGTCCTTGAACTTGCAATCCTCCTGCATCAGTCTCCTGAGTTGCTGTGTATACCACAGCACCTGGTTCCCTGACATATTTTGAAGATTATAAGAAATACCCGTTTCTTCCAAGATTCTTTGTCCTTTTAATGGAGATGGCAGTTTGATTTTAAAATGAGGATTCTAAAGTTTCCTATTATTATTGAATTATTGGTATTTTTTAGACTTATTCAGTAGACAGAACTTGAAAGCTATGCTTCCTTGTATTGAGAAACTATTTCATAAATTCATCATAGGAATATTGGCAATTCAAATGTCAGATTATAGGGTACTTACTTACATTGTTTGAGTTTTATATTCAGATTTTTTCCCCTTAATCTGAAAATCTTGGTAAATCTTGGTTCCTAATGGAGTTAACATAATTAGTTAATTTATCTTACACATACTTATAATATCTTCTTAAAAACAATTCCAGCATTTTTCTACTAAACATAAGACTTGGGTGCAGTTTAAGATTTCTTTCTGATTCTGTTTGTTCTTTAGACATATCTTAAGAAGGGTATAATGAAAACATGGAGGTATTTTTTTAGATCAGCATAATTATTTGCTTTATATGGTTATGCCACAAATGTAGTATAAAATTAATTCATTTGCTTCAATTTCTTTAAAGATAGCTAGGTTCTTGTTTTTCCCCTGTAGTTTTATTTATTATGTGTGTAAAACATTTACAAGGCTTCAATGTCAAAACTCAGAACACAAGTCTAACTGTCATCTCTATCTCTGCCTCCTCTTAAAGGTAACTTTTCCTAGTTTCGATTTGTATTTGCTTTTTTAATAATATATATGTATATGAACATATACATACACATTTACATGTACATATGTAGGTATATGTAGGTATATGTAGGAGTGCATATTATCATCCACACATCCAAGTACATTTCTTCCCATGCACACACACACGCACACTTTTCTTTCCCTCCTTCCTTACATAGACAATAATATACTATAAAAACTGTTGCACACTTTGGTTTTCTCTGCCTAGCACATTACTCTGGTGAGCACTATACAACAGAGGGAGATTTGCCTTTTCAATTTTTATATTTGTGGAATACTCCTTCAAGTTTACTCAAGGAGTCCCTTAATTGTAGGCATTGATTTTTATTTGTATTTTTCTTTTTAAAAATACTGTTTCAATGAATAATCTTGGCATATGACATTTTCTATTATTGCCAGTGTACTTTTGGGACAGTTCCTAGTAGTAGAATTGCTGAGATAAAGGGCAATTTTATGTAATTTTGCTAGGTATCAAATTCCTTCGGGTTGTATCATTTTGCATTCCCACAAGCATTGTACCAGTGCCTGGTTCCCCACAGGACAGCTACAGGGTATGTTAACAAACTTTTTGATGTTGCCAACTGGATGAGTGAGAAATAGTATCCGATAATAGGTTCAATTTGCATTTTTTTGTTATGAGTAAAATTGAGCATCTTTATATAGACTTCATTATTTATTTATTCTGCAAATTCTCTATGGGGAAATTGGTCTATTTCTTCTCGAAATATTAAATGTTCTTTGTATCTCCTAGGGTATTAACCTTTTATCTGTGATATGTTATTGATATTTAATTATCCAGTTTACTATTTGTCTTCTTTTAGTATTCTTCTGTACATGTTTGCCATGAAGACTTTGAAAAATATAAAGATAAATTTTGATATTTTTCTTATTACTTCTGGATTTCGAATCATAATTAGAACAGTGTTCTCATTCTGTTTTATTTGTTGAAATAATCCCAAAAATATAGCACACTAGAACCACCATACAGTCTTAGGTATAACTGCCTCTTGACACCCAGTATTTCCCAGGTCATTATACTTTCCACAGTAATAATGTGTTTTTCTATAAATTTTTTCATGCCTACTTCTTCTCACCAATAATCTCAGCAGAAGGTCTGGATTTCTCCCACCCACCCTACTACTCATACTTTGATAAGTCTACGTGATAGACTTTTTATGTAGATAATTTGATGAAAGATCACCTATGATTTCCATGTTAAATGCAATAAACACCATTAAATACTTATTTTAGTGGTGATTTCAATTGAAAAAAAAAAAGTTGACCACATCTTTAAAGTGGCTGTTTCCTTTTCTGGCTTTTATACCTCTCCTCAAATTTTAGATATTAGAGCTCCTCCGGACAGACTCTTTCCTATTGTGACTCATCTCTCCTTTCTTCTGAGATTTTACCCATTCTTCAAATTTCTCATATCAATATGTTAAAGAATAATATTGTCTAAATAATATAGAAATTGATTCTTAATGATGCTGAATCAGAAGGGGATTGGAAATAGTAACAAAAACCACTTAATCATGGTTAGGAATAAATCAATTTTTTCTATATGTTAGCAATGCAATTCATTAAACAATGGCTCATTCTTTCTTTTTTTTAAGTGGGTTAAAAGATATATTTTTTTTACCTTTTTTTTATTGGTTGTTCACAACATTACAAAGCTCTTGACATATCATATTTCATACATTAGATTGAAGAGGGTTATGAACTCCCAATTTTTACCCCAAATGCAGATTGCAGAATCACGTCGAGAAGCAGAAGAAGACCTTAGAAGATGGAAAAATATACCCTGTTCATGGATAGGCAGAACTAACATTATCAAAATGGCGATATTACCAAAAGTTCTCTATAGGTTTAATGCAATGCCAATCAAAATCCCAATGGCATTTCTTGTAGAAATAGATAAAGCAATCATGAAATTCATATGGAAAAATAAAAGACCCAGAATAGCAAAAGCAATTCTAAGCAGGAAGTGTGAATCAGGCGGTATAGCGATACCAGATTTCAAACTATATTACAGAGCAATAGTGACCAAAACAGCATGGTACTGGTACCAAAACAGGCGGGTGGACCAATGGTATAGATTAGAGGACACAGAGACTAATCCACAAAGTTACAACTATCTTATATTTGATAAAGTGGCTAAAAGCATGCAATGGAGGAAGGATAGCATCTTCAACAAATGGTGTTGGGAAACCTGGAAATCCATATGCAACAAAATGAAACTGAATCCCTTTCTCTCGCCATGCACAAAAGTTAACTCAAAATGGATCAAGGAGCTTGATACCAAATCAGAGACAAGACATCTGAGAGAAGAAAAAGTTGGCTACGACCTACATTCTGTGGGGTCGGGCTCCAAATTCCTCAATAGGACACCCATAGCACAAGAGTTAATATCTAGAATCAACAAATGGGACTTGCTCAAACTAAAAAGTTTTTTCTCAGCAAAAGAAACAATAAGAGAGGTAAATAGGGAGCCTACATCATGGGAACAAATCTTTACTCCTCACACTTCAGATAGAGCCCTAATATCCAGAGTATATAAAGAACTCAAAAAATTAGACAATAAAATAACAAATAACCCAATCAACAAATGGGCCAAGGACCTAAACAGACACTTCTCAGAGAAGGACATACAATCAATCAATAAGTACATGAAAAAATGCTCACCATCTCTAGCAGTCAGAGAAATGCAAATCAAAACCACCCTAAGATACCATCTCACTCCAGTAAGATTGGCAGCCATTAGGAAGTCAAACAACAACAAGTGCTGGCGAGGATGTGGGGAAAAGGGTACACTTGTACATTGTTGGTGGGACTGCAAATTGGTGCAGCCAATTTGGAAAGCAGTATGGAGATTTCTTGGAAAGCTGGGAATGGAACCACCATTTGACCCAGCTATTCCCCTTCTGGGTCTATTCCCTAAAGACCTAAAAAGAGCATGCTACAGGGACACTGCTACATCGATGTTCATAGCAGCACAATTCACAATAGCAAGACTGTGGAAGCAACCTAGATGCCCTTCAATAGACAAATGGATAAAAAAAATGTGGCATTTATACACAATGGAGTATTACTCTGCATTAAAAATGACAAAATTATAGAATTTGGAGGGAAATGGATGGCATTAGAGCAGATTATGCTGAGTGAAGCTAGCCAATCCCTAAAAAACAAATGCCAAATGTCTTCTTTGATATAAGGAGAGTAACTAAGAACAGAGTAGGGAAGAAGAGCATGAGAAGATGACTAACATTAAACAGGGATGAGAGGTGGGAGGGAAAGGGAGAGAAAAGGGAAATTGCTTGGAAATGGAAGGAGACCCTCAGGGTTATACAAAATTACATTCAAGAGGAAGTGAGGGGAAAGGGAAAAATAATACAAGGGGGAGAAATGAATTACAGTAGAGGGGGTAGAGAGAGAATAGGGGAGGAGAGGGGAGGGGAGGGGGGATAGTAGAGGATAGGAAAGGCAGCAGAATACAACAGACATGAGTATGTCAATATGTAAATCAGTGCAAGTGTAACTGATGTGATTCTGCAATCTGTATACTGGGTAAAAATGGGAGTTTATAACCCACTTGAATCAAAGTGTGAAATATGATATATCAAGAACTATGTAATGTTTTGAACAACCAATAAAAAAAGAAATTTGCACATTTTATTCTAGCACATGTATAATTATATTTTCATATTTCAACCTATGATGCATTTGAAAATGAACCTGATATATGATGTGAGAAGAGATCCAAATTTTTTCCATATGAATACACAATTTTCTCAGCACTAACTTGAGATGCTATATTTATTATATTCTAAATTTTCCTATGTGGTAGGGTCCATTCTTAATTTTCTACTCTGTTCCATTAGTATATCAGGTCATTTATATGTCAATACAATAAAGTTTAATTTAGAGACTTCATAATATATTTTAATATCTGAACAAGGTAGTCCTCTCAACTTACTTGTCAAGATTTCTCTAGTGATTATGGTTTGGTTATTTTTCCAGATGAACTTTAAAATGAAATTGTATAGCTCTGGACTATAGTGTTTTTATTAGAATTGTATTGTTAATAATATAGAGAAAACTGTCATTGTTACAATGTTGTGGCTTCTTATTCAAGAACAAAGGACATATTTTTACTTCTTTAAGCCTATTTTTTGTATCTTATGTAATGTTTTACAAAAAACATTTTAAGTAAATTATTCAATAAAGCATATACTATAGGCAAATTTACTTAGTTATGACAACTGAGCTAAAATTTCTGACTTGGAATATGTACAACAATTAATATGAATGTCTTGTTCATGTCAAGTTTCTAATGAAAAATATACATCACTCAGAAAAAAGTACCTTTATTACTTTATAAATGATCATTATTGTATACTACTTATCAGATACCTTTTCAGGAAGCTGATGACATTTCTACTTGAGTATCCAGAAATAGCATATTTATATAATAAAATTAGATCTCTAATCATAAATTTAATTCAACTGTAGGATGGCCTTAGTATCAGATAAGCTTTAATCCTTGTACAATCTTATTATTTTAATTTCAATATGGCTGCATATATAGTAAAATAGAGCTACATACATATTACTTGTTGAAAAGTATCAGAATCTGAGGAAATTTTGATGTATAGTTTTATTTTCTTCATATTTGTATCTTCAGGGTACTCTCATTATTTTCTGTTCCACTAGTATATTTAATTAAATTAAATATTCAAATAATACAAAAGGTCCACTTATATACACATAGTAGAAAAATAATACATCTGAAGCTTGTGAAGTCCTGGTGGTTAAATTTCTTTATTTAATGTGTAACAAAACTGACTTTGTCACGCTGGGTTTCTAGGTTTGAAGGACTCCCAAGCCTGTGCTGTTTGTGCAGTGATTTTCAAATGTGAGGTGGTATCTTACTATCCAGGGTCATTTGGAATAGGTGTGGGTATTTTTTTTTTTATCTGATGAAGAAAGTGGAGGGAAAGACACTATTGGTATTTTATAGGCAGGACCAGAGAAGCAAATATCTTGTTATAATAACAGAATGCCTATGATGGAACATTGTTTTGCACAGATTGTGAATGAGAGACTAGAAATCTCCTAGGAAATTTGGAATCCTTGTTTTTATTTTCATGGTTAGGACTCTATCCAGTTTTCCTTTAGGATACGCACTGATTCAGATTCCTAGACAGTGAAAGTACAATATTTAGGGCTATAGAAAAGATAAGAACCAGACCAGTTATTTATTTGTCATACTATTTCTGTGTGTCTGGTGCAAAATTGTGTGCCTTTTAATAGAGGAACTCATAAATCAATAGACACTATGTAATATGCCAGAGAATAAAACCTGATTGTTGATACAATGTGTTAATGTATATTAATGATGCTTTATTCATGAAAGTCTGTTTTTCTCATGCTTCGGGATTTTGTCTCCCTGTCTTGAGCTTTTAAATTGTACAGAAAAATAATTAGAATTATCTTTTTTTCTACTGCATCTACTGCTGGGAGGAAAAAAGTTATAGTCAAAGGAGACTGAGGAACTGAGAATATATAATTGTTTTCAGTTCTTCAGTTCTTATACTGTCATATTTACATGCTAGAAATATGTACTTTAAAAAATTCGTTCTAATTCATTATACAGAACAGCAGAATGCATTTGTGTAACATTGTACACAAATGGAATACAACTTCTCATTAATATTTACTTTTTAAAAACAATACCATCTAATATTTCACTATGTTCATATGATTATAATCTTAACATCCTTGATTTACTATTGCGTTGTAAATAACAGAACATGGTGTGGAAAAATTGTCCTCCATGGCCTGAAAAGAAATAACTTTTCTAAGTTTAAACTCTGGATCTATCTAACTGCACTGAATGCTTATCTTTTCTAGAAGCCATTTCCAGACACTAGTTTATTCTACTTCGATTGAGAGAATAGGTCTTATTATTTTAATGGTGATTCTTGGCAAATTTCATTCAAAAATATAATTGTTATCACTTACATTGATGTAGAGAAAAATAAACAAATAATAAATACCAAAAGAAAATACTAGGTAATCATTGAAGTCTCCTAAAAGAAAGGAGATGTTAACTTCAAAAGCAAATGAACTCACTGAAAACATACCAAGATAAAAAACAAATGTTAGAAGAAGAATGCAAATCAATGGATTTTTTTTTATTATTAAATTTCAACCAGCAGCGCCTACCCAGACTAACAACCCTTAAGCCCTTCAAGTCACTACCACAGTCTTGCTTAAATATGTCAGAAGTGGGCCCAGGAAATAAGAGCTGGCAGTTTTCCTCCCTGTTATAAAAAAGACGGAAGCCCATCATCAATGAAAGCACACAACACTACATTTGCCATCTGCATAGCTTCCAAATCTGTTGTAGTTTATAACAGTAGCTTGCCAAAGCCATGGCAAGCCAAAACCAGAATAAAACTTCCAATCCAAGAAAGAATACGGCAAATAATAAAATCATCCAGACAGCAGAGACGTAAAAATTGCACAAAATCAAACTAAACTAACAAAACCGTCAAGCAGTGTTGAGAGAGCTAAGAAATGCCTACAAAAGAGGATTTGGAGGAAAACCGAAGGCCTAGGATAATGCAAACCATTGTTCAGTTGAAAGGTTTTCCAAAGCAAGTATGCTTGCTGGTTATAAAATGTTAAGCCTTTCCAGAATATGTTATTTCTTCCTCCTTTCTAATATTCTAGCTATGTTTCTTTGAGATAAAGCAAACCTTATGTTTTTGAGCAGTGGGTCCCATTTTATTTTGATAAAGGAATAGACTTCTGAGTGGGGCTCAGACTAAGCCAGGTTTTAATAGCTTTTAATTTGTCATTTGGGATATATTCAAAATTAGAAGCCAAATAAACACAGCTTTGCAAAATTTAAAATTAATAATCTTCAAGATATTTTTAGGTGGCTGCTAAGGGAATTTGTGAGTTTGATTTTATATAGGTTCATAGTGCAACTCTAGCAAGTGAAAATCTACCAGTTCTTCTAATATATTAATACTAATCAGAAGAAACAGGTGTTTGTAGTTTTTAAAAACGGACTTGTACTTTAACTTAGAATACAAAGAGAAAAAGTAAGTGAATTATTGTTTTTGTTTCTAAGCTACTTCCCCTCCTATTCTAAGCCCTCCAATGAATTCTAAAAATAAACATAAATAAATATTCCATTTCCCTAAAAATAGAGCATAAGAACATAAACAGCAATAGATTTGCTATAATGACAGATTGAAAATGTGTCTTTTATTAAATATTTAACTTGTGCTGTATTTTCCTAAAATTTTTGTTTGAGACATTTCTTCTTCCAAAATCCAGTTAAAGACAATATGGGACAATTAGGTTTTCTATCCAATTTATAACAGCTCTTCAGGGAAATGTTCTGCAGAAATCAATCCTATTAATGGTCACCTAAAATTGGAAGCACCTTCACCTTTTAGCACTAATCCCTGAGACCTGCATTGCCACAGTCTGGCTGGGCACAATTCAGGAGCCACTTGTCAAAAGAAGCTAACGTTATTTTTAGAACCACACAGGCCAAACAAAACAGCTCCTCAGGAAAAGCCCTCAGAGCCCAACTGCCACCACCAGCTTCCCACAAGCCTCTCCCTCAACCACAAGCCTCACCACCTCCCACAATCCTCCTGCTCTTGAGGCCGATTGGCTGGGTCGTGTGGGCGGAGCCAAAAAAGTCCCCCGATGAGCAGCTCCCTGGTCTGAAAGGGAGGGGAAACAGCTCAATGAGCATCTCCAATGAGCATCACCACAGCGGAGCCAATCAGCTAGATGTTGCTGGGGCCGCTGTGAGCCAATCATCAGCCGGCAGCTGGAAGTTTGCTGGCAGCTGGAAGTTTGCTGGGGCCCCTTCAGCTGTGGCTCTCAACACTGCATATCCTTTCGGTTTTGATCAGAGTTCAAAAACTCTGGACAGGGCTTAATTTAGGCACAGGGAAATGGCACATGACATAGGCAGCCTGGGCATAAACTCATCTCACTGTGAATTGAGAAGTCTTCATCACAGTGAAGGAGATGGCTGGACTTTGCATGGTGAATGACAAATTGGCTTTTCTGCTTTTGAATTCCTGGGAGTAAGAGCAGTCTCTTTCATACATTAGCACATCAAGAAGAATGAAAATAAGGAATAGGAAGGAATGTACTGTTAGGAACAGTGAAAAATGTCAAAAAGAATAAAGTTACAAGGATGTATTACTTAATTCTTACCTCTATGAGCTTCACCATTTAAAAGGGCAGAAGGAGATTTATATCTTTCCGGGGCTTCCTTAACTCCCTCTTATAAAGAAAAGTGGAACAGACTAGGCCCCTTCTGCTCTGAGCACAGATCCAAGATACCCGGGGTCTATGGAGGAAAGTTAAGGAGTAAGACACTTGAGTCTGGGTTTTCTCCTGGGATGATGGAAGTTCCTTCAAATTAGGAGCTCCTTTTAGGTGATTTTTCTGTTCAACCCTGTGCTGGCTCCTGTTTGGATCAGAATAATCATTGTCTCAAAAGAGATTCAGTGGAGAATAGGGACCAGCATTTTAACTGGTCCAAGTGAGGTTAAACTCACAGCGTAACTTCCTCAGCCTGGAAGACTGCAAGAAGTAGAAGGGGCAAGTTTATTACAGGCATCTTGGAAGCTCCTAACCCAGCCCCCAAACTAAATAAGCTTCTTTTAGATAGTGACTGTTACATCACTAGCTTGATACCCAGTGAGGGCACAGTAAATTACTTTTGAATAAATGAGCATCCCACTATGATTTTGAAATTGTTCAGACAAGGATTTGAAAACTTGCTGTTTCTATTAGGTGTGTAACTGAGGAGAGGTCAATAACCTGTTTGAACCTTAGTTTCCACATCTATAAAAATATGGTAATACTACTTAAGATTGTTGGGCACATTAAACAAAAGGGATGAGGAAAAGAACCCGAAGTATAACAAAGTCTATACTTTTCCCTCATCCATCTCCTCTTCCCTATGCTGACCCCTTCCTAGGAATACTTTTGTATATTGCTTTATGAATTTTTGTTCATTTTCCATTGTGGATCTCAAGCACACATTTCTCTGTGAAGATTTTCTGCTCTGCATTTCCCCTTTCTTCTCTCCTGTTAGGATATGAGCTCCATAACATTTGAGCCCACTATGACTTTTTGCTTTTTAAGCATAATTCAGTCATTCTGGTTGTGTTTAATTAAATGACTCTCATTGGTGTATGGGTTGCATTTTTTCTTTTTTTACAGTTTATTTTTTACATTTCTTTATTCTTATTAGTTATACATGATAGTAAAATATATATATATATGTGTATTATATATATTATACATATATGGAGTATAACTTCTCATTCTTCTAGTTCTACATGATGTAGAATTACATTGTTGTGTAATCATATATACACATAGGATACTAATGTCTGGTTCATTCTAACTTTCATATTCCCATCCCCCACACCATTCCCTTCATTCCCCTTTGTCTAATCCAAAGTACTTCTATTCTTCCCTCCCCCTACCATTGTGACTTAGCATCTGCTTATCACAGAAAATATTAGGCATTTGGTTTTTTTGGGATTTGCTTATTTCACTTAGCATGATATTCTCCAGCTCCATCTATTTAGCAAATTCCATAATTTCATTTTCTTTATGGCTGAGTAATATTCCATTGTGTATATATACCATAGATTTTTATCCATTGATAAATCCATTGAAGGGCACCTAGGTGGATTCCATTGTTTAGCTATTCTGAATTGAGCTGCTATAAACACTGATGTGACTACATCACTGTAATATGCCAACTTTAAGTCCTTTGGGAATAAACCTAGGAGTGAGAAAGTTGGGTCAAATGGTGGTTCTATTCCAAATTTTCTAAGGAATCGCCATACTGTTTTCCATAGTGGTTGCACCAATTTGAAGCCCCATCATCAATGTATGAGTGAACCTTTTCCCCCACATCCTTGCAAAAGTGTATTGTTGCGTGTATTCTTGATAATTGCCATTCTGACTGGAATAGGGTGGAATCTCAGTATAGTTCTTCTTAAATATTTTTTCATTTGTAGACTGACACAGTACCTTTATTTTATTTATTTATTTTTATGTGGTGCTGAGGATCAAACCCAGTGCCTCATGCTAGACAAATGCTCTACCAACTGAACTACAACCCCAGCCCTCAGTGTGGTTTTAATTTTATTTCTTCTTCTGTGAAGAGTCTATTCAGTTCCTTAGTCCATGTATTATTTTTGTTTTTGTTTTTCTGGTGTTAAGTTTTTTTGAGTTCTTTGTATATCCTGGGAGAAAAATGATCTGTCTAAGGTACAGGTGGGAAAATTTTTTTTTCCATTCTATATGGTCTCTCTTCACATTCTTGATAGTTTTTTGTTGTTGTTGTTATGAAGAATCTTTTTAGTTTGAATCCATCCTACTTATTGATTCTTGATTTTACTTCTTGCACTTTAGAAACCTTGTTGAGGGAGTCATTTCCTAAGCCAACATGATACAGATTTGGATCAATGTATTCTTGTATTAGACTTAGGGTCTCTAGTCTAATGCCTAAGTCCTTGATACACTTTGAGTTGAGCTTTGTGCAGAGTGAGAGATAGGTGATAAATTTTATTTTTCTACATAAGGATTTCCAGTTTTCTTAGGACAATTTGTTGAAGAGGCAATCTTTTCCCCTAATGTATTTTTGTGACTCCTTTGTCTAGTAGGAGATAACTGTATTTATGTGGGTTTGTCTCTGTGTCTTCAGTTCTGTTCCATTGGTCTACATGTCTGTATTGGTGCCAATACAATTCTGTTTTGTTTCTATAGCTCTGTACTATCATTTAATGTTTGGTATAGTGATGCCTCCTGCCTCACTTGCTCAGGATTGCTTTGGCTATACTGAGTGTCTTATTTTTCCAAATAAATTTCATGACTGCTTTTTCTATTTCTATGAAGAATATCATTGGCATTTTAATGGGAAATGCATTAAATCTGTGTAACAGTTTTGGTAGTATGGTTATTTTGACAATGTTAATTCTACCTATTCAAGAGCATGGGAAATCTTTCCATCTTCTAAGTTCATCTTCAATTTCTTTCTTTAGTGTTCTGTAGTTTTCATTGTAGAGGTTTTTCACCTCTTTTGTTAGACTGATTCCCAAATATTTTAATTTTTTGATATGATTGAATATGGGGTAGTTTTCCTAATTTTTCTTTGAGTCAATATATTTCCAATGTATAGGAACACAGTTGTTTTGTGGGTGTTAATTTTAATTCTGTTACTTTGCTGAATTCATGTATAAGTTCTCAAGTTTTCTGGTGGAATGTTTTGGGCCTTCTAAATGTAGAATCCCTTTAATTTCTTTCTTCTAATTGCTCTGGCTAGAGTTTCAAAGTCCATGTTGAATAGAAGTGGTAAAAGAAGGCATATTTTTCTTGTTTCAGTTTTTAGTGGGAATGCTTTCAATTTTCTCCATTTAGAATGATGTTGGCCTTAGGTATAGCATAGATAGCTTTTACAATGTCGAGGTATATTCCTACTATCCCTAGTTTTTCTAGTGTTTTGAACATAAAGAGGTGCTGCATTTTGTCAAATGCTTTTTCTGCATCTATTGAGATGATCATATGATTCTTGTCTTTAAGTCTATTGATGTGATGTATTACATTTATTGATTTCTGTGTGTTGTACCAACCTTGCATCCCTGGAATGAACCTCAATTGATCATGGTATCATGATCTTTTAAATATATACTATCTTTTTAATATGTTTTGTATTTTCTTGAGAATTTTTATGTCTATGTTCATCAGGGATATTGATATGAAGTTTTCTTTTCTCAATATGTCTTTATCTGGTTTTGGTACTAAGGTGATACTAGCTTCATAGAATGAGTTTGGAAGGGTTACCTCATTTTCTACTTCATGGAATAATTTGAGAAGTATTGGTGTTAATTCTTTTTTGAAGGTCTTATTGAACTCAGCTGAGAATTTTTCTAGTCTTGGGCTTTTTTTGATTGGTAGTCTTTTGATGCCATCTTCTATTTTATTGCTTGAAATTGATCTGTGTAAATTGTGTATGTCCTCCTGATTCAGTTTGGGAGAACATATGTGTCTAGAAATTTGTTGATGTCATCAGGATTTTCTATTATATTGGAGCATTAATTTTCAAAAGAGTTTCTGTTTTTCATCTGTATTTCAGTAGTGTCGGTTGTGATATTTCCTTCTTCATCACAAATTTTAATATTTGTAGTTTTCTCTTTCTCTTTGTTAGCATGGCTAAGTGTTTATTAATTTTATTATTTTTTTAAAGAACCAACATTTTGATTTGTTAATTTTTCAAATTGTTTCTTTTGTTTCAATTTCATTGATTTCAGCTGTAATTTTAATTATTTCCTCTCTTCTACTGCTCTTGGTGTTGATTTGTTCTTCTTTTTCTAGGGCTTAGAGATGTAGTGTTAGGTTATTTATTTGTTGACTTTCTATTCTTTTAATGAATGAGCCCAATGCAATTACCTTTCCTCTTAGCTCTGCCCAGAGATTTTGATACTTTGGGTCAATATTCTCATTTACTTCTATGTATTTTTTTATTTTATTTTATTGCTGATTTCTGCTACTATCCATTGGTTATTAAATAGCATATTGTTTAGTCTAGAGGTGTTAGAGTGGTTTCTATTGTTAATTTTATCATTGTTTTCTAATTTATTCCATTATGTTGTGATACAATGCAATTTATTAGCTCCATTTTTTTGGTATATGCTAAGAATTATTTTGTGGCATAAGATGTGGTCTATTATAGAGAAGGAGTCATGTGCTGCTGAGAAGAAAATGTATTTGATCATTGATGGATGAAATACTCTCTATATATGTCTGTTAGTCTGAATTGTTGATTGTATTATTTACTTCTATAGTTTCTTTGTTTCATTTTTGTTTGGAGGTGCTATCCAGTTGTGGAAGAGGTGTGTTAATGTCACCCAGTATTATTGTGTTGTGGTCTCTTTGATTCTTGAAATTGAGAAGGGTTTTGTTTGATGTATATAGATGCTCCATTGTTTGGGGCATAACTATATGGTTATTATGTTTTGTTGGCATAATATAATTCCTTTAAGCAGTATGAAATATCCTTCTTTGTCCCTTCTAATTAACTTTGGCTTGAATTCCACTTATCTTGTATGAGGATAGAAACCCCCAGTTGTTTATGTGATCCATGTCAGTGATATGTTTTTTCCAACCCTTTCACCTTCAGTCTGTGCGTGTCTTTGCCTATAAGGTGAGTCTCTTGGAAATATCATGTAGTTAGGTCTTGTTTTTTAATCCAATCTGCCAGTATATGTCTTTTGATTGATGAGTTTAGGCCATTAACCTTCAAGGTATTATTGAGATATGATTTGCATTCCCTGTCATTTTTGTTTATTTCTGATCTTTAATTTGAATTTGTTTCTCCTTTGATGGATTATTTCTTTATTGTAGTTCCTCCTTTTACTGGTTTTAACTCTTTTTTTTCATTTTCATGGGATATTTTGTTGAGAATGTTCTGTACTGTGGGCTTTCTATTTGTGAATTCCTTTAAATTTTCTTTATCATGAGAAGTTTTGATTCATCTTCAAATCTGAAGCTTAATTTTGCTGGATATAGAATTCTTGGTTGGCATCCATTTTTTTCAGAGTTTTCAGAGCTTATTATTTGAGGACCTCTTAGCTTTGATGGTCTCAGTTGAGAAATAAGCTAAAATGTATCAGAATTGGTTTTCCCATATAGGTAGTTTGATTTTTTTCTTGCAGCCTTTAAAATTCTCTCCTTATTCTACATGCTAGGCATTTTCATAATAATTTGCCTTGGTGTTAGTTGATTGTAGTTTTGTATGTTTGGTGTCCCATAAACCCCATGTATTTTATTTTCTACTTCATTATTTAGGTTTGGAAAATTTTCTCATATTATTTCATTGGAAAGATTGTGCATTCCTTTGTTTCACAGCTCTGTGCCTTTCTCTATC
This sequence comes from Urocitellus parryii, assembly GCF_045843805.1. Taxonomy (NCBI): domain Eukaryota; kingdom Metazoa; phylum Chordata; class Mammalia; order Rodentia; family Sciuridae; genus Urocitellus; species Urocitellus parryii. The sequence continues at coordinate 119,045,911 of NC_135531.1, forward strand.
CTGATGAATCTTTAATTTCATCTTTTCATGTTATCTCATTTTCTTTGAAGCTCTCTTCATTATCTATTAACACATTTTCTCCATGGCCAACTTCATTTTGAAGATTATAAATTTTGTTTGCAGGTTTCAGGTCGTCTACTCTGTTGGCCATGCTTTCCATTGAATTTTTAATTTGGTTTATTGATTTTTTCATTTTGAGGATTTTCTTGATTTCTTTTCAGAATCTTCATCTCTTTATTGAAGTGATCTTTCACCTCATGAATTTTCTCCCTGATTTCACTCCTTACATCATCCTTTACCTCATGGATCAGTTTAACTACATACAATCTAAACTCCTTCTCTGACATTTCTTCTACTGTGGTGTCAATGGATTCTATTATTGGAACATCTTAGTTTGTTTGGGGTGATATTTTCCTTTTTTTTTTTTCATGTTGCCTGTGTGTCCACCCATCTAGCAGTGTAGATCTAAGGCAGTACAGTTTCTACCCTATAGACTTACAGTGTCCCTAAAAGTTTCCAGTACCTCATCACTAAGGGGGAGAGAAATACTAACTGCAACCAATGCAAACAATATACAGCTTTAAGCCAAATAGCTCCTACTAAGACATCTACAGTTTTGTCACAATAGACAGAAATGATATGTTCAGTTATTGCCTACAATAAAAACACTGAGTTTGCCAAAGCATTTATAATTTCAAATGGTGGACAAATAGAACAGAAGTGGTGTAGAATGAGATGTTAATGAGGAAGAAGGAGAAAAGATAAAGTTAAAAAAATTAAAGGAAGAGTGAATGGGGGGAATAATAGAGATTGATTGTTAGCAAGAGAAAAGAGAGAAAGAGAATCAAGGGAAACAGATTAGGGAGAGAAAAAAAATTAACATAAAATAAAATTTTTTTAAAAACTAAAACTATAAAAAAATGTTAAAAGAATACAAAACCAAACCAAAATATACTAATCAGACATCCTAGTCCTCAATAAACTGACACATAAAAAATAATTGGTTTCAAAAGTGATAGAAATGTGAGAGAAAAATAAAAAAGAAAAGAAAAAAGATTTCGATGAAAAATCAAACAATTGTTTCTGTTGGAGTTCCAAAGGTCCTCAGCTTCCTTTCTCAGCAGTTAAGTGGGGTTGGCTGGAGTATGATGTTCATGCCACCCTCTGGGTAGGTTTAATAGTGTCAAAAGATTAATCCTGTAGGAGGAACTCTTGCAGGCAAGGGTTAGGCTTGGGTGGGCTCCAGTCTCTTCCCTGAATGTCAGTCGATCTGCAGACTTTAAGTCAGCACACCTCCAGGGCCCAGCAATTGCCAGTCCATGCTGGAAGACGGCACCCCAGGAATCTCCTTTGGTTTCCACTTGTGTGATATAGGAGCCCGTTCTTAGCTTGCTATGTTGTCTGTGGCCTCCACAATTCCTGTTCTCTGGTTCAGTCTCCAAACTCAGTCTCACCTGCCCCTGCCCTTTCATGTGCTCTGTCAGGTGCTTCTCTCCTAGGTGGTCCTCCAAGCAACTGGAATGGAAGGGGAAACTAGGTGCGTTTCTGTGACCCGTGTTCCCCTGTGGAGACCTCCCTCCATGCTTGATTTCTTCTGGTCACTTAGGCATATTCTCTGTTGTACAGTGTGGGTTTGCCTGGCTTGTTTTTTGAGCCAGACTTGGTCCTGATGGACGTTGGCTCTCCCAGCTGCCAGCTCCCACACTGTGGCTGCAAAGTGGTTCCTTCCACTGTCCCCTGCATACTGCAGAGGATGGAGGCTTCTTTCCTGTACAAGGATATTGTGCACCATACCTTACTATTAAGTCCATCAGTGACTCTAAACTCTCAGTCCTCCTGAGAACAGGGGTTCCTTTCATTCCCTTATTGTTTTATTGCATTCACAGAGGAACTATTCTGGCTTATGCCTCCAGCCACTTCTGTAGCTGTGGTGCTGGGGATTTCTTCTTCATTATATCTCATCTCCTGAGTCCCCAATCTGTTTTGAGTGTCCAGTATTAAGTTCCAGTAAAGTGACCCCTAATTTTTATTCATTTACCCTCCTTGCTGAAAATCTGCCTGTTTTCCTAGGTTTCATTCCATGGAACCACAAGGGAAGTGACCTCTCTATTCTGCCATCTTCCTCTCTCTCTCTGCAATTTTTATTTTATTTTATTATTATTTTTTTAGTTGTAGATGGACACAATACCTTTATTCTATTCATTTATCTTCTTATGTGATGCTGAGGATTGAACCTAATGCCTCATATGTGCTAGGCAAGTGCTCTACCACTGAGCTACAACACCAGCCCAAGGTTTTTCCTTATTAAATGTATTTTATATAGGAGAATATGTAAGGAAAATAACAACAAAAATACTTTGTATAAGAAACACTTAATCAAACAAAATATCCTTCCTAGTGGGAATCTCTGCCTCCTAAGTTATTTTTCCATCTGAGATTAACTATTGCAGGGATCAATTTAAAAGTATTGGCCTTTAAAATGCATTTGTTTCCTGCTGCCCACCTGGAGCTTTTGTCAATAAGTTTTTCTGCTGTGTATCATTTGAGATGTCACAAGAGATAGGATTCTCAATGAAAACTCATTCAAATGTACAAATTAGAAGAGTGGATGAAGTTACTGGTCCAGTGGATGAGTCAACCTCATTCTCCCTTTTTTGATTAGCACTAAATATGTGTTATGGTGATTATTCTAACAACTTTACTGCGGTATTTTCTATTATACAAAAAGGACTCCTTAACTGAAATCTTCTTGCCAAAGGTCTAATCCAGCACTCCAAATTGTATTATAGGGATAAAATCAGACCCAGAGAAAAGACTTGCTTAGTTTGCAAAACTGGTGCGTAGCAAAGAGCAGAATAGATTCCAATTCTGATTCTCTTTTTCCTAACATCACTCAATATTATTATAACTTCTATCTGCTGTTTCTTTTCTTTTTTTTTCCTTTTTGGTACTGGGGATTGAACTCAGGGCTACTTAACCACTGAGCTATTTCCTTATACTTTTATTTTTTTTAATTTTGAGTCAGGGTCTCACTAAGATGCTTAGAGCCCCATTTAGTTGTAGAGGCTGACCTGGAACTTTGAATTCTCTTGCCTCAGCCTCTCAAGTCACTTGAATTACAGGCATGTACTACCATACTCAGAAACCTCTGTTTTGCTGATTCTCTCACTAGCAAAATCATTATCCCTACCTCTATCTTAAGCTGTGTTCACTTATGCCAATACAGATGATTGAAGAGAATTCAAATAACCCCATTTGTTATCATAAAAGTCTTAGTTTTTTTATTATGATTTATTTTTTCAGTCTGCTGTAATAGATTCCCATATGTTGGATGACTTAGACAACAGATATTTCATTACTTCTGAAACTAGAACCTGAAAGTCCAATGTTAGAGGGCCAGCATATCCCCCTCATGGGGGTCCCCTTCCTGTCTTGTAGATGGCCATGATCTCATTGTATCCTTAAATGTTAGAGAGGGGAAGGGGAGGAGAGAAGGAAGAGAGAATGCTCTCTTGTGCTCCTTGTTAGAGGACACTAATTTCTTCATTAGATTTCTACTATCATGACTGAATTATCTTCCAATACCCAATCTCCAAATATCATGACTTGGGAATTAGAGTTTCAGTATATGAATCTGAGATAGGAACATAGACATGCAGTTCAATACAGGAGGAAAATAATTCATCATGGCTAAATGAGTGGGTTTGCTTTTCTTAAAATATTATGTTGGCCAGGGGAATAATAGTATCACCACTTTCATCTTTAAAGTAAGTACATGAGTAAGCACTTGAGGAGTTAATGTATTTGTGTAAATTCCTTTTTTTGTGTGGCGTGTTCGCTGTAAAGGTGGTTATTACTCCATCATGAAATAGAAATTTAAGAACTATGGAAAATTTAAATTTCAAATAACCTATTTAATCCATCTTCTAAAATATTGCATAATTCAGAGTCATTACTTTATTCCTTTGAGACAAAGAATCTTAGCACTTCTTTATTAGCTTTAGTTTCTAGTAATCAATCAGTAATTACATAATAAAGAGGTGAAATTGGATGTTTAGCACAAAAAATTTGTAAGTCTACTACATTCCTCTATTGCTTTCAGTTCTTGATTATAATCTCCACAGAGGAAAAGTTTTAAACACCATCTCTCTCTGGGGATCCTGAGGAGTCCAGCTGAGCAGGTCCTGGAACATGGATTCTGCTCTTGTTTCTCTTTCTCTGATGTTGCAAAGAAATCGATACATTTGTGTATTAACTCCTATTGTCAATACTTAAGCTGTACAATTATTGGAATTTACTGAGCTATGTCCTTGACTATGAAGAACACACAGAATCTAGTTTGTAAAAATGACAGATGTTTTGTACTATTTCCTTCTGTGAAGCAGGTAACTGAAAATTTCATAGGTATATGAAAAAAGGAAAAACAAACACTGAGTATTTGATAGTACTAAGAAATTACTGAGATTTTTTAAAAGTGATAATGGTGTTATGATTATGTTTTAATTTTTTTTGCATAGAGACATACATATAGAAAAACAATTATGAATGAATAATATGACATTTATAATTTGTTTCAAAATAATCTGTATATGGGGAATAAGTGGGAATATCTATGAAACAAGATTGACTCTAAGTTGGTAATTGTGGAAGAATGACATTTGTTATAATTTTTCTTTACTCTTATAAATGCTTGAAATTTTTGTAATATAAATTAACACAACAAAACTGGATTTTTTTTTCTTTCCTGCCTTAGACAAGACAGTTGAAGTGGTTGGTCAAGCTCTACCAGTTAATAATGATTAGATCACAAATTTAAATCTCAAATAAATCCAATAAAGTAGTGTGAATACAAAAATAAGGATTGAGTTAGGAGATGGAAGGAAGATAAAATCAAATAAACAAAAAACACCCTACCATTAATTCTAGTTACATTAACTTTCTTATTATTTGTTAGCAGGGAGAGTGTAAACTAATTCAATTTCACAATGTATATAGACTATGTGCCAAGCACAATGTTAAATTCTAGGGATATCAAAATGATTAGACATCATCTGTAATTTTAATAATATATCTTATATGGTATTAAAGGTTAGAATAAAATGCTGTGGAAACCCACTTGAAAAAACAATTGATTCTGCAGGAGTTGGAAATAGGAGTGTGAAAGGGCAACAAGTGAGCCAGTGTTTGAATAAGGACGTTTGCTATATGGAAAATGATTGTGTTTCCAAAAAAGTTTATCAAGGAGCATTTGATGCTGTCTCTCTAAAACACTGGTTCCCAAGAATCATTCTTCCCCTTTCTCAGTAGCTCACAAGGTCTCCATTGAACCATTGCTGACTGGGCCTCTGATTGTTTATCATTTATTTATCCAACCAAAGGGGAAGGGTCTATCAGATGTGAAAAATGTATGGCTAGAAATTTAGAGAGTGAACTATGAATGCCACTGGTTGAGGTCATTTGTGGTCAGAGCAGGGAGCAAGGGTTTGTGGTTTCAGGCAAGGCTGGCAGCTAAACTGTGAATGGTCTTCATTTCTGACGTATAGAAAAATGGTAGGCATTTGACATTTTATGTTTTAAGCAGAGGAATGATGTAGGGATTTTCCTATTTTATTAAAAAAATTCTTACAGCATTGTTAGTGATTGATAGGAAGGGGATATATTTAAAATAGGGAGAATAATGCATGATTATGTTAGTAGTTACAAGAAAGAGATGATGAAATTAGAGTCTTTGAGAGTAAAAAGGGGGCAGATGAAAGAGGACATTTGGAGTAAGAGGTGGTAAGATTTAGTCACCATACAGATACTAATGTAATGGTAAAAAAAATACAAAGAAATAAATATGCACTACCTTGCTCTGATAGGGTGGATGGGGTATGTTTGGATCAAACTTTATTTTTTCCCCAGAATCAGCATCAAGTATTCACAGCTTTCAAAATATTATTCAACATGCAGTTTTCCTATAAATAGCTTAGATCACTTGAGAGAGTGATCTTATGCTTGACATAGTCACTCAGAGTTCTTTCTCCTGGGGACCCAGCCTCTTCTTCAAATTATGGGTTCTGGGCCTAAGAACCAGCTGAGATCTGGAACTTATGCAAGAACTATGATTTTCCACTGGGGTGTCTGACCTCAGTTTTATGTTCATTCATTCTTGATTTCTTTGGATTACATGTTATTATATAAAAAGCTACTTTGATATAATTTGGGCTACAAATCAATCTTGCCACTAGGAACTCCATACTGTATTACCCAGCTATGTAGCTCCCCGTAGACTTCCCGTGCCTTTTATTCTGACCTTGTTATTTATCACACTTTACTTTGACAATTAAATCCTTCCATCTTGCCTCCTCGGTTCTAGAGTTCTATCATCTTGATTGTTTTTAGCAGACTCAGTTCATCTGACTAGCCTATAGATGACAGCTGTTACAACATTCTCAGTGATACCCTCTCTTCCCTCACCAGTGCATTCCATATCGCCTTGGTAGATGGAGTACCCTTGAGGTCTTTCCAAGGAATAGAGTCAACTTATAGGGTCTTTGGTCTTAGTTAAATCCTTTCTTGTATGTTACTTTTAGTGAATCTTTTGATCTCTTTCTCCATAATTTATCACAGTGGTCTGGCATCTCTACGTAACACATTACAGGCCAATGATTTTTTCCAGTTTCTAAGTCATGCAAAGAGCATATCAGAATTGGCCTGCAGGTTTTTTTGCCAGGTGTTAAATTCAGAAGTAATTATGAATCTATTCATGGAGAATCTAAGCATATATAAATGCCTATGTATGTGTTTTTTTTTAAGAGAGAGTGAGAGAGAGAGAGCGAATTTTTAATATTTATTTTTTTATTTTTCGGCAGAAACAACATCTTTGTTTGTGGTGCTGAGGATCAAACCTGGGCCGCACACATGCCAGGCGAGCACGCTACCACTTGAGCCACATCCCCAGCCCATGTATGTGTTTTTATGTGTATATTTGTGTATATATGTACATGTAGGTTGATACTTATACACATATGTGTATATATGCTTTAAGATAGACTAATAAACTCTGATTTTTATGAAGTAAATTGGCTATATTATTTCATTTAAGTATAAATATATAAATGCCTTATTTTTCTTTTTAAGGACATACAGTATTCCATTATGGAATTAACAAATCTATTCCACTTGGACTCATTTACATTGTTTCTAACCCTTTACTAGTGTAAACAGTTCTATCCTGAACATTTCTGAGTACATGCTTTTGTTTATCTGTGTAATAACTATATTGGTGGAATGTATTTGTAGAAATGGAGTATGGGGTCAAATTTTAAATTTCCACAGATTTGCCAAATGGCCTTCCATATTTTGTATCTATATATACTTCCACAATTAGGGGATAAGAATGTTTTTTCTTATGGCTTCACTAGAGTGTTATCAAACTTTTTGAAGATAACAAAAAGTTGATGATTAAATTGGGTCTATGTTATATCATTGTAATTTAAAATTTTCTTATAAATGATTTGAGTACATTTTTTATAGATTTAATGACCATATGTATTTCAAAAAAGATTTAAAAAAATATATATATATATATATATATATATATATATATATATATTTAAAAGAAAGAATAAAAATATCAAAGGGCATTTGTGGAGTTAATGAGAAGATCAGGCCAGGATCCCATATTCACAAAATCATAAATTAATGAAAGTTGCATTTCTATATTTTTTTTCAAAACTTAGCTCAGAGGCCTTCCCCTCTGCAGTAAATTCTAATTGCTCTAAAAAAAGTGAATTGCTCTCTCATGTGTTTGGTTAGACTTCTGGTCATAGCTTTGCTCAAGTCCTCAGTAAAGCATAAGTGTTTATTTAAGAATTTGAATTTTAAAGTGTTGCACACTTGCAAAAATTCAAACAGTACAGAGTGCCAAGTGTAAGTAGATAATTTTCATTTTGTATTTTACACCCATCACTTTAAGGGAATCCTGTAGGTACTGATTTATATAAATCCTGAAACATCCATCACTACATTAATTGCTTATGCAGATAAAAATATATTTACATGTATCATTAAAGACAATACTGTGATCAATAATATACCATTGAGTAATTCATTTTTTCAAGAATGACATCAGTTTTTCCAAATTAATACATGCAAATTTGACATTTTAAAAAGAATTTATAAGCTTATTGAATGGATATAACATAATTTATTTAAAAAATCCCTTATATATGGCTACTTTGGGCTATTTCCAGTTTTTTTTTCCTACTAGAAATAATGCTGCAACAAATCAATATACACATATACTAAAGTACTTACACATTATTTCAGTTGGATGCATTCCCAGAGCAGGATTTAGGGGTCAAAGATATGTGATTTTAAAGTTTAATAAATATTTTCAGATTACTTTTTCCAAAAATTTATGAGCATACCTCTGTTGTATGAGAGAAAAATGTTTTTCTAAACATTTATTTGTGCTGAATGTTATCAATCTTTATTTTGTTAAATTATTCAATAAAAATTAGAAGTTTGGTACTTTTTCTTTTTATAATTTACATATTGTTCTGATTACTATCTATACTGTATTTCTTTTTTAATTTTCTGATATATGAAACACCTTTTTCACAGTTTTGTTCATTCTTGTAAAATGTAGTTTGTATATTTCGTATATTTTTGCATATTTTGTATATTGCATATTTTGAAAATATTTTCTCCCAATCTTTTTGACTTTGGTGTTGTGTCTATGGCTATATTTTTGTCTCCCATGGAATTAAGTAGCTCTACATTTTCTTATAAATGTTTACTCTTACTTAAGAAGATCTCCCTATGCACAAAATTATAAACTATTCTTCTAGGTATTCTAAGTTTTATGATTCTTATTTTTACATTCAATTATTTGATACACCTCTAATAAAATTTTTGATATGGTATATTAATATTGTATTTTCCCAGATAATGATGCATTTTACCTAAAATCATTCCTAAATTCTAAGATTGGGAAACTGAGTCTTTCTGAATCAATGTGACTTGCCCAGGATTAAGCAAATTTATTGTGTGCTGACATTTTTTTCTTCCTCTACAATTTAAGCTCAAGCTGCTGTGGTTTGAACGTTCATCAATTCCCAAACTCATGTTGAAATTTAATTGCCACTGTAACAATATTAAAAAAATGGGATCCTTAGGAAGTGATAGGACATAAGGGCTCTGCCTCATGAATGGATTAATTCCATTATCACATGTGTGAGTTCCTTGTAAAAGGAAAAAGTTTGGCTCACTTCTGTCCCTTTCTCTTTGTCCTTCTGCCAAAGGGATGATATACAGCAAGAAGGCATTTAGAGATTCTAGTACCTCAACCTTAAAGTTCCCATCCTCTAAAACCATGACAACAAATTACTCATTACCAATTACCCAATTTGTACTCATGTTCATATTTACATTCATATTCTGTTATGGACTAAGATACAAGCAAGATGTTGCCTATGTAGTTTACCTCTATCATCAAAACCTAAAACAACTAATGAATATGAATAAGTTCTCTTGATCATTACATGTGATTCTGTCTACCTCTTCCTTCCTTCCTTCCTTCCTTCCTTCCTTCCTTCCTTCCTTCCTTCCTTCCAGCCTTCCTTCTTTTTTTTGTGTGTGTGTGTGAGTGGTGTGTGGTACTAGGGTTTGAACCCATGGCCTTGGGCATGCTAGGCAAGCTGCCATATTTTCTAATAAATTTTGCGGTGATTCCAAGTTATTATACTATGCATAGGAGGATTTCCCTCTGTGGGATATCTAAGTGAGAAAAAAATCCTAAGAGATTGTGTTCTTATTGCTGGCAAAGAGTGTCTCAAGTTTCTTTATGAGAAAAAGGGGACCAAATTATATAAAGAGAAGAGGAAGTTACACCGAGGATGAGCCGACTGTCTTGGCTAAGTAGAAGTAGCAGCAGCCCCAAGTCTTGTGAATTACACACACACACACACACACACACACACACACACACACACACATACACACACATACAAACACATACACACACATATACACACACATACACACACATACACACACAAAAGTAGAGCTGCCATATACTAAAGAGAACCACAGAGAGAACTGTACCCTAATACAGCTGGAATTTCACTCACCATCAACAATCCCTCTCTTAGCTTCAATAGATCTGAATTTTCATTTCTAAAATTAACCTACTATTTATTACTTACTGTGTAGAAAGTCTTACTCATTCTAGTTTCAGAATCAGTGTATGATAATGTTTTTTCAACAACTCCACTAAGGAAATACTCTTTAAAAAAAAAAAAAGTTTTGTTCTCCTTTTTATTTAATGCATTATTCTGCTCATTATGACAAATATCCACCTTACAATGTGAGTGTAGATGCAACCACAGAGGTTTTATTTTATTTTTGTGGTTCTGGGAATCAAACCGAGACCTCATATTTGCTAGGAAAGCACTGTACCATGGAGCCAACCCCCCAGCTTCAGGGAAACACTCTCATTTACAGTTTACAAGTGTGACAACTACATCTTTGGTTGACTAACATCCCCCAAGAACACTTAACCAGTGGGTACTAGTCAGAATGTCATGAGTAGTGAGATTTGTTTCCCCAGGTGTGTCTGACTCTCCAAGGCCCACAGTATTCTGAGTTCTAATATGTAAAGTTGTCACCAGATGAAATAAACTGCAGAGCTATTACCTATCTGTATTGGGGCAGGAGTCCCTTAAATTTATTAATCTCTTTAGATTCTTAAGCACAGTTGCTACATAGTAACCTTGCTATGGTTTAAACATCCCAAAATATGATTATTTTTTAGGTTTCTATGGTTTGTTCTTGGGAAATAATAGCTGATTTTAATATCATTTAATACCACTGAGATGTTGGAAGCTAAAGAAAATAATGGCTTGTTAGCAAGTACCTTCCCCATAGTAATCCTCCTCCTACCTCGTGATTAAAGTGGACAGTGAAACAGTCACAAATGGCTAGGAGGGTTGGGAGAGGGGGTCACAATTTATCATCATAGAACTTGGAGCCAAAAAGCAGCAATCATCACAATGTTTAATCTAAAAGTGTCCTCAGTAAAGATTAATGTTTTTGGTATGTGGTGAGGAAGGAAGAAAATCCAAGTGTATAAACTCACATATGGTCATTTAGATGTTAGGATTTTATTTTGTAGCTATTAAAATAATGCATCCCAAAGTACTGGGGAGCTTTTGCATCCCTCTACCAGCATTTTACTCTGCTTCCTGATATGGCAGCACTATTCATCTGCACTTGATGTGAATTGTGGAAGTATGGTGGGTAATCATAGTAGAAAACTCCATCTGACTGTATGAGCTGCCATTGAACTCTGTGGTCTAATGCTGTGATTTAAAACAGCAGCTGAAGGACCATCAGTCATCCATTTCCAATGGATACACAGAAACAAACTGATATACTGAATTTCTTTGGATAAGAGCTGGAGATTTGGCATTTTCAGACATGCTGCTAAGGCATCAATGTCAAAGCCTACTCACATGAACTCAATCAGACATGAGATCCTTGCTTTGATTTTGAGTAATTAAATAGAAAACCCAAAAGTCTGACTGGTAATTTATCTTTGTTCTGAATATAGGTGAGACATTCTTTCCCAAGTGTCAGATATATTTACCTGAAATAATCTTATTTATCTCAGAAGTATTATAGATAATGATCTCTGCCCCCAAACACTCTCAAGAGTCTTGCCTGGCAGTCAATCTTTGTGTTTCTGTTTACACTATGAAGATACTAAAAACCACAAATGGCAAATTGTACATAACTCCAAAGAATCACATTGCAAGAACCTGTGGCCTGATGAGGAAATACGTGGGAGAAGCAGTTGCTGATTTCCCAAGATGGATAAACAACTGAGTTTTGATACAGTTTTTTTTTTTTTTCACTGAAAGTGATTCTCTGTTCACAGAAAATTTTTATCTAGCAAGCATGTAAAATATGTATCAAAAACACTAACTTATTTAAATAAAAATACTCTGAGGTAAGTCATCTTGGTGAAAGGCATGGATAAATTGCCCAAGTGTCATATGGTGCCAGCTGGAGTCACAAGTCAGAGGGGAGTGTTGCTCCCAGGTTCCCTAGTCTCGTGGAGAGGAGCCCTTGGGCCTGTTTGCTTGGATACATTCTACTCTGTACTCTATATAATGGGAATGAAAGGGAGATCTTTGTCAGCATAGGAGTCTTATTGCAAACAAAGTTAGACTCTCTGGAGGTGGAATGCTGTCCATGAGAGGTGTGTGCAGGGCTGCCAGCACCAGGAGACCTTTTGGGCAGCCCCTCCTTCTGCTGTATGTTGCTGGACAACAAAGTCACTAGGATCATCTGGCGTCATTTCTGTCATTTCTCTCTGTATATGGTGATAATGTAATTCCCACATAGTAAGAAAGTGAAATGAAGAAACTAGCTCTGATATCTGTGGTTAAAGAAGATGGGAACAATTTGTGGAAATACATGTTGATCTGCTTAATCCCTCCCAGATAATTATATTTCTTTTCCTTGCCTCATGCGCAGGTGATTTTAACTAAATTTAACATTAAAGCAATCAAATGCGTTTCTTTGAAAGTATGTAATTTTTTTTTTGCTTGAATGTACACAAAGAGCCTACTCTTTCTCAGTACAGTTGGATACTTTCCATTAATACCAATGGGAAGAATTGTGCATGCTTATCAAGGAGTGGATAAAATGATTTTGAAAATTCTCTAACTGGTCACTCACAATCCTGTTTTGTATGTGTATTGTAACATGATGAAAATTGCTCTTATTCTTTTCTCTAAGTTGAGGCAATATGCATCAGTGTTCATTTTTTAAATGCCATGATTGTGCATTTCCTGCATTTCAAAAATTAATCAGAGATGTAGATGTAGCCAAAAGTATGTGCTATTCCAGGCCAAGTTTTGTGGTGTAGGAAGAATGAATTACTGATGGTATTTTCATCGCTGTGGTTGTGGTCATGACTTTTTCAAAATCTGTGCAATTTTAAAATTGACAATGCATCATCATAATCCTTTTCTTATGCAGGAAACACCCACTTAAAATAGTTTTCTTTTTTTCTGTGAATTCCCATCGGCAGACAATTTTCACAATCAAGTTGCATAGAAACCCTTCATTCATAAAGAATAACATATGAGTTATATCAATGAAACATTCATGACCTCTGCTTTTCCTAGCAGCAGGCAGTGACATTGAAACTGCCCATTTCCTTTCTTTGAAAAATATCAGAAAACTGCACCTGTGTTGAGTTGTTGAGTTGTGTGTGTGTGTGTGTGTGTGTGTGTGTGCACGCATGCCTGCCTATGCAGGTTTGTGTGCTTGTACACATTATTATGATGCAAAGTCAGATATGATGGACTGAAATTCTTGAGTAAAGAGGGCTGGTCTGCTCATTCAGCAGCGTAGTCTTGATGACTATAATTGGGCTTGACCCAGGAGTAGGCTTTTATGAATATGAGATAAAAATGCACTTGTTAATTATATTTCAGGATCCTCCACAGGCTTTATACAGAGGCAATACCAGCGTACATGTAAATTCACCACATTTTGCAGTTTAGAGTCAAATTATTGTTGTCTTTCAATTCCTGGTTTCCAAGTCTATCCTGAAAGCCAAGACAAACAAATGGATGTTTGCCATATAGATTTTATGTTATTTACTTTCCTATTCATTAGATTTGATATTGTGAAAACCAAATGATAATAGACATTGTTGTTTCGATAGTATACTAAGAACTGTTAAAAGGAGAGAAGGAACTGGAGTAGGGAATGCTTTAATATACAGATAATACCTTGTAATTTATTTTAAAGATGAATTCTAAAATCACTATCAATAATTTAATGTAAAATGAATGTGGAAATCATTTACAATGTGACTGTTTATCAACTATTGTCCATGCAATTGTATCTTCTACTAGCTACCTAATACCTAAAGAGTGGCACCTTTTATGGTCTTCTTTTCCAGTAAAAAAAAAAAAAAATATATATATATATATATATATATATATATATATATATATCTTTAGAAATTCTATTTGTAATAGAAAAAGCAGAAGTACCCACTGACTAGCGAGAGTGCCCAAGGATTGGGTAATATGAGTATTTTAAATTCTATTTTGGTTCTAACTGTCAGATATTCCTATCTCTGGTTTAGAAACATGCTTTATGAGAACTTGACATTTTACAATCATAGAAGTTTCCCTAAGTACTTGCAGAAAACTTTTTTATTCATATTGGGGAGAATGAGTATATAGACTTATTATTGTAAAAGCTAGAATATAGGAAAACGGCAATTTAAGAAGAAGGAACACATATTAAATATGTATAGTATCCTATTCCTCTGATTTAAAAAAAATACACACAAATTAGTATGGAAAACATGCAACTTAATTTCCTTTTTATTACCTTAAATATAAGGAATCACAATACAGTAGAAGATTAGATGAATATTTTTTTCTAAACTATACGGGATTAGAAAAGGCTTCCTGTAAGAGGATTTGGGGATTTAAATGCATGATTTCCTCCTGAATATTTCAGTGTCTTTTAGTAAATGCACAATATTCTAAAAAAATAAAGGTTAGGTCACAAGCAATTGTTTTAAATACAGATGAGGAGAAAAACTGTCTAATTTGGAAATAATAAAACAGTTTATGCAGACTAAACTGATACTAAGAAAAAGTCAGATATGTTGCCATATGCCACATTGAAAACTCCAATAATTTTATAGTGGTCCTGTATGTTTTCTCCTAGAATAGGAAGTGACTGTGAACTTAAAACTATAGAAAACATCTTCTTATTATGATCATTTTGGACCCGTAAAGACTATAAATACATATGTCCAGTTATTCCTAAAGATAATGACTTTAATTTGCAGCCCCTCCATTCATTATATTCAACATTCATGCTCTCAATATATATTTTTTGATTACCTACTCTGTACCTGGTACCATTATGGTTATAGGGCATACAGCAATAAAAGTATAGAAATAGATATATTGATAACTTAGTATTAGGAAATGAGAAAATCTATAAAAAATAAAGTATGAAAGAACATTGAAAATAACAGCAATTGTAATTTTTTTTTCATTAGGTGGTCAGAAAAGACTTTCTGAGAATGTAAAATTTGAACGAAAATAATAAGGTGGTGAATAAAGTGAGGATGTCATCTACCTGCATAGCTGTAGAAGTGATGTGCCCAGCCTGAGGGGACAGACAGATGAGGATGGTGAGAACATGAGGTTAAGATAATAATTCCATAAAATGAGCCCACAGTGTTGACCCCACATGCTTTCTTTTCCAAGAAGTAATTTACCTACGGCCCTGCCCAGCCTACGTGGACAGGATATGTCACATTCCTTAGCAAACTACCTATCTGCAAGAGAAATGCAGGCCCAAAATAATGTAGATAGGAGGAACCCAAGTTACCCTGAATGGGGAGATCTTTGTGACCAGATCTTTAAATTCTGGGAGATATATAAGAATTTATGGTGAAGAATATGATTAGAACTTGTCATCATGGGCCAATATGGGTGACCTAAAATTGCCACAATAGTGGGTACTTGAAGTCTGATATCACCATTCTATCAGTCAAAACTCAAGAGGTGGATGGTAACTCCAGTAACTTCTCCAGAATCCCCAATAAAACTGGAGTTCAGGGAAAACACGTTGTCCTTCTCTGTGAGAGGACTTACTCTCCTTTGAGAGTGTTTCCTTTCCCTTTTCCTACCCATTCAATAAACTCATTCCTGTTACTCTGAGTGACATGTCTAAAATCTTTTTGACTTAATCACAAGAATTGGGGTTTGAAGAGGAGGGTCTTTGCATTGCCTCAGTTTCTTGAAGGGCCCCCAGCCCTGTAACAAAAGGAGGAAAAACTGGGAGTGCAGACAGCCTGAGGCAAGAGATTGATTGATGTGTTGAATGCCAATAAGACCAGTGTGACCAGAGTATATGATGAAAATGAACAGGGTTTGCGGAGAGAGAGAGGTCAGATGTATAGCTAGGCTCCATATTATGCAGGGCATTATAGGTGTGGTGAGGATTAGTTTTCTAAGTGTGAAGATTACTCTAGTGGTTATGAGGCTACAGTGCTCAAAGCTGCAGAAGTAGACCCATGGAGGAGGCTAATGTAGGTACCAGCCACAAATGGTGGAGTTGGTACAAACTACTTGAATTTGTTGGAGGGTTGGGTGTAGATTAGAGAGTGTCATTAAAGATAGCCTGAGAATTTCTATGCTTGGTATCCAAGACTGTCCATTCAAGCTTACTATTTTCAATAGTCCATAATCAATATATTTTATTAGGCTTTAAAAATTATAGTAAAATAGTTTTGTCTGCTCTGAAAATCTGTTGTGTTTGGTAAACCCCCTTCTAGGTGATCCCTATAGTTGTTTTACCTTTGCCATGTGACTTCCTAGCTCAAGCCTTCTCTTGAATTAACATTAAGCTAATAGGCATCCACATGAATCTTGAACTTCCAGCTGCACCCTTAAAATCCAATTTACAAATCACTTTTGTCTATCTTGTAATCATTTATTCTTTATTCACTAATTCACTAAATATTTACTTATTTCTTTATCAAATATTTATTGAGTACAAATTGTATCCAAAATATCCAAGACTCAACAAAAGAGGAAAAATCCTGCCCTCAGGGAGTTTTAAATAAAGAATATAAAAAAATGGATAGATGAGTAAATATACAGTAGACCATATATTGGTAAGATAGAGAAAATCAAAGCAAGAAAGGGGAGAGGGTGCTTTGAGTCAGAGGGGGAAGGAGGGCATATTATGTTTCCAATAGAGAATCAAGAAAGGTTTCCTTGCAAAAGTAATATCAGAGAAAATTTTTGAGGCAGATAAGGGAATAAATCACGTATGTACACAACAGTGGTCAACTTTATGCTTTGAATATCGCTCTTGAGGCTTTGCCACCGTGACTTATTTTTAAAACAGACATGTTTCTTTCTCTTCTGCTCTCGCTCTGCCTCCCTAATTTTCTCCCTCCCTTAAATATAAGGAATCATAATACTGTAGAAGATTAGATTGTATTTTGCTCTTCTGTATTAGGGAGGCTTACTCTGTATGAAGAATAGAATTGGTGTGGGGGGGTATGAGAAAATGTAGGGGTGTGAGATTATCTTTCCTCTCTATCAGAGATATCTATTCTTTTTTTTCTTTTTTCTTTTTTTTTAATTTTTATTATTGGTTGTTCAAAACATTACAAAGCTCTTGACATATCATATTTCATACATTTGATTCTTGAGCACACACTCCCTACAGAAACTAAGGAATTTATATTTGGGTGCACCAGAAGAGCTTAGAAATGACAATCTCCCAAAGTAACAAGTGAATTACAACTCCTGATGGGACACCTGGAACATGGCCTTTGAATCACTTCTTTAAACCTGCCTGTTCCCCATGATGGGCAGAATCTCAGCCTCTGGGATAGGAGTAGCCTGTGTTCCCCTTTGATAGTAAAGCAATAATAGTTTCTTTTTCCTTTTCTCAGAACTGTGTCCTCATTATTGGATTGGCATCAGAGACAAGGTCTTTATGGTAAAACATATTAGAAAGAAAATGGGATTAAGGGAAGGAAACAGCAGGTACTAAGTCAGGGAGGTGGGAGCCTAGAGAAAGTTTGGAACAGCAAGGCCAGTGGAGCAGAAGGAACCAGATGGGGCAAAAAGGGCAACTGGGTATTGAGGGCAGATTATCCCATCTTTGAATGAGCAAAAAGGCCTTGGACAATGTTGAGCTGCAGAGTGTGATGTTACTACTTGTGTTTTGATGGCAGTGCTCTGCTGCTGTGTTTAGAATGGGAATGAAAGGTCGGGGCAGATATGAAAGAAGGAAGACAGGTTGGGAAGCTTTGTAACTAACAATGCTATTGATCACACAAACACAGGGTTCCACAGTTGCTCCAGAATTTGCTTGCTGTTCTTAAAAGAGTCATTCTCACTATTGAATGATTTATCCTGCATACACAGAGGGCATTTTTTTACTTTCTAACCACTTTCGGTTTACGTGCATGTTTTAAATTATCTTTTCTTTTCTTCTCTGTTGAGATTCCAAGCCTTGTTTTCATAAATATGTGTTCTTTCTTTTTTTCCCAAAGAGTTACTAAGGATAGAGCAAACAAGGCTTGCAAAGCATCTCATGACAGAATCAAGAACACCAAGTACTCCACAGATAAGGGCCAAAATAAAAATTCACAGAGATTCTAAAAATTCAAGGCATTCATGCTAATACTATTTCTAGTTAGTGGGCAGAATGACCTGCTTTTCCTGTGAATAAAGGTGATATAATTTTGTTCGTATGTATGAAAATGTATAAGTTGAAAAAATTTATAATCAGCTTCTAGTCATGTTTTCATGCTATGTTAATCTGCATGTATATCATTATATTTGTATGTGTTTTTATGGATACATTCACTTTGAGCTACACTTTCTGTCCCAAAATTGTAGCCAGACATTCCAAAAATTTGTCTGTGAAAGGCAGATCTCTTCAATCTCCTAACAGTATCCAAATTTCCCAGGGCTCATTTCACATTGTGTTCTTGTGTGTCTGAATGAAGGCTTTATGTCAAACTTCCATACTAAAATGCAGTGGATGCTAAAAACATAACAGTGGGCAGTTCTTTTGCTTACTCTCAAAGGATTGTTTATCTGAAGCCAAGAGTATAGGAATAGATTCGTAAGCAACTTTTGAGCTATAATTTTTGCAAGAAAAACCTAAGTCTAGCATATAGTATAGAAAGAAAAGATACAATGTGAGAAAAAAAAAGAAGTCAGAGTAAAAAAAAAAAGCACTACTAAAAGATATAGTCCAATTTTCTTATCTACTATATAATATAAGATCTATGGACAATGTCATGTGTGCTCAGAAATTATTAGAATCTATCTCTTTCAGATCAGATGACCTAATAGTTTCAAGAAATTCAGCTTAACTGTTAGTGGGCAATGAGAAAACTACTGACAAGCCCATCAATTCCTTCTGGCTAAGAATTTCTAAACTACAGTTCATTTTGCAATCTCTTACCTTAGACAGGGAGGGCTTCCCCTTGTATTTGCTCCCTATGGGAGGGCTCTCTTTGTTCCTGTCTGAATCATCATTAAAGATGCTATTCTGGTCTGCAATGGACAGCCCTTCTCAGAAAGACAAGATGGAAAATGTGAAATCTAGTTAGAAACAAAGGTACATAATTCAGAAATCTTAGGAAATAAAGTGTTATATAAAAACAAAAATATATAAGGGAAATCCATTCTTATATTTAAGTGAGATGCATGAAGTAAGAGTAAGAAACATATGTGCATGCAGGCTTTTAAGATTTCTAGATTCAGTTCCTCTCATAAGTTATCTGCCTTTTGTCCTATCCCTCTAACATATTTTTAAAATGGAGATACACTTTAAATTATAAAGATATAAATGTCTGATACAAAAGATCTAGCAAAACATAAGTGTGCAGAATGGAAAATTAACTTCTATTCCGACCCTATAAAACTCATTCCTCAGAAATAATCATTACTCACATATGAATATATCTTCCCAAGCCATTTTAATTTATCTATAAATATACCATACAGCAAATGTATTAAACTATAAGCAGTACAACATCATGAACATTTTTCCCTTTCCATATATTCATTGTATTTACTGCAATGATATTTGACTCTATAGAAGTTTTTAACTAGCTCTTGTTGCTGTTGAAATTTTAAGTTGCAATCATATTCTTCATACAGAGTAATCCTCCCTAATACAGAAGAGCAAAATACAAAACACTCCAAGCTCTAAAACTTTTCAAACAGTAATATGAGGCCACAAGCAGGGAATTCTAAGCCTGACCTCAACTGAAAGATATCAGTCAAAAACAACAGGCATACAAAAAAAAATATTGCATAAAATTGCCTTTAGCCTATGAGTATAAGGTTTATTCATTACAAGCAAATTTTGTGCTCAGACTTGGTTCCTATTCCCAAGATGTCTCATGTATATGCAAATATGCTCTAATCCAAGGAATCAAAAATTCAAAACATCCCAAGTATTCTGGGATATATATGTGAAAAAATATATATGAATACTTGCATCTTTGCTCATGTTTGTGATTTCTCTTCAGATTAAATTTAGAATAATACACATTTTATAGTTGGGTACCTTCTTTTGTGTTGCTTTCTACAAAAGATGATATAATTTATAGTCTTGCTAGAAGAAAGTTTATAAGCATGGCCTTTTAAAAATGTCCAAGTCAACATTGGCAGTTATTATTTACTGGATTGTTAAAAATAAAAAAATGATTGAGATGGCATTGCTATCATATTAGTGTTTTCAGTTATTAGTAAGATCAGACATCTTTATTTTCCATTGGGCATGGTATATATTTTCTGAAATTTAACCATTTAATGAATTTTGCTCATTTAAAATCATGTGTTCATTATATATCTAACTCTACAGAAATTTAAATTGTTTTATCTAGTCAACCTGTCAGGTTTTTTTCATTATGGACTTTAATAATACTTTGTAGAGCTTTTTCTGACCCAATTTTACAAGAAAGTCTATTTACCTTTGGTGTTCTTATGGCTATATTTCTACCCTTATAACTATATAGTAATTATAAATTATTTTCTGGGCTTTGCTCTGATTTCCCAGAGAGAACTCCAATAATTGCACTAGAGTTGTTCTAATGCTCCTATTTCCATACATAATTTTGACTTAATAATATGAAAGACAATGGCTAGTATCTTTCCTTCTAAAATAATATCTAAATATTAATCATTACTGGGAACCAAAAAAAAGCTGATCCAAAACACCTGACAGGAAAGGAACACTCACCTGCAATATGCCCTGTGGAACTAAGTCACCAATCTGCAACCTGTTCAGGCAGATTAGAGGCCAGAATACAGCAGTCAGCCTCCTACCTGGCAGAAGAAAATAGAAGGAAAATGATGAACAAGAGACGTCTCAGGCTTCTCCTTGAGGAGGAAGCCTCTGTTACTACCTTTTGCCAGAATCTTAGTGAGGATAAACAAAAAGAGGAAATAAAAAAGACCCAGTGTTTATCTCTGTACAGCCAGGTTGCTAACCATTTTAATATCATTGGGTGGAATTAATTCATTTAATTAAAAATTAGCCCAAATTTTGACTGAGAGTGAGTAGACAAAAGAGTTCTGCACATGTTTATCATATATTCTCACAGAATAGACAAAAAATTTATGGGACAAGTTAATGCATATAATCTATTAAATAGTGAAATGTTCAGTGGAGATTGTGATATGTGGTAGCAATACATGCAAGGGTGAGCAGATATCAAAGGTTGCATGAGTGCTATTTGAGAAAAGGTGCCTAAGAAAGTCCTCACTAAACAGAAACACTTGCATCTCCATAACTTAATATTTGTTCAGTTAGGTAACCTGACATATGGCTGCACCCTGAACCTGTTTTGTCAATGATGCCAAGATATTTTCTTTTTGTTTCCAACTCCTTTCCTTCTGCTGGCATAGGTAATTATGAAAATTATGAGGAGCCTTTGGATAGTATATTTGTCAGACCATAAAAAACAGTATTTTTCTCGAATTGTTTACAAGACAAAAGCAAACATCAAAGAGCTGATGTTAATGTATAAAATTGCAATAGATGGTTAGTGGCCTATGAGCTGCATTATTTAAAGGAAAATCACTCTGAGATCACACATTTTAAAATTTTCATTTTTGTTCTTACATAGAGACACTAGTAAGAATAGATATTAAATGAATCATTTAATTTTACATAAATAAAGATCAGTTAATTTATTTTAGGAAAGATTTATAAAATTTAGGCACAATAAGAGAAACTAGGAGAGTTCTGTGCTCCCATATGTCTTCTCTATCAGGTAGTATGGATGCAATGCACAATAATTCTACCTTGAAAAAATGCAAACACTGTTGGGAGAAGTTTCCTCAGCCAAAGTTCATGAAAACCTTGTCATGCACAACTAAGAGTAAATACAAGCTCAGAACCATTCTTAACTGATTGCTATGGTTGAATAGATCAATAGGCAACAGATGAGTCAGCTCTTAAAGTAAACATATATTCCTTTTGTTTATTTTTGAGATATTATTTATGAATGACCTTATCAGATCTATTCCTGAGAGTTAAGTGTGGCAGAGGGCATGGGAAAGAAAAAGATGACATAAAAGGATACAGAATCAAGGTGTACAAAATAAACTTTTCATTATTTTATAAAGGATTTTAGTCATGAGTTATATTTTACTTCACGAATCCTTCAGATGACCATTCTTATTTCAAGAAATATACAAGAAGAAAAGTATTACCAATATTTCCTGTAGTTGAGCTGACATTGTTGAAGCAGGAAAGAAAAATTAAGTTGGAGGAAAGAGAGGAGAGAACCAAACATGGACCTTTCTATAGTCATGTGAAAATGCAAAAATCAGAGAAGGAAATTATCTCTAGTGTTTGGTAAGAAATATAAGGGAAGGGAAAATTGCAGTGATAATGTTGATAAAAATATCTTTTTTTAATTAAAAAACTGTATTTATGTTTTTAAAATATTTCCAATTAGTGGATATTATTCAGGACCATATTTTATACTAGAAAGGCCATTTACTCATTTTTCAATGTAGTTTCTTGACTCTTAACTATAATGTAATCATCATAGCAATTACTAAAGAAGATATATAAGGTGTTATTATACCAGTTGTACAAAAGGCACAAACATGTATGTCTATACACACACATATAGAAAATGAAAATCTACATGAAGTCTTTTTACAATGTTTTGTAAACCGAGTATCAACTCATTTACTTTCTATTAGAAAGTCACTGAACCCAGGGAGACTTGGCCATAGCAGATGGGCATCCCATGAGTACTGATTTTCAGCCCATGGTTGTAGTGCTCTACACAGACAGAGAAAACCTTTCTGAGGATAACTTTCTCCATGGACCCTAGGCTTGTGCCTTGAGAAACTTATGTACTCTTCTCAGCCTAGGAGAACAGTGGATCTGAGTGAGCACAGTTTAAATGAAGCAATTCTTATCCATCCCACTCTTCTGAGTCATCTTCCATCTGTGTTTTTTGGGCCCATCTCAAGGAAATAACATTCAGAGCAGAAATAGACCCTGAATAGGTGGGAGAAAAACACAGCACAATAATTTCCTGTGGTTGGTAAGTCCATAATCTTCAATAATTTCTTTGATATTGAGAAAAAAGTGAAAGGAGAAAATTTTGCTATCCATAAAAACTTTATGCTTTGGGGAACAAAAATTGAACTTTCAGGTCTCAATATATAGATATAATATTAATCATATATCTCCTCTCACTTCTTTCCTCTCCCTTCCCTATGTGGTTGGTTCACACTCAGTAATTATACAATAGTATATCTTCATATCTCTGTGTGTGTTTCACATCTATTATCTATGGTGAAAGGGGCACATGTGAAATACATATGTAACCTAAGAGAAGGAACAGTGTATAGTACCCAAGGACAGGTATTTCATAGGTCTTAGTATAAAAGTGACAGTAAATTTTATGTGTAGAAGCTATTATCTTAATTTTTGAGGAACTTAATAAAATTACAAGCATATTCTAAACACCCAGAACTAATATTGGTTAATATATCTCCATATTTGTTACTAGGTACTTTAAAGAGATCATTACTGTGTTTATTAATATTACAGACAAAACTCAACTCACTTTTAACCAACACTTACATTCCTATTATTCTTTTTCTCGAATAGAAAATATCATGTACTCTTTGTATTGGCTCCTTTCACTTAACAATATGTATTAACTATTTTCTGAGTCTTTTCATGTCGTGGTAGCTCATTTTTATCACTGAATTATGTTTTATTGTATGAATGTGCCAGTTTGCTTATCCATTCAACTATTGAAAGACATTTTGGTTGTTTCCAAGTTTTGGCAATTAATATAACATTGTTATTTACATAATGTTGTTTCTTTTTAGAAACAACTTATGTTATACATGTAGTATTCATCCTTCCAATTCATTTACACACATAAGTATTCACAACCTATCTAAGAGTTATTATTTTTGGTGTAGTTTTCTAAGTTTTTAAGAATTTCAACTGACACACAAAATCAAAGTTGAATATTTATGGGGTACAATGCAATGTCTGGTACATATATACATTGCATAATGTTTAAATCAGTTCAAACGTATTTATCTCCTCAAATATTTATCATTTCTTTGTAGTAGAAACATTTAAATTCCTTTCTTCTAACATTTTGAAATGTAGGGTAGACAATTGTTATCTACAGTCACCCTGTGGTACAATTGCACACTGGAGCTTCCTGCTTTTATCTAACTGTAACTGCTCCTTGATTATCCCAGTTCTCCCTACTTCCACTCTTCCCAGCCTCTGGGAGCCACCATTTCACTCTCAACTTCTATGTGATCAACTTTTTAAAATTCCACATGTGAGTACTTCATCTTTTGGGCTTGGCTTCTTTCACTTCGCACAATGCAGGAGTGCTCTGAGGTGAAACGATTGGATTCTGAGAGCTGTAACCAAATCTGTCCACTATTTGAATGGACTGACTTGGTGGTAAGTATAGGCAGGTGGGGCAAGTATACCAGGAAGGGTAAATCTTCTTCTCAGCCCCTTTCCCCCACATTCTCTCTGCTTCCCAACCAGAGGTAATGAGTACTCTTCTGCCACACTCTTCTGCCATGATGTTCTGCCTCACCTTATGCCGAGAGCAATGGGCTCGTCCTATCATGAACTAAACTTCTGAAACTGTGAGTCAAAATAACCTTTTTTTTCTGTAAGTTGTTCTCGTCAGGTATTTTGGTCACAGCAATGAGAAGCTAACTAACATACTCTGGTTCCACTCACATCACTGCAAATAATAGCATTCCATTCTTTTTTTGTAGATAAATAGTATTTCATTGTGTATATGGAACATTTTCTTTGTCCATTCACTGGTTGTTGAACACTTCAGTTGTCACTATTTTTTGACTCTTGTGAATAGTGGTATGATGAATTTGAGAGTACAGGTATTTCTTTAATATATTGATTTCATTTGTGTTGGACATAAACCCAATACTTGAATTGCTAAATCATATGGTAGCTCTAATTTTAGTTTTTTAAAGAAACCTCAATGCTCTTTTCCACAACAGCTTTACTAATTTACATTCCCACCAAGGAAGTATGAGGGTTCCACTTTCTCCATATCCTTCAAGAATTTTTTCTGTGATGTGCTTATTGGATCTTTTATAGGTTTCTGAATGACTTTTTCAGTCATTATTTCATAAAGGATAAGCATATTTTATCCAGAAGTAAAGTTTTCATCTTAATTGGATTTAGTTTAAATTAGTTGTATTTGTGCTTCTATTATCTTATTTTATTTTTTTTTGCTTTCTGTTTCATATAAACTACCTTCCTTCTGTCTTTAATCAATTGTTGATCTTTCTAAGTTAATATTTTTTCTTCTTCCTGAGGAAATCATAGGGCTTAATTTGCCTGGTTTTGTCTCGAATCTTAAAGCATCTTTTAAATACAAAAACTATTGCTAATTTAGATTTAAAAAAACACTAAATTCACCAACAGAGTGTTTTTTAGATGAATACCCTTTATTTTTTTAAAGCCATTAGGTTTACAGAAAAAATGAGGAGAAAGTAAGAAATTCCTATATATAATATCCTTTTCCTCTATAGTTTCCCCTATTACTGATTGAACTTTTATATTAGTGTGGTGTATTTGTTAAAATTCATGGATAACATAAATATTGACATATTATTACCAACAAAAGTCTATAGTTTTCATTAGGATTAAGTCATGTAAGTTTCTTTGGGTCTTGAAAAATGTGAAGTCTTGTGAATTCAACATTACACTATTGCACAAAGGTGATTCACTGCCCTGAAATTCCCCCATACTCACCTGTTTACCACTTTTTCCATCCCCTTTGTACCCTAGCAAACATTGATCTTTTTATAGCCATTGTAGTTTTGCCTTTTTTCAGAATGACATATAGTTTGAATAATATAGCATGTATCCTTTTGTATTGACTCCTTTCACTTAACAATATGCATTAACTATTTTCTGTGTCTTTTCATGTCGTGATAGCTAATTTCCTTTTATCACTGAATTATGTTGCATTGTATGAATGTGCCAGTTTACTTATGAAAGACATTTTGGCTGTTTCCAAGTTTTGGCAATTAATATAACGTTGTTATAAACATCTGTGTGCATATTTTGTGTGGAAGTAAGTTTTCAACTCATTTGGATAAATGCCAAGGAGCATGATTGCTGAATCATATGGTAAGCTTATATTTAGTTTGGTAAGAAACTGCCCAATTATTTCCTAAATTCTTTGCACCATATTTCACTGCAACTAACAACCAATGAGATTTTATGTTGCTCTATATCCTCACCAGCATTTGATACTTGCAGTGTTTTAGATTTTAGCCATGTTAATAGATGCATAGTGGTATCTCATTGCTACTTGAAATTCCCTATTGAAATAAACATACTTGCAACTTTCATATCTTCTTGAGAAGTGTCTGCACTGATCTTTTATCATTTTATTGGGATGGTTGCTTTCTATTTAAAGAGTTCTATGTATATTTTGGATAAGATACTTTATGCAAAACAGTCTCTTATGAAATTCTTTTGCAAATATTTTCTTGAAATGGCTTGTCTTTTGATTGTCTGAATAGTATCTTTTGCAAAGTAGATGTTTGTAATTTTACTGTTGTCCAATTTATTCTTTGTTGCTTTCTTGGCTTATGCTTTGGAGTTACTGCCAAACCCAAGTTCACATAGATCTGTTATCTGCTGGAATATTTATGGTCTTGTGTTTTACATTTTGTTATATAATCTATTATGAGTTGATTATTTTGTGAAATGTGGAAGGTCTATGTCTAGGTTCCTTGTTGCTTTTCCTTTTCCTTTTTTTAAATGTGAGTTTTTAAATTTTTTTCAAATTGTGTTCTAGCCTTATGTACTTTATTTTCTCCAGTGAATCCCTTTGTTCCTTTGCCAAATATCTGGGACTATGTTGGTGTGGATTTCTGAGGCTTCTATCCAATCTCATTGATCTATTTGTCTTTCTTTTACCAATACCACAATATTTCTATTACTATAACTTTATAGTCACTCTTGAGATGGGTATGTCAGTATTCCAACTCTTTCAATATTGTATCGACTATTCTGAGTCTTTTGTTTTTACATATAAACTTCAGAATCAGTTTGTTGATATCAAAAAATTATCTGCTGGGATTTTATTAGGGTTTTAATGAATATATAAGTTAATTATGGTGAGATTGACAGCTTAACAATATGAATTTTCCTATTTATAAACACTATCTCTTCATTTATTTAAATTTTCAATTCCTTTCATTATTATTTTGTAATTTTTCCCTGTATAGATCTTCTATATATTTTGCTAGTTTATGCTTATAATTTTGTTTTGTTGCATACATATATATATATATATATATATATATATATATATATATATATTTGTGTTTTTAATTTCAAATTACAATTGTTCTCTGCTGTTATATAGGAAAGAAATTGCCTTCTTATGTATTAACCTTATAGTCTATAAATTTGTTATAATCACTTATTATGTACAGAAGAACTTTTGGATTCATTGGGGTTTTTTTACATACACATTTTTTCTTAGTCTGTATATATCTTATTTCCTTTTTATGTTTTATGGCATTAGTTAGATCTCCCAGTATAGTGGGGAGAGTGAGACAACATATGCTTGTCCTATTCCAGATTAGGTTGACAAACTTTCTTACCAGTCCATAGGATTTCATCTGTCAGTTTATTTTAGATATACTGTATCAAATTAAGAAGGCTCTCAACTCCTAGTTTTCTGGAAAAAAAATTAAAATGACTGGGTTTTGGAATTTTTCCAGAACTTTTTCTTCATCTGTTGATATGATCACATGATTTTTTTCTGCTTTATCTAATTGGTGTAATGATTTGGATTAATTGATTTTTAGAAGTTTAACCGGCTTTGCATACCTGTGAGAAATTCCACAAGATCATGCTGCATGAGTTCTTTTTGTACATTGTTAGATTTAATTAGCTAATATTTTGTTCAAAATTTGAATTTATGTTTATGTTAAACATTAGTCAATTTTTTCCTTATAATATCTTGATATGTTTTTATTGTCAGATATTTCTTCCCTCATAGAATGAGTTATGAAGTAGTTTTTCTGCTTATATTTTCTGGAAGAGATGGTAGAGAATTGAAATCATTTCTTCATTAAGTGTTTATTAGAATTTAAATTTTTATTTTTAAACTCTTTTTTTTCCCTGAATTTCCATTTTTGGTATTATTTTTGTTCTTCCTCAAGTATATTATCTAGTAATAATTTCAATGCCCATTTGTACATAGAAAAATTTTGAATACCTTATGTCTAAAAATATTTTCGAGTTATTTTCATACTTGTTGATTGGAATTTTAAGTTAGTATATTTTCTTGATACTATGTTGGTTTTATTGCACTATTTTCATCTCATTTCTATTTTTGCTGATGAATAATTTTTTTTTCTGAGTGGACCTGTGTTTTTTCTGATGGGTGTACTATTTTTTTTTCCATGTGGGAAATGTTAATGATTTTTTTGTATATAATTTTTATACCTAGATGGAGTTTTTTAAAAAAAATCATCCTTGGGTGTGAGGAAATGTATATTCTGAGGAATTATATCTCTGATTATGGAAAATATCCATCCTGAATTATTTAAAAATTTCTCTTCCATTTTTTCTGACATTTTTCCTGTACTTATTATCTCTATATGGCTAATAATACAATCCAAGACTCTAGTTTTAATGTTTTGTTGTAGAAATTTCTTCTTCAGCATCTCTTTATTTACATAATTTTATATATAATTTGTCCTTGATTACTTTTAATATCTACTTACCTTTCTATAATAACATTCTCTTTTTGTGGATTCCATTTTCCCCTCCTTAAGCATACTTATTCTTAAAATAATTTTCAGATTGTTATGTACTCTCATTATTTGATTGTAAAATTTGCAATGTATTGGCTCTGGTGACCCTATTTGGTGGTATTCATAAGTAGGATTTTTTTTTTTCATAGATGTATTCTGGAGAACTTACTTGTGTCCTCTTCAGGTGACCCTTTAGATTTATTCAGATTTAAATCAATAGTTAGATGTGTTTCTCAATTCAGGAGTTCTGTGACTGAAGGAAGATGTCAATTCAGGTCCTGGAGGCTCTTATTTAGTTTAGGTTGTCACTTTTCCTTACACATATTCTTGGTAAGTAATATGTTTCAGGTTGGTGGAACTTGGCAGCTGAATATAACATTTCCAAGTTGTAATTCACATAAATAATTGCCCTTTCCTATGTCCTAACTCTATGTAGGGAACATGGTGCTATTTCCATAGTAGTAATGGCACATCCTCAGTCTACCCTTTTTCCAAGATGGGCTTGAAACCTTAGTCCCTGGGACAAACATCTGGTTCCCCACAGCAACATGGGTTTACTTTTTGATGGGATTCTACTTGGTTTCTGGTACATGGACATTTTCCTCCTTTACCTCAAGTCTGATTATATATTTCCCCAAAACTGTCTTAATTAAAAAGATAGAAATATACCAGTGTATAGTCAATTTATCATCCTGACTGGAAGTCCAAGAAACTTTTATTTTCTGAAAACGTCTTTGTAACTGAAGCTTAAGTGTCTAATTGGTTGCTACTGAAATTCTCTGTAACTCTGAGTGTCAAATGTCTTTATGATTCTTAGTTCAAGTCCCCCCCACACACCATTACTGTCTCTCTGTGCTTAACCCACTATTTGAAAAATGAAAATTCCTTTAGTTTCTCCTGTCAATTTTTCTACTAGGTAAAAATAGAATATTTGAGCATAGTTTCTTTCTTTAGTTTCCATTTCCCTTTGAACATTTGTAAGGAAAATAAAAAGGAGACACAGAGACAAGATGCAGAGAGGTAGGAAAGAAAGATACAGAATGATGGAGAGGCCAAGCTGCCAAGCTTTATTTATATCAGTGTTACTTTAGGTCATTGACATCATTAGTACATATTGTTCATTGTATTACTAGGCAGGTTACAGACTTAGCAACATTATGCAGCTTGTTTCTCATTTACATACTAAGTTGCAATATGCAATGTTAGGAGCTTTGTGTAGGTCTCAAGAAAGTCCATTCTATAAAGTTACTATTATGTGGACAGGTTTAGTTTCAGGGAAACATTGTGGTTTTTTAACAAGAGAGTCCCTATGTTTCCAGGAGCTGTGTGCCTGAGAAGTTGGGCTGATAAAACTTTAACACAGAATTTCCTGGTGAAGACATTGCTGCAGCATCCAGGCATCCCGTGTCTTTGCACAGTTTTCCCAGCAGCCAGACATTCCGATCTTTGCACAGTCATCAAGCTATAAGAGACCTCAATCCCAAACACAGAACCCCTACAAACATTTTGTTCTGGTTAGATGCCTTTTTTGGAAAACATGGTCTCCCTCACTAATTACTTAAACTTTTGTGTTTGGAGGCATAACAGGAGCATGTCTAAATAATCATTGGCTCATTTAAAAGTATTCACCTTTGTCAAACAGTTACTCTTTTATTATTGTCATATAGATTAGAAACATAGATGTATCCTGAAATTGATCAATGTTGACCCAAAATTTTATTAATTTGTTGCCTTATTTATTTATATATTGACTTCCAATAAATACATACTGTTTACTTCCTGTGTGCCAAACATTGCACGGAAATTGTGATCTAACAGTGAACCATTCAAAATTTGCCCGGTGCCTCTATGAAGAGATAGGCAAACTGTAGCCCACAGTCTAGTGGAACACAAGCACACCCTCTTATTCATGGTTACTGTCTGTGAATGCTCTCTCTCTAATGGCACACTTGAACAGTTTTTAACAAGAACCATATGTCTAGCAAAGCCTAAACTATTTACTATCTTGTCCTTAACAGGAAAGGCTTGTTGATATTTGATTTCACAGATGACAGAGACATTAAACAATTAAATGTAGAACTTTGGTGAAGTGGAATCTCTAATGGTGAAGAATGGAATATCCTCAGATCATCCATATGGAAAGGGTATGTGGTCCAAGAGTACAAAGGCACTTGCATTTGGTCTGATGGTCACTTAAGAATGTGTGAGCCTTACTGAAAAGCAAGGGGAAGGGAAGAGGCATTTGGCACAAGGAGACAGAATATAGGAAGGGGACCCTTAACACAATACAAAAAAATAATAATAATGGAGGATTGTTTAAGTGAAAGATAAGTTAGGCTGCCATAAAATGAACCTGGAGAGATAAGCAAGGGCCAAGATTTAGTTTTTATTTTTAATAGTTCAGACTTCTTATAGGAATAATGAGGCCATTGAGGGTTTTTCAAGCAAGAAAGGGACAGTTATAAGACTACTATTATTTTCCAGAGTAGAAAATTGTGACTTGAACTTGGAAGATGAGCAAGAAGATGATATAGTAGGTGGATGGATTTAATTTGATCTGTTTTAAGGAAATAAAGAAATCACTGTGAGTCCCAAATTTCTACTTCACATTCTGTGATTTATTAAGATACTGGACACAGAATGCCTGGATGGAGTAGGACTTCTCTTGAGTTAAACTTTTGGGGTCTGTTGAGTTTGAGGTATGTTTTGAATTGCCAGCTGGCTGTGGTGGTTTGGAGCCAAGAAGGAAGACAGGCATCATTATAAAATCAGCATAAAATCAGCATAAATGTAATAATTTCCAGCTACTTGTTGGTTTTTTTTTTACAAAATAAACAAAAATAAGTCACAGAAAGTATTTCTATCCCTGCATTCTTAGGGTACATGACAAAGCCTCTGATGTGACAGTGAGAAAAGAGATTGTATACATCATAGTTTGCTAGTGACAAACTTCTGTGCTGGTTAATACCCTTCTAGGTGCAATTTAAAATCCATACCTTTGTTAGGTAATATAGCCTATCAGTGGGTATGCTTACCTATATCCCAGTTATTATTCCTGTCTCTGTCTTGAATCCTACCAGCCCTTATAAATTTTGCAGGGAATATATATTCTGGGAGGATAGGGTATTACTGCCAATAAAATAATAATCTACTTATCTTTAACTGTACATTTATATCCCTAGTTACAAAAGTAGTTGGTACCATGCCACCAGTGTTAAAGAATATTTATTGTATCACTAATATGATTGTTTGTGATATGTGATTTGCTTAGCATTGTTTGCATAAATTATGGAAATTTATACAATAGCCCCAAGCATCAATCAAGCACAAAACTGAAAATAGAAAAATGTTGGCAGGCTAATTTTTCTGCAGTTTTTTTTGAGTTTGCATTGTTAAAACAACATTTTTTGCTCTTAGGACTAAGGGAGATGTTTAAAAATAGTACCAAAGCTCCAAAGTCCTTAATAAAGTTGCCCTCCATAAGAGGAATGTCTGCATTGGTAGACAAGGATGATACACTTTCCACATTACAGGGTCATTGATAGAAATGTTAAATACACATGTTAACATCTTAAACCCAAGGATAGCAGATAACTTATTCTTCAACTAATATCAAAAAAGGTACAGAATTCTGCTAGAGGAGAAAGAATGGCACATTTTAACTGCACTTTAAATCAGTTATCATCTAAACAAAAAGGTACAACCCATAACTTTATAAATGATTTGCAGAACAGAATGAGATTTTTATGGTGAGACTTGTTATTTATATTGAAGGAATATCAGGGTGTACTAATTTTGTAGTTCAGTTGGAACATTTTAAAGATATGAGGTAAAAGTAATGGGTAATAATATATAGATAACATTCTCAAATTTAGAAAGACTAAATATCATAGGTCATGATGTAATCCATTAGAGAGAAATAGCAGGCATTTGAAATATTGCTTGAAGCTTAACACTGATGGTTTGGAGGCTTAATCAAATGGAATTAACTTCCACAAATGTGACCCCAAGGTAAGCTGCTGATTATCATTCTCAATTAGTGGGCCCTCTGTTTTTCTCATGTTTAATGGTCAAATTTGGATACTTCCAGGCAAGGACAGCTGTAGGCGATTCCTTTCCAAGCTACTCAGTTCAGTTCCTGCCAAGATTTCCCCAGTGTCAATTGCAATGTCAATTGTAATGTTAGTGTTTTCAAAAGAGTGCTTGAAGATTGAGTATTTTCCAAAGAAGATTTTAAGTCCTACAATTGAATGTTCTGTTTGCTTTAATCAACCTTCTCCCCCCACCCTTTTTTAAAACTTAGCACTATAATTTTAGGAAATAGACCAAAATTCAAGTTATGGTGCCTCTAGGTGGTGGAATTATAGAAATAATTTTAATTTTTTTATACTTTATATATTTCTGAATTATTTGAATTGTGATTATTTTCATATGATTACATAAGTAAAATAAGTCTTAACCATTTTCATAGTCAGTAGCATGTAGTGAATGGCAGTTTCTGTTTTGTTTC
Source organism: Urocitellus parryii (assembly GCF_045843805.1). NCBI lineage: Eukaryota > Metazoa > Chordata > Mammalia > Rodentia > Sciuridae > Urocitellus > Urocitellus parryii. Next base: position 119,079,346 of record NC_135531.1, read on the forward strand.
TCCCAAACTTGGAATTTCTGTTCCTCGGAGACTTTCTCACACATTTGGATGTTCTAATATTTCCACCATATCATATGGAACATACGGATTCATTAGACTATTCCCTCTGTTCTACATATGAAAATTAGTAAGCAACATGTTAAATAAAATGAAAATAAAGTACAAATCATAAAATATAAAAAACAAAACAAGTAAAAATATGAAAATACATACTGCTCTTTTTCCCTCCTTGAGTGCTGGGGATTGAACCCAAGGGTGCTTTACCACTGAGCTATATCCCCAGTCTTTTTTTCTTTTTCTCTTTCTTTCTTTTCTTTTCTTTTCTTTTCTTTGTTTTTTGGAGACAGGATCTCCCTAATTTGCTGATGCTGGCCTTGAACTTGTGATCTTCAGCTCCTGGCTTGTTGTTGGGATTAAAGATGTGTGCTACCTCACCTGCTTATATTGCTGTTTGTAAATTTTTTTTACTAGCAGACATTTTCTACTAATTGGTAAATGTGAAGGTTGATGCTTGGGCAATCTAACCTGACTTGTCCCTGACCTTGCCATCCTCTGCTCTCACTTTCCCTCACTCTAACCTCCCCACTGTTCAGTAATTGCATTATTTAACATTACTATCAAAGATGAACCATACTAGAATGTATTAACCCTCTTTGGATCATGTGCCTATTCTTCTTATTAGAAATGAGTCCCCAAACCTTGGAAGAGCAGTTGAAATGTCACTATGGTCAAACGTGATAAGAAACTATTTAAGTTTTGTCTTTGTGACTTCCTGCAGCTTACTGCCTGGTTTTGGTAGAGCACATTCTCTAAAAGCTTCCTCAAAAGGATTTCAGGACAGGTTAAATGTTTTGGGACTTCGAATGTCTAAACGTTCCATTGTACAACCATTATACTTGACTGGTAGTCTAGCCACGTGCAGAATTCTAGACAGCAAATAATTTCCTCTTGGGCTTTTGAAAGTATTACTTACTTGTTTTTAGCTTCTAGATGACAATCATATGCCATTTTCATTCCTGGAATTTTATGTCTCATTTTCTCTTGGTGGGGGAATTCCAGGGATTGAACTAAGGGGCACTCAACCAATGAGCCACATCCCCAGCCCAATTTTGTATTTTATTAGAGACAGGGTCTCAGTTGCTTAGTGCCTCACCATTGCTGAGGCTAGCTTTGAATTTGCAATCCTCCTGTCTCAGCCTCCTGAGCTGCTAGGATTACAGGTTTGTACCACCACATCTGGCTTATGTCTTATTTTTTTCAGTGTAAACTTTTTAAAAATCCCATTGTTAATGTTCTTGAAAGGATCAGAATATTTTTCCTTGCTGCTGGTCTTTTAAGATTAATTTTCTGTACATTTATGTATCACATTCAATATGGAAATGGAGACCTTCAGTTCTAGAAATGCATCTTGTTTTATTTCCTTAATAATTTTCTCTACATTATTCTTTCTACTCTTTCTGGACTTACATTATTGGGATTTGTGACCTCCGGGAAAGAGCTATTAATTTATTTTTGCCTTTTCCCACATTTTAACCTCATCTTTTCTGTTGACATTTTGTTTTAATTTCTGATACCACATTTATAATTTCCTAGATATTTTTCTTGTTTCTGAGAAATATTTTTAGGTAATCTTCACATTTTATTTTTAATTGAAAAATTCAATGAGATAACTTTATATTCATGTACAGATGTTAAAAACTCACAGCAGTATTGTCATGTGGCCTTATCTAGTTCACTCCAATGGCAATGTTTTGTTAATTTATAGAATAATACTATAATCATGACATTGATATTAATGTCATCCACCTCACTAATTATGATTACTCTAGTTTCATTTGCACTTGTGTGCAAGTCTATCTGGTGTCCAGTTGTGTATTATTTGACCTCCTGCATAGATTTATGTTCCCACCAATTGTCAAGTTCCACTACAAAGGTGGCCTCTGTTACACTTTTACAACCAAACTTGTTTACCCTTGCTTATCTAAACCTACATTTCTAAAATTTTATTTGAAAATGTTATAGAAGGGGCTGGGGATGTGGCTCAAGCGGTAGCGCACTCGCCTGGCATGTGCGGGGCACTGTGTTCTATCCTCAGCACCACATAAAAATAAAATAAAGATGTTGTGTCCACCAAAAACTAAAAAAAATAAATATTAAAAAATTCTCTCTCTCTCTCTTTAAAAAAATGTTATAGAAACCTAATCACACAAAGTGTGTTTTTGAGATCAGCTTTCTCCCATTAATTGCAATGTCTTTGAGATTCATCCAAGTTGTTGCACATATCAATAGTTCATTCCTTTTTATGATAGAGTAGAATTCCATATTATTGATATATCACCATTTACTTAACTGTTGACCAATTGTATGGCACCTGGACTGATTTCCATTCTTGGCTATTACAAATAAAATTGTGTGAACCTTTTTGTAACCAGGTTTTCATGTGAATATAAATTTTTATTTCTCTGAGACACAGGCCCAAGAGCTCTGTTATTATATCATTTAGTAATGGCCTGTTCAGTTTTAAATGAATTTGCACATTGTTTTATACTGTCAATCTGAAATTTTTACAAGGAATATGTGAGTGAATCAGTTTCTTTTCATCCTCACCAGAATTGGGGACTGTCATTATTTTTGTTTTAGTCTTTCCAGTGTTGTGTAGTGTTGTATCATTGTGGTTTTCATTTGCATTTCCCTGATGACTATGAAGTTGAGCATCTCATGTGCTTATTTCAAGTCTGTATATCTTCATGGAAATAACTCTTCGTGGATTTTGCACATTTTCTAATTAGAGTGTTTATTTTCTTACTGTTGTGTATTGGGAGTTCTTTACATAACCTAGATACTTCTTTGTTGGATATGTGTTTTGCATAAATTTTCTCCAATTTTATAGTTTGTCTTTGTTCCTCTTTACCTGAGTTTTCATAGTACAAATGATTAAGTCTAATTGATGATGTTTTCTTTTGTGTATCATGATTTTGGTGTCAACATTAGGAACTCATTGCCTATCCCTAGATACTAAAGATTTTTTTCCATAATTTTTCCAAATGATTCAAGTTTCAAGTTTTGTATTTAAGTCCATAACACATTTTGAGTTCATTTCTATGCAAAGTGTGAGGTTTAGGTTAAAGGTTATATTTTTTGCCTCTGGATATCCAATTATTCCAGAACCATTTGATAAAAATGATTTTCCTTACTCCATTGAAAGCTTTTCTACCTGTGTTTGCATGGGACTATTTATTTGGTTATTTATTTAGTTTCATTGACCTATTTATTTGTCTCTTGCCAGTATTACAGTTTGGTTACAACAATGATATAGTAAATAGGGATATTACATTAGATATGTTGAAATTTTATATTGCATCAAAGGTCCCTGAGGATCTGTTTAATGTTTGTTTTATTTTATTTTCTCTCTTTTAAAATATATGAATTCAATTGGTTGGGTTATTTGTGTTTTTGGTGCTTAGCTTTTTGAGTTCTTTACATACCCTAGAGATCAGTGCTCTATCTGATGTGTGAGGGGTAAAGATTTGCTCCCAAGATGTAGGCTCTCTATTCACCTCACAGGTTGTTTCTTTTGCTGAGAAGAAACTTTAGTTTGAGTCAATCCATTTATTGATTCTTGATTCTTGCAGTACAGGAGTCTTATTAAAGAAGTTGGGGCCTAATCTCTCATGATGGAGATTAGGGCCTACTTTTACTTCTATTAGATGCAGGGTCTCTGGTTGTATTCCTAAGTCCTTGATCCATTTTGACTTGAGTTTTGTGCATGGTGAGAGACTTAGGTTTAATTTCATTTTCTTGCATATGGATTCCCAGTTTTCCCAGCACCATTTGTTGAAAAGGCTATCTTTTCTCCAATGCATGTTTTTGGCACCTTTGTCTAATATAAGATAATTGTAATTTTGTGGGTTTGTCTCTGTGTCCTATATTCAGTACCATTGGTCTACCAGTATATTTGGTAGACCAATGGTACTGTATACCATGCTGTTTTTGTTACTATTGCTCTGTAGTATAGCTTAGGGTCTGGTATAGTGATGCCACCTGCTTCACACTTCCTGCTAAGGATTCTTTAGCTATTCTGGGTCTCTTATTTTTCCAGATGAATTTCATGATTGCTTTTTCTATTTCTATGAGAAATGTCATTGGAATTTTGATTGGAATTGCATTAAATCTTTAGGTGATTTTGGAAGTATGGTCATTTTGATAATATTAATTCTGCCTATCTAAGAGCCAAGGAACTGAACAGACACTTCTCAGAAGATGATATACAATCAATAAACAAGTATATAAAAAATGTTCATCATCACTAGCAATTAGAAAAATGCAAATCAAAATCACTCTAAGATTTCATCTCACTCCAGTCAGAATGGCAGCTATTATGAAGACAAACAAAAATAAGTATTGGCCAGGATGTGGGGAAAAAGCTACACTCATACATTGTTGGTGGGACTGAAATTGGTGCAGCCAATATGGAAAGCAGTATGGAGATTTCTTGGAAAATTGGAAATGGAACCACCATTTGACCCAGCTGTACCTCTTTTCAGTCTATACCCAAAGGACCTTAAAACAGCATACTACAGGGACACAGCCACATCAATGTTTATCACAGCACAATTCACAATAGCTAAACTGGTGAACCAACCTAGATGCCCTTCAATAGATGAATGGATAAAAAACATACGGCATATATACACAATGGAATTTTACTCAGCAATAAAAGAGAATAAAATCATGGCATTGCAGGTAAATGAATGGAGTTAGAGAAGATAATGCTAAATGAAGTTAGCCAATCCCAAGAAAACCAAATGTCAAATATTTCCTCTGATATAAGAAGGCTGATTCATAGTGGAATAGGGAGAGGGAGCATGGGAGGAACAGATGAACTCTAGATAGGGCAGAGGGGTTGGAGGGAAAGGGAGGAGGCATGGGGTTATTAATGATGGAGGAATGTGATGATCATTATTATCCAAAGTACACGTATGAAAACACAAATTGGTGTTTGTATACAACCACATATATGAAAAATTGTGCTCTATATGCGTAATAAGAATTGTAATGCATTCCACTGTCATATGTAAATTAAAAAGTAAAATAAAATGAAATATGTGAATTCAAGTGTTCTATTCTCAAGTTCACTAATTATATCCTCTATCATTTTTATTCTGCTGTGGAGCCCATCAATTGAATTGTTTATATTGTAATTTTTGCAGTTTTCAAGTGTGCAATTTTTACTTAATTCTTTTTTGTAACTTCTACAGATTTGCTGGGATTTACTAGTTATTTTACTTGCCTCAAGAATTAGTAATTGATTATTGAACTATTTTTATGACAGCTATTTTAAAATTCTTGTCAGATGATTCCAACATCTGATTTATATTGATGTTGATATCAGTTGATTGTATTTCTCATTGAAATTCTGATTTTTCTTGGTTCTTCCTATGATAGCTGAGTCTTTATTATAAAATGGACATTTATCTATTATGCATGAATCTACTTAAATCTCTCACATCACCAGGTCTTTGCCCTGCTTAGAGTAAGCATGTTGCCCTCAGCCTACTTGTTCTTCCTGTGACAGTGTAAGTTTCAGAACTTTTTTGAAGTTACTTGGTCGGCTTGGCTTGTCTGATACACTGGGACTTCCACTGACTGCTGCTGGTGCTGCCTGAGCGGATTCGAGTGTTTCCCAAAGCCCAGGTGTCTGATGTCTCTTATTGGGAAGGGTGTGATAGCAGCTACTCCAGTGTCGCTGGTCAGAGGACAGGAACTCAGGCTTGTGGATAATTCTCAGGCCAGAACACCTGTTATGACTGCGTCCCTCTTTCCAAGACTGCCTGCCACCTCCCTGTCTTGGAAAGAGGTGAGGGAGAACATCTCAGATTCGGAGGAAAAGTGCTTCTCCTAGTGGCTTGCTGTTGATTGGGTCCCCAGTCCATCCCCTTTGTGATATGTCTGGGTTGACCTGATGTCAGAGAGACTCCCATAGCATCCTGGAATGAACAGCCTATTTTGGGCTGCCTTCTCTTGCTAGGTTTGGGGTTGGGAAATGCTAGGTCTGAGTTGCTTTCAGGGCCATCTTCTGTGAAGTAGAGCAACATAACACCCTGATGCTGTGTTGTTCCTCTAGTCCTGGCTTTTCTGGCTTGTGACTAACTGCTAGTGTGCCCCCAGTGTAATTCCCTCCTCTTCTCCAGAATCCTCAGACTTCAGCAGGCACACGACAAGGCAAAGATATCCGTGTGTGTGCACATGCATGTATACTTGTGAATGTGAGCTCCATTAGCAGATCTCTGCCCCCTAGAAGTCTGCTCATGCAAGGGCTTGCCATATTGTTTTCAGCTGTTCCCCAGAACCCAGAACTGTGCCAGTCATGCTGTGGCAGTTGAACAAATCTTTGTTGAATTGATTAAACATTTAATTTATACAACCGAGATGGTTGGAAAGATGTGGCTTTGTAAAGAAAGAAAACATTTTCATTTAAAAATGCTCAACTTGTAATTCAGAGCACACATTTGGAACTAAAAAAAATAAATTCAACAAACAGGTTGAGGTATTACTCATTTTCCTTCACATCTCTTTGAAGAGGAAGGTAAAGTCATCTTGAAGATACTCTTCAAGTGACTCATTTCTTGGGGAAAGTGAAACAGAAAATGATAGATGGAAAAATGACACAAGGAAGATAGAAAAACTTAAGGGTCAAAGAGAAAAATAGATTTCAACAAAGAAAACTGAAGAAAGGACTGGTTAGTTACTAGTCAGATAATTAATCAAAAGACACATTGCAAAAAGAAAAACTATACTGCTAAAGCTATAAAGAGCAGGATAGCTCCCAACAACCCTGACTTTATAGTTTTAAATTGATATAACTTAGTGTTTAAAAGAGAGATTCATCATACTTCCCCAATACAAAGCTGAGGTGCAGAACCCAAGTGCTGAAAATCATGCCTTTATTTCTATAGGGAAAATATTTTAAAAAGTCTAATTTGCCCCATTTTGTGTTTTTAATAGTATGAAAAAAATGGAATCTATTTGAAGAATCCTGATAGGAGTATTTGAATATTTTAAAGAGAAAACCAACAATATGATTCATCCTCATTAAACCATTAAAAACATTTAATATTTTTATAGTAGCCATGGCAGGTGGGAATTGTGGAAAGAGCTAAGGAAAAATAAAAATGGTCAACAAGGCAGCCATAGTCCTTGCCCTATGGATCATCTAAACCACACACCTGCATACACATATTCACAACTAAAAATCATCATAGCTGATTACTATTTTTTTGTGGAAGAAATGTACAAAAGGCAGAGAGACACAATGATATGGAGTAAAGTGATCCATTGGGAATGAGGACCCCTAGTAGAGATGGATGTTTGAGAAGATGAATTTAAACTGATACTTAAGATGAGAAAGAAAAAAAAAAAGTAAGAGATTTGGAGGAAGAATGTTCCTGGCAGTGAGAATAATATATGGGAAGGTTTTCAGGAGGAAATGAACTTTTATACCCAGAATTGCAGAAAGCCCAGGTGTCTGAATCATGGTCAATAAACAGGAAGATGGGGAAGAATGGTGGATGTGAGGTGTCCCCTGGAAGGCTCATGTGTGAGATGATGCAAGAAGGTTCAGAAGAGAAATGATTGGGTTGTGAGTGTCTTTAATACAATCAGTGAAGAAATCCCCTGGTAGGGATTAACTGAATGGTAACTGGAGGCAGGTGGGGTGTGGCTGGAGAAAGTAGTTCATTGGGGGCGTGGCTATCAGGTATATATTTTGCATCTGGGGAATCTCTCTCTGCTTCCTAATCAACATTTGAGCCATTTCCCTCCACTACACCCTTCTGCCATGAGGTTCTACCTCACCTTGAGCCCTGAGGAATTGAGCAGTCCTTCTCCATGAGAAATCTCCTTCTCATGGAGACTTCTGAAATTGTGAGCATCCAGGTAAAATTTTCCCTCTCTAAAATTGTTCTTGTCGGGTTCTTTAGTCATAGCAGAGAGAAAGTTTACTAAAGCAGACATACTGGCCACACAGGCAGGGTGTAGATCATGGTGAGTTTTATATTCTAAGGTGTGCAGGCTGGGTTTATTCAAAGGGTGGCAGAAAGCCACTGGAGAAGAACCAAAAAAGGGCAGTGAGCCTTGTTCTCTTTTCTTCAGGAATCAATATCAGGAATTAAATTAAAATATAGTTTCACTTGTTCAGCGACCCATCCACTTCCTTGAGATTTAGAAGAATACCTCCTGGAAATGTGTTCATATTTTTGGCAAACCGGGCTAAGGCTATTGTACTTCTTTATGAAATTGCTGTGGTATATGGGTTAACTATGTCGTCTGCATTTATTACCACATGCAGTTAAGTTTTAGGGAAAATTATTTGGCTTTTGGTGAATTTAAGTCCACCGGTCATCTGAGCACTGAAATTTTTTTTTTTTTTTTTTTTGGTACTTGGGTTTGAATCCAAAGGCATCAACCACTGAGCTACATCCCCAGGCCTTTTTTTTTTTTTGTATTTGATTTAGAAAGAAGTCTCACCAAGTTGCTTAGGACCTCACCAAGGTGCTGAGGCTAGTTTTAAACTCATGATCCTCCTGCCTCAGCCTCCCAAGCTGCTGGGATTACAGGCATGCACTACCACGCCTGGCTATTCTGAAGATTTCATGTTCACTTATCTTGCTATAGAGCTGTCTTATCTTGCTGTCCTGTGATACTTAGCTTTGATATATCAGAAAGTGAAACATGTCAAAATGATACCTCCATTAGGTAGCTTATCTACTTCCTGTTTTTAAGGAGTCAAGTTTGGGTTTAAAGTAGCATATCACCAAATTTGTAATTTCTATGTCACAGACATAATTTTGTCATTTTGGAGTATTGTATCTTGCTTTGAAAGAGAATGAAGAAATCATGGGTCTCGTATGCTGGTTATGTATTTTTAAACACCGTAAAATGAGTACATAACTATAAATGATTTATGTTATCAAGTAAAATTATAAGACATACTTCAGAAAAGAAGTGGCATAAACAAAAGATTATTTCTTTCCATAGTTGAACCCGGTACCAAAACCATTCCTTGAGTGGATAGACAGATTCTGTACCTCCTGAAAAAATCAATAGCAACACACCATGACAGAAGCATAAGCCACAATTGAGTCCCAACTCTATTCTAATAATCCAAGCTCCCTGTAAACTGCGAGGCATGGGGCAGTTGAACAGCCTGTGCTTACAGGACATGAATTACTGTTGGGCACTTTTAGCCAAAGAAACCTCCAACTTTCAGTTCTGCTCTGGGTCACTAGAAAAACCCTTAAACATATTGATCAGGAGCTTGTGACCAGGGAAGGCAAGGGAAAAAAGCATTACTTGTGTGCTCAGGCCCCTCTCCCTTTTGGTTATTCACTGTGAAACACATTTGGTTGCACAAAAATCTTTTGCTGAGTAGCAATTAAGAAATTCAAACAATTAAGAAAGCAGGAAATAAATTCATAATTAAAAGCAATATTAGCAATGAAACTAATTTGGATGAAACAGAGAGTCTGGGCCAGTTAAAAGGCAAACTAGATAATAATTGTGCTGAAATTTTTATCAGAAGCTGTTCTCTAACTCCCTCCACAAGGAGCAGGTGTATAGTTTGTCATCTTAAAAGGGAGGAATGCTCTTGTTAAGTCTAATTTAACCTTCAGAAACATGCTTTAAAACAAACTGCTCAGAAGATCAATAGCATTACAAATGTGAGGCTGACGTAAAGGTTAGGAGTAGAATATACCATGATAAATTCTAATGGGGCTTTCTAATAATTTACTGTTTTCTTCTCCTTTTATTCAGGATCACATTTTAAAGCCTTCCTGCTTGCATCTAGGCTATATTTTAAAGTAGTGCATGGGAGAGTATGAAGATACACTATCAATGTAGAAAAACATTTTATCCAATCACACAATGTGGTATACAAAACTGGAAATTTTACCTTCAAATTGTGTCTTCTCTGTGTTCACATTAATTTAGCAAGCATTTTTTGAACGTCTAGCATATGCTACAGTCGCTCCAGGTATTTTTAGAGTAGGAAGGTGGCTAACAGGCAACCCCTAATCTCTTGTCTAGAGGAGGGAGTGCTGCTACATGTTGGTTATCCCACAAAGAGTTTTCAAACAATGTGGAATGTGATGTGAGTTCTAAGGATGTTTGAAAGGGATGCAGTGACTACCAGCCTGACTCAGAGCTTCATTGCACTTGTTGCATACATCTTTACTTAAACTTCAAATTTTCATTTCCCTATTTTATTTATACATCCACCTTTAGGGAGCAAGGGAAATAGCAACACTCCAGATCCAGTCTTTAATAGATCTCGCCAATGTATCAGCATAAACACATGCTGAAGCATAGAAATTCCTTTCTATTTATTGTTTGATGGGAATTACACTACAGTGTCTGTTTGCAAACTTCTGTTCCCACCTTGAGTCCTTGGTGACCAGCTCCCCATTACTGTCACCTGGCTCAGTGTTCAGAACCACATGGCACTCTTGATTTTTCAGTAGAAAGAGAACTAAGACTCTGAAGCCTACAAAATTGGGAAACCTGACAACTACGTTAAGGGGCAGGACATAGACTGACGCTGAGAATCCATTTCTTGGAGCTCACCCTGCAGCTTTTTACACCTGTCATCAAGTCACTCAGGCATATGGCACTGTTCCTAGGATGATAAGTTGTTAATAGTTTTATATTGTGCCAAAGAAACTAAAGGCTAAATATGTGTGATATGCATATGAAGTAGAAAAAAAAGGTAAGAATCTCTAGGATACCAATAATGATGAAATAAGGCTTCCTTATTTTGTAAATAACTCGAAGCTTTCATAACTCATATACATTATCTCATTTGACCTCATAATAATCTATGCCTAATATAAGAGTGACTCAAGGAGGGCCATAGGCTCCACAGGAAAAGAGAACTAGAAACCATCAATGCAAGAACAAGAATTTAGATTTTGGCCTCCTAATTCATATTCTTTTCATAGAACCACAAAAGACTCTGTGATGCAAGCTGTACCCCCCTTTTAATGAAACTTACGCCCTGCCACAATTGTCCTTTTTGTGAACAACAGAGATCAACACAGATCATATAAGAACATCTACTAATGCAGAATTTCTGAGCTTCTTCTTAGCCATTATTTCCATGGGGTTTGAGTGATTTATTTGATTAATTAGAAAGGAGCTGAGTCAGCCACCTTCTGTTGAGTCTACTTGATTGCCTTTTGCAGTAGTCTGGGATCTATTTTTATTGATTCTGCTTCTGAACCTTTCACTATTACGTTGTCAAATATTGTAATATTAAGTGGTTTGGTTTTATACTGTGATTTAAGCTGCACTGAAAGGAGCTGCATTAGTCAGAAATTTGTCATGATTTAATGAAAACCTGAAATGTGTAAATGTCATCATGGACAAACTTCTGCAATTCATCACATCATGCAGTGGCCTCTGGTATTCAGAAGTAGAGAACAAATATCACCATCTGCGTCCTTTTCTACACTTTGGAATGGTATGCTTGCATGTGTTTAGGTATGTATTATGCATGCACGTAGTAGTTCTTACATACTATTCCTGCTTATCTCCCTTTCAGCTGATCTGTTATTGGTGAGAGACGCTGTAGAAATGTACTCTTGTGACAAACAGGAAGAAGTTGAAGCTGAATGGCAAAAGAAATCACACATAGCTTTGGGGAGAGAGAGAAAGAGAGAGAGAGAGGAGAGAGAGAGAGAGAGAGAGAGAGAGAGAGAGAGAGAGAGAGAGAGAGAGAGAGAGAGAGAGAGAGAAACATGATCTATTAGTATTACTAGCATTTCCAAAGAGAGTGGTATGCATATAGTCAAAGAAAGATGAATAATGGGAAAAATATTAGATAGGGAAAGAATATCAATGAGTTAAAATTGTTATCCTTCCTACGTTAGTGTCTCTTAGTGTAATTCAGTATTTCATTAATGGCTCCAAAGTCAGATGATATAACTCTTGTTCCACCATAATTGAATAATATCATGTGATAAGAATATCTTATTATCATATTACTAATTTTATTGGAATTGTGTTTCCTTAATTGAAAAATGCATTCAATGCAAAGGTGTTATCACAAAAGGGCAAAAATGTGTTCATGGTGGGACCAAAAAGACCTTTTTTTAAAAATGTATGTGTAAAGCACAGATAAACATAAAGTACATAAACAGATATATAGTATATCATGATATTAGAATTTCACAGAGGTTGGGGCACTGAGTAGGACTACATGTCTAAAAATACTTTTGCCAGGCAATAATGAGGAAAATGGTTGAAAAATCACCACTGTGGCCATTGTGATTTTTAAGGTCTTTTATAATGCTGTCTCTTTCTGATTGTGGATTTAATTCGATATTTTACTTTTATTATAGCTTGGATGTGGTTTTTCTCCAAAGATTCTTGTGCCTGAGAAGTTATTCCTCACTGTGGCAATTTTAGGAGGAGGTGGGAACGTTAGGAGATGGGGACTATTGGGAGGTTATTAAGTCATAGAGGGTGCTATCCTTGGAAGAAGATTAAGGTAATTCTCCTGTAACATCTCAGTTGCTCTTGTAACAGCAAGAAGTAATAAAGGAGCAAAACGGATCCCTTCCTGCTCTGGTTTCATCTTGCCCTTTTCCTCTTGCTTGCCCTTCCTCTATTATGTCATCTGCCTTTAGGCCCTCACACAGGTGGGACAAAGGGGTGACTTGACATTGGACTTTTAGTTTCCAAAACTGTGAGCTAAGCATACCAATGTTTATACATTATATAACCTCAGGTGTTTTGTTACAACAATGGAAAATTGATTAATATAATGAAGAATCTAACATAAAAAGAAAATTATACGATGAAAAATGCAAAATCGTTAGCAAAACCAGTAATATAATTTGCATTTAAGGAAGTGCTGGATATCTACTCTGGGAGAAGCTAAAACTGTGTAAGGGGTTTCATTTCTTTCTTATAGCAAGACATGTTTTACATAGCAGCTGGGATATAGAACTAGATTTGCCTTATGGAGGGGGTGTGGAGGAAAGCTGGTAAAGAGACTAGATAGAATTGGTGGTAGGATTCATTAGTAAATGTACTGATTTCTGAGTATCAATGTTCCCTTTTCAGAACATTCAATGTTAAGTGTTTATACAATTGCTATTATTTTATTTCTTTGATACATTATAGAAGTGATTTTAAAATAAAACTGAAATCGACAAATTGATAATCACTTTTTATTGCCCTCATGACTTCATAGTGCTTTGTGCATCTAAAATTAATACAAGTTGGTTTTAATTCATAACTTTTGGTATAAGTCAATTTGAAGGAATTAAAGTGAATTTCAAGGGCATCCTTTTGGCTTTTCTATAGGGATGGCAGGTGGCAATCTGTTCTCACGACATCATAATATAGATCCCATTCTTATATTGACACTAGGTTATAATTTATGGGTACTTTTAAAAATGTAGCTTACACTGGTAATGTACTCAGAAAAGAATAGTAAAAATCAGAATCCTGCCACCATAAAATACAAGACTTCATTACCTGACTTAAAGAATTGAGTGTCTCTCTACTGCTGAACATGACTTTGCCAACCAAACACAAGCCATGGACAATTTATTAATGTCAAAATGTCAGGGACAGATGGAATAGGGCAATATCTAAACAGGCAATTTAGCAAGCTATTAAGTATACAAACAGTTCTGAAAAGTGTTTTTTTAATTTATTTATTTGTTTTAATAAGGAAGGAGAGTTGAATTATAAAATAAAACATGATTCTTAAGACAGGAATGACTAAATCAAAGAAGTTTTATAACAGAATGAATATTATCCTTTTCAAATTCTATTTTTATAATTGTTGATAAACATGGTAAGGTATGGACTGGGGCTGTAGCTCAGTGGCAGAGCACTTGCCTGGCATGTGTGAGTCACTGGGTTCAATCCTTAGTGCCATATTAAAAAAAAAATAAAGAAAGAAACAAAGGCATTCTGTCCATCTACAAATACAAAGAAATTAAATGGTAAGGTATGATTCTGATTCTGGAATAATAGGAGTAATTAACAGGTGAATACAACATGAAAGTCTAGGTTAGGCACCTGGAAATTGTCTAGAACTACATTTCATAATCCATATGACATTTTGTTCATTTTAGGGTGAAATTTAATGAATTAATTATGTACATACACATGTAAATTTCATGTTTGTATATATAAATTCATTTCACAAATATATGAACTTAAACATTGTCAGTCTAGTGTTTATAATTAGTATTTTGAAATTAGAATAAGCACAAGCTTAATAAAGTATTATTTTAAAATCTCATTATGCACTATCACATCTTTGTGTTTTGATCTTCTAACTTGGGAATCAAGATACAACTTCAAGAATGAAATTCATTTGCAAAGAGCTATTCTAAGAGCGTGTGTGCGCATGTGCACACATGCATACTCATATGAATTGCCAAATAGAAAGTCATTTTTTCTTAACTACTTTATTTAGTAATACCTCAAGCATGTAAATTATATTTTAGGTAGATTTAGTTCAGATGAAAGTCATTTCTAATTTTACGCTTGTACAAGGAGGTATTTTTGTCTAAGGATGATGAATTATTTTTTCTTTAATAACTGTATCTACTTTTGCCACCATTAAGCCTTGTTAACTTTCATCTCTTAGTATAAAATGCCAATTACCAAGAAAAGCAGTATAGCAGGATTGGGTTTTATCTTTTTTACTTGTTTGCAAGTTATTCATCTTGCATATCATCACCACATTGTCTCACCTTCAAATTGATCCATGTTTATTTTGTGGGACTGGGATTTGATTTAGATTAACGGAAACATTTAGATAACATGTGATACATGTATCCTAAAAACAAGCTATGCTAGCCCATCTGAAGCTCCTAAAAGATTTGAATATTCTTTAAGTATCTAAATATTTTAAGAATCCTTCCAAAGCTGAAAAATTCAATTCATCACCCAGATGGTCTGCATAATTGAGCATTGACTGCTTTGCGTGGCATCTTTACCTCCCAAGTTGAAATAGCTTCTTTCTGCCTCTGTGCATCCATGTAAGTTGCTTGCATGTGCAGATGTTCATGGTGGAAGGCATGGTGAGTGGTGATGATGGTGACAGAGGATTGTTTTGGAGCCAAGCAATGAAAGGAAGAGAAAGAAAGGAGAGCACACACTGAGAGGTGTGGCCTGCCTTCTAATCAAGTTTTTCAATTAATAGTCAGAAAATACCTCTATTATTGCCCACACTGATGTACTATTGTTATGGTCCTCATTTCTTTTCTCTAATATTGGGGCAGACACAGAGAACTTTGTAATATGTTGCAAATAGAACCTGCACAATACTATTGTTCTAGTGAAAGCAGAAAGAGACTAAGGGTGTACATTTGGGAAAAAAACACACTTCACTCATGTGTAAAACATGTTATCATTAATCTTTGAAGTCTGTTTTAAAACAAGGGATTGTTAAGACCATAGCAACCATGACTTGCCATATTATTTTATATCCAAATTTGCTTTAGGCTAAATCTGTAATTGGACCACCTGGGCTAAAGAAGTGAGGGGCCTTGGCTGTGAACATGTGTTTGATAGCTTAATTCTCTTTGAGAAATTTCAAGCAGGAAGGCATAGGGTTCCTTAAGGGACTGAAAACAGTGGCAATAGTAGGCCTGCTACGGCAAGAATTCCTTATCTTAGCTTTACATCCGACTTGCTTCTTACTTTTGTCCTTTGCACTTATTTGTAAAATCTGAATTGAAGAATTAATTTGCCTCTCAAGGTAATATTGATGGAACTAAGAAAAATGGTTGTATAACATTTGAAAATATAAAGACCTATGTAAATGTCAAATCATTATGATAAACTGTGTAGCCCAATTATCCATTACAACATTTCCCACTGTTTGATTAACCAAACAAAAATTAGCAATTTGTTTTGAATATCATCCTTCAAAAGAAAAAAAAATGTGCTGTTTGTTCTGTAAGCAGGCTTTGCCTTGTTTTTCTCCCTATAACATGCCTTAGTTTCTCACTGAAGTTTTAGTGTCAAGAGGTAGCACATCGTTTTTGAAATTTTAAAGTTTGTTTTAATTAGCTATACATGAAAGTAGAATGCATTTATGCACTTTGATATATCATTCATAGGTAGGATATAATTTCTCATTTTTTGAGTGTACATGTTGCAGAATCATATTGGTCATGTAGTCACATATATACATATAGTAATAATGTCTGTTTCATTCTACTATCTTTTATATCCCTGCCTTCCCTCCCTTCTCCTCCCATTACTTCCCTCTACCTAATGTAAGGTAATGCTATTCCTCCCTAGTGTCCCCCACATTATTGTGAATTAGAATCCACGTATTAGAGAAAACGTTCAGCCTTTGATTTTATGGGATAGGCTTATTTCGTTTAGCATAATATTCTCTGATACCATCCATTTACTGGCAAATGCCATAATTTCACTCTTCTTTAAAGCTGAGTAATATTTCATTGAATATATATATACCACATTTTCTTTATCCATTCATCTATTGAGGGACAGTAGGTTGGTTCCATAGTCTAGCTATTATGAATTGAGCTTCTATAAACATTGATGTGGCTGCATCACTATAGTATGCTGATTTTAGGCCCCTTGTGTATAAACCAAGGAGTGGGATAGCTGGGTCAAATGGTGGTTTCATTCCCAGTTTTCTGAGGAATCTCCATACTGCTTTCCATAGTAGTTATACCAATTTGCAGTCCCACCAATTTGCAGTCCCACCAGCAATGTATGAGTATACCTTTTTCAGCACATCCTCACCAACATTTATTGTTGCCTGTATTCTTGATGATTGCCATTCTGACAGGAGTGAGATGAAATCTTAGAGTAGTTTTGATTTGCATTTCTCTAATTGCTAGAGATGTTGAACACTTTTTCATATATTTGTTGATCAATTATATTTCCTTTTCTGTGAAGTGTCTGTTCAGTTTCTTAGCCATTTATTGATTGGGTTATTTGTTGTTTTTTTTTTTTTGGGAAAGAAGTTTTTTTGAGTTCTTTATATATCTGAGAGATTAACGCTTTATTGGAGGTGCATGTGGTAAATATTTTCTCCCAATCTGTAGGCTCTCTCCTCACATTATTAATTATTTCCTTTGTTGACAAGAAGCTTTTAAATTTAAATCCATCCCATTTATTGAATCTTGATTTTACTCCTTGCTCTTTAGGAGCCTTGTTAAGGAAGTCAGATCCTAGGCCAACATGGTGAAAATTTGGGCCTATTTTTTTCTCCTATTAGGCACAGGGTCTTGATTCTAGTGCCTAAGTCTTTGATCTACTTTGAATTGATTTTTGAGCATGGTGAGAGATAGATGTTTAATTTCAGTTTGCTACATATTGGTTTCCAGTTTTGCCAGCACCATTTGTTGAATAGACTGTCTTTTCTCCAGTGAATGTTTTTGGCACTCTTGTCTATATGAGATAACTGTATTATGTGGGTTTGTCTCTGTGTCCTCTATTCTGTACCATTGATCTACAAGACTATTTAGGTGCCGATACCATGTTGTTTTTGTTACTATAGCCCTACAGTATAGTTTAAAGTCTGGTATTGTGATGCCTCCTGCTTCACTTTTCTTGCTAAGAATTGCTTTAGTTATTATGGGTCTCTTATTTTTCCAAATACATTTCATGATTGCTGTTTCTATTTCTATGAAGAATGTTATTGGGATTTCATTAGGAATTTCATTAAATCTGTATAATGCTTTTGGTAGTTTGGCCATTTTGACACATTAATTCTTCCTATCCAGGAGCATGGGAGATCTTTCCATCTTCTGAGGTTTTCTTCAGTTTCTTTCTTTAGTGTTCTGTAGTTTTCATTGTAGAGGTCTTTCACCTTTTTAATTAGATTGATTACCAGCTATTTTATTTTATTTTTTTGAGGCTATCGTGCATGAAGTAGTTTTCCTAATTTCTTTTAGTGAATTCATCACTGATGTATAGAAATGCATTTGATTTATGGCTGTTGATTTTATATCCTGCTACTTTGCTGAATTCAATTTATTAGTTCTAGAAGTTTTCTGGTGGAATTTCTTGGATCTTCTAGATATAGAATCATGTCATCAGCAAGTAGTGATAGTATGAGTTCTTTTTTACCTATTTGTATCCTTTTAATTTCTTTCTTTTGTCTAATTGCTCTGGCTAGAGTTTCAAAGATGATGTTGAATAGAAGTGGTGAAAGAAGACATCCTTGTCTTGTTCCAGTTTTTAGTGGGAATGCTTTCAATTTTTTTTCCACTTAGAATGATGCTGACTTTGAGTTTAGCATATATAGCTTTTACAATGTTGAGATATATTCCTACTATCCCTAGTTTTTCTAGTGTTTTGAACATAATCTTGTGCTATCTTTTGTTGAATGCTTTTTCTGCATCTATTGAAATGATCTATGATTCTTGTTTTCAAGTCTATTAATATGATGAATTACATTTATTAATTTCTGTATGTTGAACTAACCCTGCATCTCTGGGATGAACCCCACTTGATTGTGGTGCACTATCTTCTTATTACGTTTTTGTATGTAATTTGCAATAATTTTATTGAGAACTTTTACATCTATGTTCATCAGGAATATTGATATGAAGTTTTCTTTCCTTGTTGAATCTTTTTTTCTGATTTCAGTATCAGGGTGATAATTTTCTCATAGAATGAGTTTGAAAGGATTCCCTCCTTTTCTATTTCATGGAATATTTTGAGGAGTACTAATGTTAATTCTTCTTTGAATGTCTTATAGAACTTGGCTGAGAATCCATCTCGTCCTGGGCTTTTCTTGTTGGTAGGCTTTTGATGGCATTTTCTTTTTTATTACTTGAAATTAATCTGTTTAAATCATGAATGATCTCATTCAGTTTGGGTAGGTCATATGTCTCTAGAAATTTGTTAATGTCTTCAATATTTTCTATTTTATTAGTGTATAAATTTTCAAAATAGTTTCTAATTATCTTCTGTAATTCAGACATGTCGGTTGTGATATTTCCTTCTTCCTCTTGTATTTTAGTAATTTGAGTTTTTGCTCTTTTTCTTTTTGTTAGCATGTCCAGGGGTTTATCTATTTTATTTATTTTTTCAAAGAACCAACTTTTTGTTTTGTCAAAGGTATCACATCTTAATAACATATTAAAGTTTCTTTGAATACATTAAAAAAGTCATTTAATTAAATTAGAGGGTACAAGTCAAGATTTTATCTTTTATTCAGGGCTGAACTCTATAGGCTACCATTTAAAGTATTTTGCCTGTTTGGTGACTGATTGAAATTCAGGTCTAAATTTTATTTTCATTTATTTATTTGTGTTTTAAAATGCCAATCCAGATTCACTTTTAGGAACAAAACTTTTTAAATAATATTATTGGGTTATTTTTTCTCATTCTAGCTTTCTAAACTTGGTGAAAAGCAATGGTAGAATTGGTAAGGGTGGATACATTTGTCAAACCCACAGAATGTAACATATGTAGAGTAAAGCAAAATATAAAATGCAGACTTTAGTTAATAATAATGTATCAATATTGCCCCATCAGTGGTTACAAATATACACCACGATTGCAAATGTTGACAGTAGGAGAAACAGGTGGCAGGAGAAGAGAGTGTGAGTGGGCAATTCTAACTTCCATGAAAATATGTTACTTAAAAACAAAAATTATTCAAATGAAGCATACACCATTATTGTGATACCCTCTCTCCTTTAAATATGTTTTAAATTCCTCTTCTTATATTATTAACAAAAACCTCTGGGATGTGCTAAAATCTACTCATACTTGTGTCTTGTGGTTGTCCCAAAGAGAAACATTATTATTTCACTATGTTAAAAAAAATAAAAAATTTTTAAAAAGAAATGTTTTAAATTTTCTTGTCCAGGAATAGAGGAAAGAGTACTACAGCCTATAAGTCACAGTACTGATAATTCCTCATGCCTTAATTTTGAATCATGATGTAATTCCTGAATAGTAAATCAAATCCTACTCACATGCCATACCCTACAGAAAAATCTCTTCATTTTTTACATACTCATGGTGGGAATAATAAGATAATTTTTAAAATGTTATTATAAAAACACAACTAGGGTTAACTGAATACAACTAAAGATGACAGACTTGACTATATGTATTCACTTTTCAACCCTCTAAAGATCATGGAAATAAAGCCATAAACACACACACACACACACACACACACACACACACACAATTTATAACTCAAAATAAATATGTCTTAAAAAACAAATAGCTAGAAAATATCAGTAGGTTTTTAGTATACACACCATAGTACACCTTGTTTTTTTTAAAAAAAAATGTATCTGGGAGTTCTGGGGCTATAGCTCAATGTAGAGTGCTTGCCTCACATGTGTGAGGTACATAAAAATAAACAAATAAAGGCACTTTGTCCATCTACAACTACCAAAAAGGAATTTAGAAGAAGAAAATGCATCTGGGAGATTTTACCATATTGGTACATGTATACCTTATTTATTCGTAGGCTTTCAAATAATTTTACAAGTTTCTTGTTCATGGTAATTTAGACTATTTTATTTCCTTTTTGCAAATAAAAACATTTCAGTTAGCTTGAATATATCTTCAAATATAACTGAAAGAATATATAGGATGAATTATTAGAATTAAATTTTAGCATCTAAGTATGTTTGCATTTTAAATTTTTACAGATATTTTCATGCAACAATGTCAAAATTTTAGAATTTTATAAAATATTCTATGAGTTTAGTTGAAAGAAACCAATGATTAATAAATTCAATTCAACAGAGAAACCAATATTTAACCTTAAAACTGTATACACATCTAGAACTCATACATATTCTCAATGCACAATTAAATATGTCAACAGTTATAACAAAACATCATAGTATCATAAAGAGCTTCCACCATGATTTTCGGCAAGCTAAACCCTTCATACTATTGCAATTACACTTAAGAATGTTGTGCTTAAGTATGAAGCCCTTTCATAGATTAAGGTGTTGTTTCCAGATTAACTATATTCCTAAAGATAATAGAATTTTATCCACAATTGGTTTAGTTTATCTTATCTTTCTTACTCTGCTTAATAATTTCTTTGTTTATTATAATAAAATCTGAATGGAAATCATTTTTATGAAAATGAAAATAATATATTAATTTCCCCCTTCTCAATTTCTGCTGGAATGATAAAATGAATTTGAAAGAAATGTGTAATTTTAAAAAGTTATCCTTTTCTGAGAAATTTCTCTCTGCACCAATATTTGCCTTAGGCCACAGATTTGCTATTGTGGATTGGGGCGCATGTTTGATGGCAAATGGCATTTTAATTTCTGTTGAGGGTAATGGCTAATGCAGTTACAGACCACCAATAACAGCAGGAAGTCCCCTCTCCTGTTGGCTCTGTGTTACAAAACTTTAAAGTAAAAAGGAGACTGTGATTATAACACATACTTCCTAGGGGACACCATGGAGATAAAGTTGAAAACCACCATCTGGATTCTTTAAGTGCTATGCTGAGGCATGCCTAATGATGGTAGCTCTGGTAATATACCCCATACAGTCTGGCAACAGCATAATCATTGTTTTTAATACGTGGTATGTAGGTCATACAGTGTTATTCAAGTGAACTGTAAAGGTTTGCATTCTCTCACTTTATTAAAAAACATTGAAATTGCCTACATTCTGCTGGAATAGTGACCCTGAAAATACACATGGCCAAATAGTTAAACTAAAAAACATGCTTGTTTTATATATTAATGCACTCTCTGCTACAAAGAACCAATCCTTGTAAAGTTTTAAGTGAACTGTGAAAAGTTTATGCCGTTATTATCCAAATGTACTTTAACCCAAGGTTAACCATAGTAATGTGAGAACAGGCGCCACTGGGCCCTAATGGAAAGCAGTGATGCCTCTGGCCTGCAGGGGTTGAGCCTGCCATTCTCCTAATGTGACAGTGTGAACTCACACAGCTCAGAGCCCTGGTTTGGAAACAAATCTCCAAGGTCTTTGATGTAAAAAGCTGAAAACATTCTGGAGATGCTTGGAGCTTCACACAATTCTTGGCTACTTGACTTACTCCATAATGTTTAATGGGCCACGCTCTCACCTTGTCCTTTCAGGCTGAAGGCCTAAGCCAAGTGTGAAGTTGGAATTTAGTTAGAGCTGTGTCCCAGATGAGCTTTGTAAAGCAGCAGTGCAGGAGAGGAATTTGTTTCACTGTATGCACAGACACAACATTTAATTTAAAATTTTTTTTAAGTTAGCTTTTTCAGGGGTGGGATTTAAGCAATGGCATGCACTGAATACTGAGTAGAGTGAGCACAGAATGGGCTACTAGAGGGTGATATGTAAGAGTTCATAATTCTTTGAGTAGAATTCCATTCTATATGACTTGGTATTTTTGTATTTTTTGAGCAATTCACAAACAGTAGGCTCCCCAATTGTGCTAAGGAGTTAGCCATGCTTATACAGGTTAAGCCTTCCCATATCCAGCCCTTCTGTTCCTAGCCCCCAAGGCATGTCCATTATTCCAAAATATTTAAGAGAAAAGGGTCTTTTCCCAGTGCTGAATCACTACCTGTTCTTTGGCTGTCCTGTTCTAGGATGGAGAGGAGAGAGTCAAGGTTGGCCAAGTGATGGATTTTTAACACCTACTATGCGGCTGGCACAGCTTGTGTTGCTTTTACATACTATCTCACATAATCCTCACAACTCTCTTATAAGGCAATGTTATCATCTTTATTTTATAGAGGAGCACGGTGAGACTTAACTAATTCATTAGATCACACTTCTTGTAAATAGCTGATCTAGAAAATTACCCTAGTGTATTGAATTATTCATTAATCTCACACCTCCAAACTCTGTATCTGTCTTGCATCATTATGGAAGACTGAGTGATAAAGAAGAAAACTGAAAGTATTACTTTTCATTAATTATAATATTATAAATATAGAATTAGAACATTAAATTACTCATTAAACTGGTAATATAGTTACCTCTAGTTAGTGAGATCACTAGGGGTTTTCTTTTCTTTGCAGATTTTATGCATTTTAAAATTTTCATGTACTTAAGGATATACGTTTTATAATTTGCAAAAAATACAGAATAAGTGATATATAAAAAATATAGGTAATACTTAATAAATTCAAATTATTTCATGATTCCTATGAACAGCAACAAAACTTACATGGTATAGCTGCCCTTGTATGTTAAATTTAAGAATTATTTTCTTTCTTTCTGATGTTTGTGGTTCAAATAAAGTGATAAAATTTATTTTATATGAATAATATATTACTTTGACATTGTAATGTCACATACATTTACTTTTAAACCATCATTTTCTGACATATAAATATAGGAAGCTATATGAAAGAGACTACCATTTTATATATCACACTATCTCTGTGGTCCAGGCACTGAAATTAAATGCTACAAATATAGAGAGGGGATCTTGGTAATGTGTTTTAGACAGCTTTTTCGCTTCTATGACCAAAAGACCCAACAAGAACATTTTCAGAGAAGGAAATATTTACTTGGAAGGTTGATAGTTTAAGAGGTCTCAGTGCATGGACGGGCAGCTCCTTTGCTCTGGGCTCAAGATGTGGCAGAACATCATGGTGGAAGAATTTGGTGGAGGAAAGCAGCTCTGGCATGGCTACCAGGAAGCAGAGAGAGAGAGCTCCATTCTCCAGGGACAAAATATGTACCCAAAAGGCATGCCCCCAATGACCCACCTCTTCCAGCCACACCCTGCCTGCATACAGTTACCACCCAGTTAATTCCTATCATGGAATTATTGAGTTTATTAGATTAAGACTCTCATAACCCAATCATTTCACCACTCCACTTTATTGCATTATCTCACACATGAGAATTTAGGGGACACCTAATATCTTAATCATAACATAGTGAATTCCATTCTATTTTTCCAATTATCACAGAACTTCAAATACTGAGAACTTCAAATACCTATATTCCAATGTGGGCTTAGAGGTTAAAATTTTCCATATACACCCTTGAACAATAGCAATCAGTTTTCCAAATCTGTGCAATTGCAGGGAAGATTTTTTTTCTAGTGGGAATAGCTTACATGGAAAAATATTTTTGATTTGCAGATGAGAAATACTAGTACTTGGGAGTCTTTTCCTTGGGACTCAAAATTTCCTAATTATTGAATGTTATTAAATCATATGAACTATATAATTAGAAAAACAGTTTGACTTAGTAATGAGTGAAGATTTTAGAAGTACTTCTTAAGATATAATAGATGTATTGGGCATTTCAAGATAGACAGCAGAAATTATTAATTCTGAATTAAGGGGCTGGGGCTCAATGATAGAGTGCCCGCCGTGCACATGTGAGGCACTGGGTTCAATCCTCAGCACCACATAAAAAATAAAGATATTGTGTCCAACTACAATTAATATATATAATATATTATAAATATTATATAATTATATAATATTTAATATATTATAAATAATTATATATAATATAAATAATTATATATTAATTAGATAAATTCTGAATTAAGTATCTCATCCAAATGAGATTGTTAACAAAGTCAACAAAATCACTCTGCAATTGCCATGTTTCTTAACATCTTCAGATATTTATCTGGGTTCTTAGTTGAGCTGTTTCCATTGCTCGAGTTTATTAGAACTCAGTCCTTGGTAGGCTGAGTTTTCCCTGGCAGATCTCCTTGCCTTCTCAGAGATGACAGAATCAAGTTTGTGCTGGCCTACATGTTGGTGTGATAGTTTCACACTAATACTGAATATAAGTTTAAAATTTCTTAAAAGTGAGGAATGACTACTTATGAATTGCTGTCACAGATAGGAAACGGTCTTAAGGGAATATGTATTATACTTAATGCTGAAGTTGACTGGGGGAGCAAGCTGTCTGAATTGTTAAAATGTTAACATTAAATTGCTAAACTGTTAAAAAGATCACAGGGGAATATACAAGGAATAGGTGAAATGCAAGGAAATTAAAGTAGCCAGGTGTCTGCTCTGAGCTGGTTACTTATTTACCATTGTACCTTTGGACTCTCTCCCCAATCCAAGTTTTTAAATTCTTTCTTTCCTTTATTTGTATATCCCAATCTCATTATTTTATTAGTGTGTCTTTAGATTCTTGTAGCTTTCTTTTTCAATTGGTTTGACTTCTGTGTCCTAGACCCTGGATTATGTCCCGACCGGCAGGACACATCAACGTGGGCAGTGAACCTAGATGGGGAAGAATGAAGGGACAAGAGACACGAAAGGTGACAGCAAGACAAAAGTTCTGATCAAGCTGCAAACTTTTATTGTTCACACAGGGGTATTTATGGGCTGGGGATGGGGGGAGCTCTCTTATTGGCAGTTGCTGTATGTCTTCACAAGGTGAGATAACGCAGGATGTTTCAGGAAGACAGATGGCTGCAGGATGTCTCAGGGAGATGGATGGCTGCAGGGTGTCTCCCAGGCGAGATGTCTCCCAGGGGGCTGTTTCTTGTAAGTGTCAGGCTATTCTTTGAAGGAGAACTCCCTTTTGGTCCCTGGCAGGATTAAATGATCATTCTATTTATTTTCTGTAGGGCATGGCTGCCTGCTTCCTGGTCTTGGGGCCATACATGTGGCTGATCGCCAGGAGGTGGTGCTGTGGGCAGTGATGGAAGAGGAGGACCACCTCCAGGATAGGTCCAGGACTCTTCCGCCCTCCTGGACAGCTCGTGCCTTCCCTTATAGACCATGGGATGGGTGTACACGTGAACTCACTCCACCTCTCTGACCTTTATTCTGATTGGTTCCTGTGCAGTATATCAGTTGTGTGTACTTCCTCAATAAACGAGATCCTGCTTCTGCTCATCTCCCTGGCGCGTCCTATTGTCCTTCTTGAGGGAGGGCTGGGTGCAGGCCGCCAGTCCACCTTTACCTTTCTTGGCTCATCATGGTCAGAGCATGCTTTCCCTGCTTCTCCCACCGGTCAGGAGGAGACGAGGCTAAAAACCCCGATAATTTACCCTTAGCTATTTAGAAGGAAAGCCCAAAATGACTTTACTAGAAACAGCTCTTTGCCAGGGAGATGAGTCTCAAAAAATGTTTATCAAAATGTTACATTCTGTGGCTCTATGGAAGTAAAACTCAAAACAGATAAGGTTAGAAAGAGATTTATAATTTTTTTCTGGGATTTAAACACTTTTATTCTTGAATGAATTCTGATTAATATTGATTGCACTACCTCCTACTCAGTTTACTTTTGCTTGTTAGTTTATATTGTGGATAATTTCTCATTTCAAGTCTTTTTATACAATCTTTTGCTGAAGAACTTTGCAAAATTTAAATCATGAGATGAACCAATAAACATTCATTAATCTAAGCAAGTTAAAGAAATATTTGTAGTCCTACAAATGGACTACAAATATTTGATGCTTATGTAGAAAATAAAAAGTATGACATTTCTCTTGGTATTTAGAAAAACAAATGACTAAACCTGCCACTATTTGAAGTATGGCTCAGAGCATGAATGCTTTTGAATTTTTCACATTTATATTCTGCAGAATCTAAATTCACCAAATAATTTTATTTTATTTTTGTTATAAAATATTACTTAGTTATATTATGGCTTTTTTATAAATATGTCTTCTATAGGCAATATGAAGTCTACTTATTTAAAAAGTAAAATGGTATGTTATTTTTCTCCAAGGGTTTGTAATTTATATTTTAATATCAGTAAACTATGGGGGATTTGATACATGGATATTAGATCTAACATCAGGTAAGTGTGTTGTTTTCTTCTCAAATATATTGTATGCATTTAGTTTGACCTTTCTTCATCTTTTATTTTATATATAAGTTATAATGTATAACTAATTAATTAATTAATGTATCAGGGATCGAACTCAGGGGCACTTGTCTCTGAGCCACATCACCTGCCCTATTTTGTATTTATTTAGAGACAGAGTCTCACTGAGTTGTTTTTAGGACCTTGCTAAGTTGTTAAGGCTGGCTCTGAAATTTTGATCCTCTTCCTCAGTCTCTTAAGCTGCTGGGATTACAGACCTGTGCCACTGTGACCAGTTGAAATTTATTTTTACAGATACATAACAACATAAAAGTTGTACATATTACGGGATAACATTATGTTTTCATACATGTATATATTGTATAAAGTTTAAATCAAATTTAACATAACTATTTCATTATTTATCATTTCTTTTTGGTGAAAACATTAAAAATATTTTCGTTTAACTTTTTGAAATATATAGGACATTATCATTATCTATTAGTTTGACTTTTCAATTCATGAACTTTCTTAAGATTAGGTCTTCATGTGGAAATGCTTGGAAAATTTTAATTATCTGTAAATATTTAATTATACCTGATTCTCTTGATGCTTATAAAGTTCAAGACTATATTTAGTTTTCTTTTGTACTTCTTTGTTCTCTATCAGTACAAATGTGAATATTCTGTGTTCATTATATTCATTTTTCTTCTCTTGCTTTTTTTTTTTGGAGTGGGATTGAACCTAGGGGCATTCTATCACTGAGTAATAACCCCCAACCCATTTTTTAATCATATTTTTGAGACCGCTTCTCACTAAGTTGCTGAGTCTGGCCTGGAACTTGTGATCCTCCTGCCTTATCCTCTGGATTCTCTGGGATTACAGTTGCAACTGGCTTGCCTACAGTCATTGATATAATTTTTCTTCTGCTTTTCTGTGAACCAAGCTTTCTTTTGCTAGGCTTCCCAAGCCACAGAATGATTTTCAATGGACTGTACTACTTTTCAGAATTGCTTGAGTTTGATTGCTGTAGCTGAATCTCACTCTGGATTGCTTGCTGTCATCAAAAGTATTTACAACCAGATACAGTCATAACTGCTGGCTTCATCATAGAGTCATTTATCCCTCCTAGTGTGAGAACTAGAGGTCAAAGTTGAGAAGATTCAATAGGGAAAAGACAGATATTCAAATAAATCTTTCCATTTAAAATCCCCTCTTTATTTTAGAGTTTATGATCTTTAATGTCTTCCCCTCTCTGTCTTTATCCTTCATTTATCTTACTATCTTTCAGGTACTATTAAATTTTAGGCTTAACTCTATTAAATTTCTGACATTTTAATCTGTTCTTCTTTTTTAAAACTTGGTGCATATGCAAATATTTTATTGTTCCAAGATGAAGGCAATTGGGTTTTTTTAAAATACTTTTACTCAATATAATATCAAATTGTTTTTCTTATTCAATGAATGAACCTTAAACATTATTATTTAGATTGATATTTTACAATCCAGATGACCATAAAATGGTTGGTTGGATCACAAACAAATGGCCATGTTCAATTTTATTGGCCAAATATTGTGTTTCCAGTCACTTTGATAAGTTAATTGATTGGGCTCTGTTGTGTATTTAAAATGTTTTGGCATTGGAAATGGCAAGACAAAATGACTTTGCCATAAAATAGTTGAGCTGATAATGGATATAGACACTTTCTTTCCTTATCAAATTTAACTTATAAAGGATTTGCTACTTTTATAAAGAAAGGAAAAAATCCTTTCTTTGGAATATATTCCTGTCATCCCCATGAGTCAATTTCTCCTTTTAAGGTATAGTCTAAGATGCCTGCTTACATATCCATTAGAGAAAAATGACTTTATATACAATAAGGTTAAATAGAATGATTGGTTCTTGTAGTTGGAGGGACATCTGAAAGCTCTCTAAAGCCAACTTTGACTACAAGCATGAATGAATTTCACTTTACCCCTTGTGTTTTACACAATATAATTTCAGAAAACAAATTTGTAAGTAATTTTTTACTTAAAATGTTAATTTTCTTTTTATCTAATTACAAGCAAGTACAATGTAGACATTGTGAATATATTATTTCTCATTCTAACATAATTTAATTAATTGCGGTTATCTAACCAACACAAAAGACATTATTTTTATGGTTTTTTAAAAGAAAGATTCTGTCTTCTCTCAGCATTGCTCATCAAGAGGGCAAATTCTTTCATTTGCATGAGCTCACTCAGCTCATTTTTAGCTTCTCCATTTATTTATGTATTTATTTTACCTCATATTTTCTGCTACTATTAATCTTTACATTTGATTCGTGTAGTATATTTTTAAACATTCACTTTGTTTGAAAGAGTGGTTTGATCTAGACTTCATTTCTCATTCAGACTTCTGAAATTCCTATGATACTCAGACTCTAAGTTTGTCCTTTGGTCACATTGAACATTGTAAAACTGAAGGACTACAATTATTCAGACTTTTCCTCAAAGATGTCATTCTTAGAACTTTATAAGAAGGATGGTGTTAGATATGCTAAAACTTGGGCTCTTTCTTCCCCTCCTTTTAACTTTTCTCCTCCATTCCCTGTTATTATGATTAGCTCAAACTTCTTTCTTTTAAAGAGATCTTATTTCAACATTATTTAACACTTTTTTAAAAAAAATCTTTCATTTACTTAATCTTTTTTTTTTTTTCTTAGCACAAGCATTCATCTGCAGTTACAGAAAGGGTAATACATTTCTAAGAATTACGTCAGTTAACTTCACTTGGGTCTAGTGATTCTCAAACTCAGAAGCATTTGATGGCTCTCTGTCAAAGTTCGTGTTCTGATATTCAATATGAACTCTACTATATGTACCTCCCCCCTAAAATTTTGTATTGTTTGCTTTGTTTGATCTCTCAGTAATCTAATAATCGGGCTACTTATTTTTCCTGATTGTTCTAATTTTGTGTCTTTAATAATGCTATCTCCAACAAATTTGTTTTTCTCACTAGGCCCTCCATTATCTTCTCTCTCTTTGGACATATTTGTAATTCAAGACTCATAGGCCTTAAGAACAGATCTGATAAAAGTCATAGGCCAGTTACCTTCATGAAGGAAAAGCAAATACAGGTTAAATCTCTTATTTCTACTTTTTCAGATATACCTACTCCTGATCCCATGGAAGCAGAACCATGCTTTGTGGGTATTTTACTGCCTATGTTCCCAGAACATATGTGTGTGTGTGCTTGTACACACACACTCCCCACCCCCCCTACAATAAAGCCTTGTTACGATCCTCTTTAAGCATTCCTTGCTTTTTCTTTCTTTAATGTTTCTTTTAAACCTGTGATATCTGCTTTTTATAAAAATAAGTAGTTAGAATAATGTTCCACACTATATACCATTGGAAATATACTTGTTAAGCCTAAATTGATGGGAGTGTGTTCCTATATATATAATGATAAGATACTATGTAATAAATAATGTGTAATAATAAAGGAGAATCATAAAAAATGGAGTGATGTGTTAGAATGCATTTCTATCTTTTCTGATGTGCCAGGAATTAACTCAACCCCCAATCTGGTCCTTCCTCCAATAATTACTACAAGCTAATCTAAAAATGCTCATATTGCAGCTAATAAGATGTTCTTTGAAGAAATTCTGGAGGTTTATTTTTTTTTCAGTTAACCATGCAGTGGATACAGTCACTGAAAGTAACAAAAAGGAAAGCAAACCAATATGGCACATATCCATTTACATTGTGTACTCAAATCACATGAGAGTCGTTTTTTTGAGTTTGTATATGTGTCTTTGTTGGTTTTGTGTTGCTATAACAGAATAGCTCTGACTGGATAATTTATAAAGAATAGAGATTTATTTGGCTCACAGTTCTGGAGATTGGGAAATCCAAGAATATGACACTAAAATCTTATAATGATCTTTCTGTGTCATCTATGGTGGAAGTCAAAATGGCAAGAGAGGGATAGCAATATGGGACCAAACTTTTTTTTTAACAAACCCACTATTGTGATAACTAAGCCACTGCTATGATAGAAACATTAATCCATTCACGAGGGCAGAGCCCTAGTAACCTAATCACCTCTTATAAGTTCTACCTCTCAGCACTATTGCATTGGGGATTAAGTTTCCAGTACATGAGTTTGGGGTGACACATACATCCATATCACTATGTTTACATATTTCTTTTCTTTAGGCTACCTCCCTACTCCTTCCTAGCCTGTGGAGAGGGAACAGAGTGTGCATCAAGTATATTACTGGTATGTTACTTACATCCTTTACTTTTAATTCAATACAGATAGTTTCTACAGGGTATCTAAATAGCTGCTCTAACTTGATTAAACCAAGTAACTGATAGAATTGTCTTTCTGTTACCAATCATTTACTTGTTAAATCAATATTCATTGACTACATGTTTTGAAATTTTCCTGAAAGTGAGCTGTTGGGATCATTTAGTTTCTGTTTTTATTGTTTGCTCTGGAAAATCTGGAACCCTATACAGGATTTGCATTTCATGTCTCTTTCATCTTTCCTCCTCCTGCATTTCTATATCTTTGCTATTTCTTCTAGAATCATGTTTATCCTTAATATAACTTATATGATTTTTTCCATGTCCTTTCTTTTTAGTGACTTTAATGGATTATAAATCTATCAAAGAATTTATTCCTTTACTAGTAAGTAAAATTGTTAAAATTTTGCTTTTGTCATGATTTTTTTAACTTGTGTGTGTGTGTGTGTGTGTGTGTGTGTGTGTTTGTGCTGCTGTTCTTGATTAAAAAAAATTTCTTGTGTTACTCCCTCTTTTGGTGGACTTCTGAAATCTTTCTTATTAATTATCTGCAGATATAGGATTTTCCTTGTGGATTTGGGGTGATGTCCTGTTTTCTGTTTATCCTAGTATTTCTTTTTTAAATTTTTTTTTTAGTTATAGTTGACAAAATACCTTAATTTTATTTATTTATTTTTACGTGGTGCTGAGGATAGAAACCAGGGCCTCACACCTAGGCGAGTGCTCTACCACTGAGTCACAACCCCAGCCCAACCCTAGTATTTCTTATGCACTCTATAAGAAATCTAATCTCAGTGCTTCATAACAGGATGGCCGGATAGAATGTCCTGGGCTCTTTTCTATTTGGGTGCTGGAAGGTATAACTTAGACTAGTGTAGATGGTTCCCTACCTCCATCCAGGACTTCTGCAAATCATCTACTATGAATTTTGTTTCTAGAATTTTTCTCAGTACTTTATATATATTCTTAGATTCATGAAGATTTTGTAAGGACTTTAGTGTGTGTGTGTGTGGGGCTATCCAACAATTAACCTGCTCTCTTAGTTTCACAGAGAAAAAAGTGTACCTTGTGTACTTTATTTATGAACACATTCCAAGAGAAATATTGGAAGTTTCAAAAATGAGGATCCTTTTTGCAAAAGAGGTTTCTAGTGTGAAGACAGCTCTGTTAAGAGAAACTAATAATATATTGATTAATGTGAATTGAGCTTGGGGTTATCTTTTTATTCTTCTTCCATCTACCATCTAATTCTGACACTTTTGGTCCTTTGGTATTGAATTTCTGCTTTGAAGCAAAATTCTACCCTATAATAGTCATCTCAGTTATATTTATCTGACATAGATAAGCTACAGACCCTGTTGGATCATGATCTTTGTCATCCATAGCAATCCTCAGAATCAACCAGCTTCACAATAGATAACCTTATCCATATGATTTAGCTTGAGAAATACTCAATTGCTTTTTACCAAAAAAAAATGTAAACCTTTTCTGAGTATAAATAAAACTTTCCCTGAAGATATACCAATAGGCATAAAAATATGCCAGGTAAATGCTCTCATATAGGCTGGAGTTAATGACAATGAAATGTTATGAAATGGCTGGATCTGAGGACCACTCAGCTGGTGGAGATTGATCACTTTACCTATCCATATATTTTTCTGGGGAATAAGATATTCCATTACTATCAGTTTAACCGCCTTTCAGTATACTGCCACCTCTTGCTCCTAAACACAGATGCAACTAAATATTAAACAGGAAGCCAATAAAATTAAACGGAATAATACGAATGTGGCAACCCATAGATTTCTTTATTCGTAAACATTTTAAAGTATTTTAGAAGTGTCAAATATTGTTTTACCCCATGCATCCAAGCAGCTGTGCCTGCAGATAGTCAAAGCAGTCTTCTTCAAACCCTTAGCTGACATAGTAGCATCAATTTCTACTCAACATGGGGAAGTGGGGACAGATTTCAAACTTTTCTAGATCCTGCAACAGAAAAGTAATGGATGGCAAAAAGAAAAGAGTATCTTAAAGGGAAATTCCCTCTAACTTGAAAACTTTTACTTTAGATTTAGAACGAACTTCAAAAGGGTGCATTCTTAGGAATGCAGGACTAGTACCAGGATTTCAAATACCAACCTGTAGTTGTAAATAAAATAACAGGACAGCCAATTTCTTGGCAATCATTCTGCCACAAAAGTCACAAAACAGCTTTGGGGAGAGGGGAGAAATAGAAATTCTCTTGGGACTTGCATTTTACAGAAGTTTACAAAAATCATCAGGACTCTTAGAAAACTTGTCAGCTGGCCATGATGAGTAAGTGATTAAAAGAGAATATAAACTTTGAGAGATTTGTTTTGAGAAGACAGAAAAATAAAGGAACTGAGACTCTAAGGATTCTGGAAAGACCTGCTAAGCCACAGCAGTGGCGGTGCTGAGGTGTTCAATATGTGACCCAGTTGTTTTCAATGATTTTGATCCCTAATGCATTACAGCTGCCATTGCCGATGTCTATGCACAGAACAGGTGAATATTGGCAAAGTTGACCACTGCCAAGAAACCCTCATGGTTGGATCATATTCCTCTCATTCACTTGCATCATGCATGTCTTTTCCAATTAAAACATCCAAGAAATGTGTTTTGGCAAGGCTGAAGGTTCTACTACTATTGTTTCAGCCCTCACTGGGCTCATGGTTGTTCACTTATGTTGGGATTCTCCTCCAGCACCAGATCACCTATACCCCTAAAGAGAAGGGGCCAAATTTAATTGAAATATAAACATAATGAAAGATAACTCCCTTAAGTTAATTTCTTTTTCTCTCTCTTTCTCTCTCTCTTTCTTTCTTTCTTTCTTTCTTTCTTTCTTTCTTCACTATAAATTGATTTAGAAATGAAACATGAGTTTTACTGGCAGAGACAGATTTGCACAAATGCTGAAATGAATTAAATGGAAAGATCTTGCAAACCTGAACTCAGTATCCACTTATATTGTTCAAAAATACACTCTTTTGATCATGCCATTCTGTTTGCTTTTAAGTCATATTCTGTTTTAAGAATATTCAAAGACAAAAATAACGAATGTCAAAATAAGGAAAAAAATCAGCTGAAGACCTTTCAGAGTATATTTGAGGTTTATTTTTACTTTATTTTGTAAATTTAAGACTGTATATACCCATAATCCAAGCAGCTGAAGTTTTTTCTAAGTTTAAAATCAGCTTAGTATATTTCTAGCTCTTTCCTTGTATATTCTCAATCAACATGATGGCCAAAGGCTTACTGAAATGTCTGCAGAAAAGTTACTAAGATATTTTAAATTAGGAAAAATTCATTCTTCTGATGTAACCACATGAACACCTAACTTATATAGTTTTCAATATCATTTAAATAAATCTATGCATGGAATCATAAAGCTCATAGTAGCAGAGTTCCATTTTGGATGCATGTTTTATTTTTTTATTTTAAACTCAAATAATAGATTGGACCACAGATAAGTGCCTTATTTGAAATACAGACATCAATAAATTCGAACAGCATAGTTTCTAAAAATATACTTTCTATCATATCTGGAAAAGACTTTAGGAATAAAGATCTAGAGAAACACATTTTACTTATTGATGGTGAACATTTTGGAGTCAAGAGTGAATGTCTCCTCTTAGCTAAGTCAAACTAAAAGCCCAGAACAGTTTCTATTCTTTTTTCCACTTTTTCCTTAACAAATAGTTAAAATATTTAATTAAATACTTATTGAGTTTTTATGTTTACCCAGGGTTACACCTTTGCAATATCAAATAATTATTCAATTGAGAAAAGAAAATCTATTAGTTAGATGGAGTCCAGCAGGTAGGATAAAATTTTAGTTGATGGGGTGAATAATGTTTAGGAAATGATTTTATGCTTTTTGACTTCTTCTGCCATAAATTTTGCTAACAAAGAACACATGGGAATATCTATATATAATTCCAAAAGAATAAAGTGTTGTGTTATAGATTTGGGAGTTGTAATTTTGAACAGATTTTTTTTTTCTCATAGAAACTATGTCATGAGAGTGTTTGGTTACAGTGAGTCTTGGGAACTACACTGAATTTAAAGTACTTAAAATTACTTGAGTTAAAATTGCTAATAATAATAGCAACAGCAAACTGTCACTTTTGACACTGTTTTATTGTGAAACAACGAAATTTTTACTAGGGTTCTTAGGAGCTAATATTTTTGCAGAAAGTATGAGATGAAAGATAATTTCTCACTTGATCTTATTTGATAAGTAAGAAAAGTGAATCTTAGAATAAATCATGGTGAGGACAAGTGACTTACTTGATTTTGTGACTGATTAATATAAACTATGACCCATATTCCCATCTTCCAGTGTAGTTCTTTTGTAGTATTACACAGCTGAAGACTACATCAATTGAGTTAGATCTGATTTTTTTTTACAACTTTGAAACTTTGGTAAAAATCATGATTTTTTTGAAAATATAAAAATCTAAGAGACAAGAGTGTATTCAAGTTCATGGAAATTACCAAAATATTAATTCATTGCTTATTATGTGCCAGGTTACGTGAAGGATAGAAAGGTAAGAAAGATCCTCACCTACTTGTCCAGTGGAGATCTATT
This sequence comes from Urocitellus parryii, assembly GCF_045843805.1. Classification (NCBI taxonomy): domain Eukaryota; kingdom Metazoa; phylum Chordata; class Mammalia; order Rodentia; family Sciuridae; genus Urocitellus; species Urocitellus parryii. The sequence goes on from NC_135531.1 coordinate 119,115,026, forward strand.
GTTTCAAGACTTAGAAACATGAAGGAAACTGCCTAAAATGCCTAATACATACTGGTGTTTTTTACATCAATGGCTAAATTTTGTTATTTTACTGTGTTCAATTATGCATTGAATGTGATTTGCTAAATTCAATGCTAAAATATACATTGAATATGATTTGCCTTCCTTTTATGTCTTTTGGCTACTTAGACCTGTCTTATAAGACAATAAAATAGTATAATTTTTAGAAATCTAGAAAAATGGCAAAGATGAAAATATAGCACTGTGGAAGGTGATATTTTAAAACAACAGTATGTGATCAATTTGACTGTTCTTTGAATATTTAATTATTTTATCTTTTAAAATACATTGAATTCTAATGTCCATTTGTCAGCTCCTTTCTGGGAATTTTCTTTAGTAGAAAAAAACAATTACTAGAAATTCATTTGGAAGTGTGAAACATACAAGGCTCACTGATACTCTTTCATTACATCAAAGCTTAGTTTTGAATAAAGCATCTGGGAATGAGAACTACAAAATTCACTAAGTCTTTTGTTTTTTAATTCTGGATAAATGTGGGGGAATAATCCTTAGGATCATAATTTAGTATCACACATGATTTTAAAAGGGCATACACAATGATGAATTTTTAAAGTCAAGCACTTAAAATATGTTTTATAATTTTTCAAATTCTACCAACATGGAAAGGATCACAGTTAAAATAAATACTTATCTATACTGAATGTTACAATATTCACTTCAGTAAATTCTCTTTGGATGTATTTATTTTCTAATGATAAGTGAGAATTAATTTTAATTTGGAAATTTTAGTGGTTGTTTCTTTAGATATCAACTAACTTGTCCATAATTAAAACTTACTAGTTTTTAATTAGGCACAGATTAGTTATTTAAGTTAATGAATCAGAACATGTTGAGAAAGGCAACCATATAATTAGAAGAGAAAAGTAGATTTCTCTACGGCCTACTGTCCACTGGAATTTAACTTTGATGGGAACCAGAATAGAATGGATTTGTACCCAAAGGATATAAGTATAAAACTATGATTCTTCTGATTTATTTTAGTATTGAACCTATAGTAAATTAGAATATAGATCTTCCCCATAGAGCAAACAGATAGAGTTCTGTTAAGTTTTCAAACAAGCTGTGAAAATAGCCTATTTGTTCAAAGGAGAGACTTCTGTCATGAAAAGTTTTAGCAACGTCTCCAAAGCATTAATTCCTGGAGGACATGTATTGTGTGTTTTGTGGCTTAATGCAGGTTTTCCTTATGGGAGGAAGATGGGCAGAGCCTGATGGATATTTTGCACATTTTGAAATATAACAGTTTAGAATATGAAGATATAGGCAGGAGAGAGTTAAAATGCATTGAAGATTAATCAGTAGCTTGATAAGCTCAACTGATCGACAGGTGGTTCTGCAAAAGAGCTATTATCCTGATGAGACTTAGCTAAGTAATCAGTTACTTAGATAAATAGGTTTTCAGAAAGTTTTGAAAGAAAGCTATGTAAAATTTCACCTTCCTGGGACTAATGTTTCTTAAAAATAATAGCAAAGCTATGGAAAACTTTATGGGTATACATATTTTACTTCTCAAATAATTAAAGCCATAAATATCATTAGAATTTCTACCAATTAATTTGAAGTCCTATCCTTTATTTAGCTGGTTAATATCTAATAATTGTTGTTACTAATAGAGGTTATCTAATAAAATCTATACTAGCTAATATTGAGCACTGTTAAATAAATAAGTCTGAGAATAACTCCGTAACTATACACAGAATTGTCCCACAGAATTTGTTATGGTTTTACCTATAGCTATAGATTCATTTATCATTTTAGTGTCATAAAACTGTGAACAAATAAAAGAACCCAAAGTTTTTACCATCCCATTAAAATCTTTTAGTCTATGGAAAATGGAAACTAAGAACTATCTTTGTTTATAGCTTTTTAAAAATTTATTTTCTTTTCCCCAGCTTGAAAAACTGAAGACAGGTGGGAGGCAGGATAAGCGGTAGGTATAATATAAATCTTCAGTTTTTATTTTAGGCAGTGAACTTCAGCAAGGCCTTGATTCGATGTTATGTACTGTGCTACCTGTAACAACTTAGATGGTGTTTGTTTAAAGGCTGATATATAGTTGTGACCCCTTCTCTTTCCCCTGTTCTCTGCTCATAGTTAGAGTGATGTATTAGCTTCTCCCTGGCATAACAAAAGTTTGCAAAAACCTAGTTGCATTTTTTTTTTGCAGGGGGCAGAGTTTGAATGCTTTATAAAATAAAACAAAAATCTGTGCTGGTCATTTATCTTCTTGCAGTTTGAATTGTGCAGTTTCTTTCCAATTCTTTCCATGTATTACTCCTGACAATACAAGAGGGAAGAACATATTTCTCCAAAATCTTGTTATTAATATTTTTACTTACATAATCTTGAGTATATAGCCAGAGTATACTGGAAGCTTAAACATATAAACTACATTTATACATAGAATATTAGATGAAAGTTTGAGAGAACATTTTAGATTAAATCATATAAGCCCAATGTGTATCTTCTTTACCCAAACATACATGTTCCTCATGTTTGATTTCATAAAATATTAATTTCTCATTTAATGTATTTGGTATGTAATCGTGTCAAAACATCAAGCTCTGATTTCTAAAAATGATTATAAGTGTAGAAATATTTACAATACAGAAAAAACATGGATTACACCCTTTATTCATTTTTAAAATATTTTTGCAGCAAAATAAAATCCACTTTTATATAACTGGAAGAACAAACTTAGAGCTCACTATGAAATAGATTCATAATAAAAAAGGGAAAATTTTATTTCATTTACTGTTCAACAATTTCATTCTTCCATGTTTTATGATAATGCAAATGTTTGAATATATTGCTAGTGTACAACAGCATTGTTTCTTAGTATCTTTTCAAAAATAGTTTATACAGGAATGGAAGCAATTTAGCCAAGTTGGGAGAACATAGCTTTCAAAAGAACTGAATTCTAGTCTTAGCTCTGTCACTTACCCCAGATATGAGATTAAGAAAGTTATCTACCTGCTTTGGGCTTCCAAATTTTAATCTTTAAACTTGGAATAGTTGTATCTACCTTAAAGGATGGTTGTGAGTTAAAAGCCAACCAGAACTGGTGCTGTTACTTCCTCTGTCTTGTCTATCTAATACACTGGCATGCTGTTAGCACTCAGTTTAGGGTGAACTGACAGAAAAAAAAAAAAAAAAAAGATTTCCAGAGCTTAGAGCTTAAAGACTTAGAAGCTTTTCTATGACAGGTGGGTAAAATGTTAGAGAGGAACAGGGCTTTAGAGTTTGTATCTAGTGACTGACTCTTACATTTAATTGGTGGTGAAAATGAAACAGGGAAATCAAGATCTTGCTCAGAATTATTCACTTGGTCAGTTGCAGATACAGAACCAGAACTCATCTCTTCATGCTTAGATTGGTGCCTGTTACATTGACCACATGATGGTGTAATCCATGATCTGTATTTTATTTTTAAAGTCATTATGTTGCAACCAAATTAACATTCAGAACAAGCATTTCTATAATCAGTTAGTCAATTCAAAGTTAACCAACATCCCTTCCATAGTAACATGTTAGTATTAGTCAAAAAATTGTAGCTAATGAAGACTCCACTTACACCTTGCCTTGTTTAATCTTTCACTCGGATGTCCTTATTACTAGCTCCATTATGGAAGGCCCAGGGGATACCCAGAAGACACACAGGCCCCCGGAGAGGACAGACACTTACACAAGGGCGTTACCACATCCTAGTGTCATTTGTAAATGAGGTGAGGACAAGGTGCAGGAAGGGCTGTGGAGCAGACACAGAGCAAAGGACAATGTTCCAGTTAAAATAAGCAGGAAGAAAGACAGAAATACATCAAGGTCAAATACTAATTAAGCAGTTTGGTTTTGATTGGGTAGAGCTTAGCCTTTAACTGGAACATCAGTGGGAAAAGAAGCAGAACAGGTCAGCATGTGAGGAGTTTGGTCCTTTTTGTGTGCCTTTATATTTCAACAGTTTAGCTGTCGAAAATAGCTATAAAGTTACCTAACAAATTCTGAACAGTAGAGTTGTCAATATGTTCAACAAACATTTACTGTGCATTTGGTTGGTACATTGAACAAAATCTTTCCACAGGTTGTAAGATTTACAGGGAACAATTATTAGTCTGAAAAGAAAAAAAAATACGTTGAGAAATTAGCCTTTGACCTAAGGTACCAAGGATAGGAGACAGATAAGAGTGATGGGAATACAAGGTTAAGGGAATATTCTATGAACTGTGTCCACTGGGCTGACACTCCATGCTTTACCTTTTAAAAGGCAATTTACCTACATCGCTACCTGGCTTAAGTCATCAGGATATGTTAAACATTTCTAAGCTAATAACCTGTTATCTACAGGGAAATGCAGGCCCCAAATTCCATTAAAAAAATACAAATTACTCTGAAGGGCAGGGGAACTATAGCATGGGCTAAAGTGTCCTATGTAGTATGGACTTGAAAGTCTGATGTAATCCTGCTGTCAGTCAAATGTCAAAGAGGCCTGTTGCAGTGGCACATGCATGTGATCCCAGCAGCTCGGGAAGCTGAGGCAGGAGGATTACAAGTTTGAAGCTAGCCTCAGCAAATTAGTGAGGCCCTAAACAACTCAGTGAGACTTTGTCTCTAGACTCTGTCTCTAAAAAATATATATAAAATATGGCTGGGGATGTGGCTCAGTGGTTGAGTGTCCCTGAGTTCAATCTTTGAAACATTCTCCCCCCCCAAAAAAAGTCAAGGGGTGGACCTGGGTGGGACTCTCTGGAAACTTCCCTAGGAACCTCAGTGAAACTGGAGGGCAGGAGAGGCACATCATCTGTCTCTGTGAGGACCCACTCTTGCCTTTGAGAGTTTCCCCCGTCCTCTTTCCTATTCCTTGTAATAAGTTAATGCCTATTATTCTGAGTGGCATGTCTGAAATGTTTCTTGTATGATAGCAAGAATTGGGGTGAAGGGTCTTGGTGCTGCCTCAGTTTTGGAGGAGGCCTTCTAATGTTACACCACCATGAAGTGACCTCTAAGAAAACTTTTGTCAGACAGGCATTAAATATGGGTAAGGTGTGTATCATTCAATGGAATGTAACTGCAAGGATCTTTAATTTTTAATTGGGAAGACATATTTCTGGACACATTTGCCATATTATTTCTGGGCTGAGGGCAAAGGGGAGCTTCTCTGTAGATATTATGCCCTCAGCATACAGCAATGGTGACCCAGCCACAGTAAAGAGGCACAGCAAAGGGACTTGGGTAAGACAGTACATGTGCTGTGGCACTTACTTAATTCTGCAATGCAGTAGGTTTTCCCCCTGTTTTGCACTCTGCAGAGATGATAAAAACCAATTTCCTGTCATTATTTAAATTAATATTCTCTTCTGGTATGTGGCTAAAGTGGCACCCAGGAGTTTGCTGCCTAAGGAAAGAAGAAAAGACATTTGAAAATTAATGACATCTTTGTCTAGCAAAAAGGTAACAGAAAAGCAAAGTTGTTAACATAAAAATGGGCATTTTAAGGGAGAAAATACATTAAGCTGTAGTAAAAACAGAAATGCATCTGTTCTTTATTTTTTTCTTTTTGAATGTGTTCTCCCCATCAGTTTCAACAAAGAAGTGATGTTTTTCACACCATCTCTACCCATGAACAAAACTTTCAACTGACAAGATGTAGAAACATTAAAAATGAGAAAAAAAATCTGGGCTTCAAAAATGGTTAGAAATGAGACATTTGCCTAACCTGTCAGTCTTTTAAAGTTTGGTTTTAAATTGACAGTAAGTAGATAATCTGGAAAAACAAACAAACAAATAAAACAAAAAAAAATGTTATTGAATTTCACCTGTACCTGAAGAGTAATTCCCACAAGAGGAAGGACTATATAATCATTCTATTCCAACTATGGATTTAGATCAATTGTTAGTAATGTGAAAACTATATATGATCTAGATATTTTTTTCAATAAATCATCTGAATTGTATTATTTTGGATGAGTTAAGATCTCAAGGTTTCGTCCATTTCTCATTTTCACCTGGGTATACCATTCTTTCCAAAATAATAGTGAGCTGTGATCTTCTGTTTCTTTGCTCCATCTCTCAACTCATTTCATCACCTCCTTTGCTCTTACAGAGCTGTTTCTGGGTTGAACAGCTGAAGTCAAGGAGCCTTCAGTAGAGGTGCATTGCCTGAGGTTTTGACCCTGGTGCTGAAGGAAGCAAGATGTCTTCTCCTTCCTCCTCCACTGCAATGGAAAGGGAAAATTATTTGTTCTCACTCAAGCTTCTCCAGTCTCAGTAGTCAGGAAGCCAGACAGGCACTTCTCCCCATATCTCATAAAGCTTTCCCTATCTGATTCTAGACCACCCTGAGTAACTCTTTCTCACTGAATAACTGTAAGGGAAACTTGGATATTATTGTGAAATAATTATTTACAATTGCATATTTATATACAATATTATGGTGAAGAATGAAAAGAAAAAGATCGAAATATTGCCCAATATACCAAGGGGAGGGGTCCTCCGAGGAATTATGGCTGGGACAGTTTTAATGGTTAACAATGAAGAAAGGCAGGGAAAGTTAGTTATTGCTTAAATATAAGAAGCAAACTGGAGAAAAGAATCTAGATTTTAGTTTTAGATCAGATGAGCTGGGTCACTTTTAAAGGAAGGGTTGGTCCTTCAAATTTCTGTATCCCAGAAATGATTCTGAATTTAGCAGGTGTTCCTGCTCTAGCCGACGCCCTTCTTTCCTTCATGGGTTTCAGGGTTCTAATCATGGCTTCAATTCAGTAGCTACAGTGGCCTGGGAAATGATTTCCTTCCTTTCTCAAATAAGAAATATTTATGATTTGCTAAATGTGACCCTTCATGTGTTTCTATGTGTAAACTAGTAGCTGGATGTTAACAAGATTTAGACTAGGGCTTTGTGAACACACCATTTCTCTTTGCAGTGCATATCAGAGCTGGGCAGTGTGTACATAGACATTCTGAAGCAGGGCACCATGCCATCTTTGATCTAGATTCTTTACACTTGCAGTTTTATGGAAAAAATTCTCTAACCTTTTATATTTTGGAAGCAAGAAAGAAATGAAGGGTGAGAGAAGGGGAGAGTTGCAAGCAAATTAAAAAATGACTTGAATGCCAATTGTGATTTTAATTCCTGTGAGTTTATGTCTCAACTTTTGAAAAAACACTCTGTGGAAACTTTTTTAAAATAGTCATGAGAAATGAAAGAAGAGGAAATGGTTATCTACCAAGTGTAAAGCACATTTTTCTTGGTACTGAATTTTAGCCTGGAATGAATTTTTATGACCATATTATAAACCTCTGAAAATAGAGTTTAGTGGAGTGCTGAAACTGTCTTAAATATATTTTACAGGCAAATGTGCTCCTGGAATGATTTTTGTAAAGGTAAAGATATTAATTTTATGCAATCCATATGTATGTGTGTTTTAAAACATTTGAGGGGTTACTTACTTTCAGCATAACTAGCACATAATCAAAGATAGAACAGAATGATTTGAAGAGTTTTTAAAGAAGACATTATACATGCTGTCTGTCAAAGGTTCTGCATAATTCATTTCATTTTAATACCAAGATGCATTTAGCTCCTTTACAATCTAAGCACTGGGTAAGATGGATCAGTGTAGTATGATTCTGGAATTTCCTCCTCACAACCAATGCCCATTTAATTTCTGATGAGAGTATTCAATCAAACTGAAAAAAAAGTCTCCTTTCCCATCATGAATCATGCAGTTTTAATTCCAAAAATTGATCTGAGAATTTAGAAACAACAAAATTGATTTTTTCATTATATCATCTTTACTAATATTTAAAAGAAAAAATGTTATGATTGGTCTATGCTGCATTTTAACTTAAGATTCTCCGTTTGCAGAAATATTCTGATAATAAAGTTTTAATTAAATTTTGAAGACAAACAGTGTCTCCCATAATAGGCATCGCATTTTTCACCATTTTAAGGTGATTTAAACTAATTTGACTATGTCACTATGGGGAAAAGTCTCCAAGCTTTAAGTTTTCTTCTTTTTCTGCCAAGGCAAAAAATACAAACTAACTAAAAGTAAAGGCCATGATGAAATCCAAACAATTCTTTTAAGAAGTTTTGAAGCAAATTTGAATTTGAATATTTTTGAACTCGAATGCAAAAGGAAAGGAGGAGGAAAGGGAGAAAGAACAGGAAGGAAGAGGGAGGAGAGTAAGGAAGGAAAAAAGGAATTTACTAATTGGGTAGAAGTTTGGGGAAACTGTGCTTACATAGAAAATTCCTTGGGAAAAGAAATGCCAGCTCTTTGGGATGTCGTGTATAGAGCAGGGTCACATGTGACCCCACCCACTGCTCACTACACCCTGTTTTGGTTTTAGTCTAGGCAAAGCACTACAATGACAGAGGGAGCTAGGTCCAAGGAGAGTAATCTACATAATTAGGTGTCTGAAGATTGTAGCTGAGAAACTATGGAAAAAGACCTTACTCAAGATCATAAAATTAAGAATTAATAATAAAATATGATGCCATTTCCAACTATTAGTAGAATGACTTATGAAGAAATAATTAGTCCTATGGAATGCAAAACCTCTTAGTACCTAAGAGTCTTTCTGATTGTACCTACATACATACCTTTAAGTAGCGCACTTGTAGAATTACTCTTTACTAGATAGATTACATCACTGAAATATGATACTGATGCATCCTGAATCACTGACTATCTCTTGCTGAACTTTTGTTTTGTTTTAAAGTTTTTTTTTAAGATGAGCACAATATCTTTACTTTATTTATTTATTTTTATGTGGTGCTGAGGATTGAACCCAGTACCTCACATGTGTGAGACAAGTGCTCTACCACTGAGCTATAACCCCAGCCCCAACTTGGTGAACTTTTGAAACTTTCATCTAGGTGACATGTCCATGGAGTAATAAGTGGGTGTTTGGCTCTTTACAGGAAGCACTGAGGGGAACCTATCTGTGTACCTCTGCTACTTTACTCTGGCTTGGGAGAAAAGTGAGCATTAAACAAAATATCACTAGGAAGAAAAGAAATGCTATTGTGACTAAACAATAAGAGATCTTTGAACACTGGGAACATATGAGTCATTAGCTCACACTGTTTCATAGTTACAACTTGAATTTCTATATATAAAACATACCTGTTGTAAAGCTGAAGTTAGGAGGTCAACCAACTTAAGAGTGCTCTCTGGTATATGGGCAATGAGTTTACAGCAACAATTTGCTCCATTGATAAATAGGGGTGGTATGAGAATTTGGTATGATAATTGAGGTCACTTGTGGCTTATTGTAGTTACTTAATAATTTCTGTTTCTGATGCTGTAAAAGTTGTTATTATTACTCAGACACAGAGGCAGTAAGCAAGAATCCCTCTATTGCAGTGGATCTCAACACTGTGCAATTTAAGGTGCTTTTTAAATGTTTTGATACCTGGGTGTGACCCTAAAGCATCTATCAGAATCTCTGAAAACAGGGTCCCAGGCATTAATATTACTCTTTTTTTTAAAGAGAAAGAGAGACAGAGAGAGAGAGAGAATTTTTTAATATTTATTTTTTAGTTTTCAGTGGACACAACATCTTTATTTTATTTTTATGTGGTGCTGAGGATAGAACCCAGTGCCCCGCGCATGCCAATCGAGCGGGCTACTGC